>NC_133325.1:372370711-372745711 GCF_042186555.1 Aquarana catesbeiana
CTTAAACTGGTTCTCTCTGCTCTTCAGAGATCCCCCCTTGAACCTATTAGAGATGTTTCTGTTGGAAGACCTCACTTGTAAGGTTGCTTTCATGTCGATGTTACATCTGTTAGGCATATTTTTGGCTTGGCTTTTTCCTGTAAAGAGCATATTCTTGCTTTGCACAAGGACAAGGTGATTTTGAGACCAAAGCCTTCCTTTCTATCTAAGGTGGTCTATTCTTTCCACCTCAGTGATAACATTGTCTTTCCTTCCCTTGTTCCTGTCCAAAGACATGACAAGGAAATTGCTCTAGATTGTCTGGATGTGGTCAGCGTTGTCAGGGCTAACTGATGGCAACACTCTTCGTTTGCAAAAGTCTGTCTTTGCTCTGCCTGTGGGCCCCTGTAAAGGGCATACTGCACCCTTAAAAGGTTTTTGACGTCCATTTGCTTAAAGGTAGCCTGCATATAAGCCATGGTCTGTGAAGATCTGTACTGCAAGAAAAGGAATTTACAGGTAAGTACAATTTCCTATTTTTCTGGGTTTGTTTTTGTTATTTTTTTATTGTGTAAATATTAGTAGCTAACTAAATATTTCTGAAGTGACTTCACACACTAAGCTTAGTATTGATTTGAGACCATTTACTACTGTGTGTTAAGTCCAGTAGTAATGTAACAGTATTTTAGTTACCCTTATTATACAATTTAATACAGTAATACTTTAATAACAAAAATTTCATGCATATCATAGTGAAGCTATCTTCCTGAATACACACGAGATGGTGAGCAACATACCATGAAAAAGCAGGATTTGCAGTGTAATGAAACCCTGCCCACTCACACTTTCTCCCAAGAGAAACTTGTATGCTTATCAGAATGAGCTAGAAGTGATGGAATATCCATGTTTAGAGCATAGGGCAGTCTACAGAGAAAGGTCTGCTAAGACTTTTTCAAATAGCGGGATTGTGTATGGGCCACTGCCAACAAACAGGACCTGGGGTATTGAATGGCCAAAATGCAAGATGTGGACATTTGACATTTAAGATCCCCAAAGGTGAACATATCTGTTACAGGTAGTTTTCCACAGCCAAGATGGAGAAATGCCACAGATTCTGACTTGCCTGTGCATAGATAGTTTTAAAATACTTTTTTCCCACAGAGAATGGAGCTATTACAGTTCAGTTCGACTGTTTTTTTTAAATTTTTTTATGCAGTATTTGTAAGACAGTAGTCTAAAATGGCAGTAGCAACTAATCCAATTCCAACTGTCATGTTCCTAGGTCAGATGTAAGATAAACAAAACAATTTAAATAATATTCTGCTGCAACCCAAATATACCGTATTTATCGGCGTATAACACGTGCGGGCGTATAACACGCACCCCAAGTTTAGGAGGGCATTTTAAGGAAAAAAACTTTTAGGAAGGAAGTTTAAGGAAAAAAACTTACATTTAAATGCCCATCAATGCAGCGTTATCGGTGTCCATCTGCAGCCTTGTCCATCATTGCAGAATGAACAGTGTCCATTTGCAGCCTTGCCCATTGTCATATGCAGCCTTGCCCCGTGCCTTGCCCAGTGTCGTGTGCTGTTTGCAACATTTAATTGTTTAAATTTGCCGCCGAGATAGCCTGTGTACTCGGGTTGTCACGCCGTCCCGCCTCCCTGCTGTTTCAGAGAGGATGAGAGGAGTGAGTGCTGCCGAAAAAGACTGAGCCGAGTGTACTGTGTACTCGGCTCAGCTTGGCTCGGCTCCACTCACAGTCCCGCTATTGGACCTGTGTTATGTCCATCATAGGAGCTGGGCGGGACTGCGAGCGGAGCCGAGTACACATTACACTCGGCTCGGTCTTTTTCAGCAGCACTCGCCCCTCTCCTCTCTGAAACAGCAGGGAGGCGGGGCGGGGTGACTGCGAGTGGAGCCGAGCACTCGGCTCGGCCTTTTTCGGCGGCGCTCGCTCTTTTTTGGCTCACAGACAGTGGGGATCGACGTATAACATGCACCCACGATTTTTCCCTGATTTTAAGGGGAAAAAAGTGCATGTTATACGCCGATAAATACGGTAATTCTATCATTGTGCTAAACTGAACCTAACATGTTGGTTTAAAAGTGAAGTATGGGAATAATTTTTTTTTTTGGATCATACTTACCTAGGTGGATGCAGCATTGGTCCAATGCTGCATCTGTCTCCCACCAGCTCTAACACTGAGAACCGAGCGATCAAACACCGCAGATCGTTTGGTTCTCACAGCTCCCTGAGCAGCGAACTGGCAACTGTCAGTCACTGGCTCTCTGCTCGCCCTCCCCCCCCTCGCTCACTGGAACGCTGGGCTGTGGAGGGGGCGGGAGCAGTTGGCCCAGTTTTGCAGTGGCTTGTTGAGAGGCTGAACCGGGTTCCGGTTCAGGCATGTGGGTGGATCCCGACCATATGGTTGAGATCTTTTCCGAGCCTGGACCGACCCTGTGACGTCAGCCGACAGCGGGCTTCCGCCTGCTGAAAATGGGTCACAGGAGTGCAGAACAAACTGCACTCCTGTGATCCACAGGAGACGTACAGCCAAACGAGCTTTGGCTGTACTTTTAAGGCAAAGAAATATGGCACTAATTGGCGTTAAGGAGAAGGGCAACATCTGTATCAAATTCGTGTATGATTTGATACACTTGTGGCCTGGACATTTAAAAAGTAACCGTGCCATGCTTATAAATTTCCAGATGCTGATGTCTAAAAGTCTAATCTGCAGCACCTGCATGTCTTGTTGTTCCTAGCCTTTTCTGTGCAGTTGTTTACCAGATCACTGCATTATTAACAGCACTCCGGGGGTAATGAAAGCAGCAGACTTCTGGAAGATTTTGATTAGGTTTTATATGTACATTAAACTCCGGCAATGCAATCAGCATGGTAATAAAAGCAAGACGAGCAGCTGTTGCTATATCAACAGCTTTAGTTTTGTGGAGAGCTTGTGCAGAAAATCTTTCAAGGTAATTCTGTACAATACACACGTACAAAGAAAGAAAGATACTGTCTTCAACCCTTGACACAGAGCAAGCTGAGCTCTAGCGTCACAAGAAACATTGTGTCATAATGAACAAAACATGACAGACCGTAACCTCCAGCTATCTAGCCTTTAAAATAATACATTCTGTGCTGGATACACAAGCTTGACCAAGTCTGTATTAATTACATGTCTACTTATTGTTATTCAGGCGTTTATGTTGACTCCTGAATATATACACTAAATGCTAAAATAATAGTATTGCAGGGTAATGACCCTCCTTCTGATAATGGTTTGAATGAATGCCTCTATTGCCCAGAGTTGCCAACCTTCGTATTTTAACTGTCATTTCACCGTGATAATTTAAAGTAAAATTCTGGCCAGACTATAGACATGCTGCAAACTTGAGGAGTAATTACTCCATCGTGGCTGCAGCTTCAGCGGCCAGTAAGGGGCTTGTTGGAAAGTATATTTACTTTTTGTTATATAAGTATCTGAAATCTATAGTCTGGTCACAGTTCTTGGATGCAGTTGGGCAACATATACAATGCTTATTTAATACATTGTTGAAATAAGTCTTATGCCCCGTACACACGGTCGGACTTTGTTCGGACATTCCGACAACAAAATCCTAGGATTTTTTCCGACGGATGTTGGCTCAAACTTGTTTTGCATACACACGGTCGCACAAAGTTGTCGGAATTTCCGATCGCCAAGAACGCGGTGACGTACACCATGTACGACGAGACTAGAAAAGGCCGGTTCAGAACCAAGTGCGGCACCCTTTGGGCTCCTTTTGCTAATCTCGTGTTAGTAAAAGTTTGGTGAGAGACGATTCGCGCTTTTTCAGACTCGTGGCTTTCAGATCGTTTTCTGACGTTCAGTTTGTGCTTGTGGGTTTGTATCTGCTCTTCAGTGCGTGCAGTCAGTTCGTATCGGAGTTTTCTGTGCGATCTTGCCCGCTCGTTGCTGTTTTTCAGGTCGCTCTTCACAGGCCTTGCTGTTGTTCAGTGCGTTCTGTTACTTCGTTCTGAGCAGCCGACCATTTTCTAGCCATGTTTCGTATGTGTACTCCTCGTAGAGTTCGTGCTGTGCGGGGGCTTGGTGTTGGGGTCCTGACCTTGACACAAGTCCAGTCCATGAACAGGGTGGGGAGGAGTTCATGGACCAAGAATTGGTTGCTTCAGCGTGACCAGTTCTGTCATATGCCTTTGCTCCGTGAGATCCGTGAGAATAATCCTGATGATTTCAGGAACTTTCTCAGGATGACGGACCCCGTGTTTCACCATTTGTTGGCTTCGCTGACCCCCTATATTAGCAGGCAGGATACCTACATGAGGCAAGCCATCACTCCGGAGCAGAGGTTGGTCGCTACCTTGCGGTATTTGGCCACAGGGAGAAGTCTGCAGGACTTGAAGTTCTCGACAGGCATCTCCCCCCAGGCTCTGGGGATCATTATCCCAGAGACCTGTTCTGCCATCATCCAGGTCCTGCAGAAGGAGTATATGAAGGTAAGATTTTTATCCTTTTATATCACATTTTATTGTAATGCATGTTTGATAATATATTGTATTTCTTCCCTCATTCCCTAATTACCATGATTGTAATATGCTGTGAATGTCCCCTTTGTTCTCATGCATGCTGGATTTTTAGGTAATTATTATTTTATGTCCTTCATACATATTTGCCCCTCAATAACCTCCCCAGCATGGTGTCTCCTGCCCTATATTCACCTCATGTAGTCACTTAACAATGTATTTTATCAGCTCCATAGTAGTACTTTACCCCAAACACCCCCTAAAATGTTTGGAAATGTTATTTTTGATTTAAATTCAGGCAGAGTGCCAGAGGCTTTTTTTTGTGGTGTCCCCAAATTTTTTTTAACCCTCCCCCCCAACTGCTAAGTCAGCTGATCCCAATTCTCTATCCTCAATCATCTATCTGCTGACTTTGCCAAACCCATACACACTATACCCATCTCTTTACTGGTCAGATTTATGGATGAATTCCCCAAAGCATGTAGTGCAAGGGCCTGCCTGTATACTTTCCAATGGTACTGTTTAAAGTTTTTGTATCCTATTATTATCTTGATAGGTAATAGCAGAATGTTCAAATGTCCTCAAATGTGTACAGTGTGTATTTATATCTTTGTATTATGACACTTCTTATCTGTCCAGTGGTCTGCCAAGGAGGGGCTGTTCCAAGTAATACCCTGTATTTAGGCATTCATCTCTCAATGAAGTGAAGAGGGTTACCTGTCCAAGAGTTCCCCCCCCTATAATGTTAGAAATGGCCCATGAGAGGGGGGGAGGGGGAATATGATAGGTGTACCTTATACTTTGTTGTTGTTAAATTCCCCTTAGTAAATGCTATCTGGAGGTTGCCCCATAATGTTTGTGTATAATCTGCTTGCCATGTTTCTGTGAAAAAATAGTAATGCTTATTTTTTTTCCTCAACAGTTTCCTTCAACGCCACAGGAATGGCAGACTGTGGCCTCCCACTTTGCCCAGCGGTGGGACTTTCCTAACTGCGGAGGGGCAATTGATGGGAAACACGTCCACATCGTCCCACCACCCAACTCGGGGTCGTACTATTATAATTACAAGGGGTTTAATAGTATAGTGATGTTGGCGGTGGTGTCGGCTAATTACGAGTTCTTGTATGTGGACGTGGGGAAGAATGGCCGGATGTCTGATGGTGGAGTGATCGCCCAGACGGAGTTCTACAGGCATCTCCAGAATGGCAGCTTGGACTTGCCACCTCCAGAGGACAATGTTGAAGGTCTCCCATTTGTGTTCGTTGCTGATGAAGCATTTGTGCTGGGGGACCACCTGATGCGGCCATTCCCGATGAGGACCCTCACCCCGGAACAGAGGGTTTTTAATTACCGGCTGGCCAGAGCCCGAAGAGTGGTGGAGAACACATTTGGAATCCTGGCCAGCCGGTTCCGATTATTTCTGACACCCATCCATATGGCGGAGTATAAACTGAACCATATAATACTTGCCTGCTGTGTTCTCCATAATTTTTTAAGAAAACATTCAGCCAACTATGCTGGCTCAGTTGGGCCTGAGGCCGGAATCCCTAATCCATCAACACTGACGGCGCTTGAAAGTGGCCGTCCTGGCTTGCCCTCCCTGAATGCCCGTGATGTCCGGTTACGCTACCTGGAGTTCTTTGTGGGTAGGGGGGCTATCAATATGCCAGACAATCTGTGACACCTTTTTCAAATAAAAAACAACCAAAAGAAATTCTTTGTGGACATTTACTGCTTGTGTTTGTTTTAGCTGACCCTGACAGAAATGTGTTGAGTGCAGAAAATGTCCTGATTGGGTAACCTTATAAAAAACAGTGTTGGCTGGTACTTCCTAAATGCAAAAACACATTTCACTACAAGTGCACTTGCAACTGCACTGAACCTGCACTTGTAGTGCAAAGAGGATTTGCCCTTAGGAAATAACCCCCATTTTTGCATAAAACAGCAATTACATCACCCCAAAAGTGTTGTAGTGTTGAGACAATAATCCACACACTCTTGAGTAAGCCACTTTTTTATACCTGCACAATCACATGTGCATTTCCCAAAGGTTTTTAAAACAAACCAACATGTTTGTTGTATAACAATGTTTGCAGTAGCATTATCAAAAATCGAAATATCCATTTCAGATAAAACAGGCCTGTGTAAAACCAACAAGAAAGCCAAAAAACTTGAACTTACAAAGTTCACATATGGTAAAACCTGAAGGCTATATCAGACATGAGTATTTATGAACTGTGTTTGATATAGCGTTCAGATGGGGGGAAATCACCCCTGGAAAAGCCAAATTTGGAAGATGCACACCAATTTACGAATGTCAACATGTGCTATCTGCCATCAGGGGGGATCAAGGGACGTGTTTTGGGGGAGCAAGCCCTTCCTCAACGCTACTTTATAATTGAGGAAGGGGTTGCACCCCCAAAACGCGTCCATTGATCTCACGTGATGGCAGATAGCACATGTTGGCACACTGTGTGCATCCTCCAAATTTGGCTTTTCTAAACATTGAAAAAATTTTGGTACGATAAAACAGGTGATTTTGTGGGGTTTAAATTCGCCCCAAAACATCAATGATGTTATTATTTTTTTTAATAACATCACTGATTTGTTGCTGGATGTTTTGCAATTGGAGATTACACCCCATGATCTCCCCGATCAGTATCTGGGCACTTTCAGATGTAAAGCGTTCTGGATCACGATCACCTAAAAAGAGATAAAGAACAAAAAAAAAAGGTCTCAAAAATCTGCCACCATCCATCTCTTTTACCTGAGCCTGTGGTCGCAGACACTCACCTGTTGTGGTGCCAATCTCCACCACGTCTTCTTCTTCCTCCTGCTCTTCTTCTTGTGTTGGTATTTCCCCTTCTTCCAGAGGGGGGGGTCTCTGGTCTCCTGGGATGAGGGGTGTCTGAGTCTTTTCTCCCCTATGTAAAACAAAAATGGTATACTTAGCACACAGATATTTGATGGCAGAACTAGAAATAGGAAACATTGCTCGGAAGTGGGGTACAATTGTCTATTTTAGCAGAGTTCCAAGATGTATATTTTTTATTGCCCTTTGTCAAGCTGCAATACTTTACCTGTTTGGTACAAGCTTCACAGATGTAGCCCCCCCTATAGTATACACTGGAGCACCTGTGTGGCCCCCTAATAAAAATGGTGTTCTGGGGTCCCACACTAGTGCTCCAGTGTCCAGATGTGAAAACAGCTGCTCAGTGTCCTCTCCTTACACACAATCTAGTTTGCATTTCATTCTAGTAACAAACCCATCTACACAAATATTTGGCATCCAAGTAGGCCCCCAAAAATGTGTGAAAATGCATATGGCCTAAACAATGGTGTTCTAGAGGCCGAAAGAAAAATGTTTGATACGAACGAATAATGTGCCCATGAACATTAAAGTTGACCTTTTGAAACGTTACAACTAATAAAAGCATATGGAGCAGAACGAACGTAATAAAGACAGAAAGAATAGGAACACAGCACAACTACTTACTTTTTTGCAGCACTCTCCGGATCTTTCGGTACTGCTCTGGCTCTCTCAACTTCAGGTCCGACCACCGCTTCCTGAGCTGATCTTTAGACCTTCGTACCCCGAAATTCCGCTCTAGACTCCTGACCACTTTCGCCATGATCTTGGCCTTTCGGATGTTCGGGTTGGGGTAAGGCCCATATTTTCCGTCATAGTCGGACTTCCTCATGATGTCGACCATCTCCAACATCTCCCCAAACGACATATTTGTGGCCTTAAAACGTCTCCTTCTGGATCGGGACGTGCCTGGATCCGCCCTTTCCTCCTCCTCCTCGTTGCTACAATTAGCCCGCACCTGCTGTATGTCCGCCATCATGCTCTTCCCCCACTGCGCCGAACGAAAAGGGGCGGGGAATACACTAGAAAGAACGTCAGGGGCGGGCGGAGTTACACGCATGCGCAGTGTATATAAAGCGTAACACGCGTGCGTATTACGTTTGATCTGTGAGCGGAGGAAGGAGCATTGGACGCGCCGATCGTAAGAACGAAGGTAAGAGACAAACTTGTGCCTATACTGCTTCTAGATTGAGGCCTATATTGTAACAAGATTAGGAGAGTTTAGTGTGACATTAGGCTTTGTCTTGTGTTGTGTCTTGCAGTGAACATGGATATGGTACTCAAAGATAAGGACTTCATTTCAGTATTCATAGAGATGCTAAGGGAGCTGCCCTGTCTGTGGGAGATTAAACACCCCCATTACAAGAACCAAGCAAAGAGGAAGGCAGCACTGGAGCAATTGTGTGAAATTGTGAAGCAGGTGATCCCCACGGCAGACATCACTTATTTAAAGATTTTCATTGGTGGCCTGAGGAGCGCAATAAAGTCCTGGATTCACAGAGATCCGGAGCAGCAGGTGACATCTATGTCCCCAGGATGTTGTACTACGACAGGCTGCACTTTCTGGCAGGCCAGACTGAACCCAGGCCATCCCTCTCCAGTCTTCCTTCCACGCTTCCTTCCCCCCCGGCTGAGGCTTCGGACGCCCAACCTGGGCCTTCCAGGCCACATGTGGAGGAGCCCAGATTGAGCCAGGTATAGCATTCCTCTAAATATTTCTGCTTGTCCAATCAATGATGTGAACTATATGTTAGTTGGGAGTACTAATTAAGGATTGTGATTGATGGTGCAAAACATTACAACTATGTCCCTTTTTCATACACAGGGAAGTCTCAGCCAGGAGGTGGCCGGGCCGAGCCGGCTGGCTGATATCAAGGTCCCTCCACCCCCCCTGAAAACAGAAAGTGGCAGTAGGACGAGTGGCCTAGAGGAGGCGGCTATCAGATTCTTTTGGAGGGCTACAGAGGTCCTGGGAGCACCACACACCAGGCAGGAGAACATTGCTGCATTCATAGCCTATAAAATGCAGAGGATGGAGGAGGGCCAAAAAGCCATGTGTGAGGCCCTCATATCGGAGGCTCTGGCGAAAGGTATGAGGGGCCAAATTACACCTCACACACAGCTTTGGGATGGTCCTCCTCCTCCTCCTGCAGGTCCTACTCCTCCTCCAGGTCCTACTCCTCCTCCTGCCACATCTCCAACTGCACAGCCACAGCCGGGAATGAAGCGTGAAAGGAAGACCAGACAGTGAGGACCCTGGATCCAGTCTGTTGGGCAAAAAAATGCAGCCTCTTGTGGTACCACAGCCTGCGGACACAGATGTCATCTGCTGCTATCCAAGTCTCTGTGAATCCCGGACCAGACTGCCCTCCCTTACATATGGACTCCTCAGGCCACCAATTTTGATGTTGAAGAATTGATGTCTGCCGTGGGGGTCCCAGGCTTCGCTAATTTCTCTTGTTGATCCAGTGTTGCCTTCCTCTTTGTTTGGTTCTGATCCCTTAATAAAGGATTTTTGTTTTGAATTATACTCTCCTATGTGTTTTACTTCAAAAAGGACAGTTTGTTTGTGAGGATTCAGGTACATTTCAAATATACAATGTGAAATGAACAAGGGACACCAACAACAAACAATCTCCTTGAGATTAAATAATAAAAGATATCAATGGTGTTGGGGTAACTTGACACACAAAACACACCCAAAAATATTCTGGAGTAAAAATAAAAATAACATTGAACAAAGATCAGCCTTGGAAAAAATACAAACCTTAAATAAAAAAAAAGGCTTAAAATCCAAAATATAAAAAAATTAAAAAATATCAAACTGTCAGATGTGACAACTAATAACAATATATTCAGGGAATCCCACTAAAAAAACACAAATAAAAGTTTGTGAGAAGTGTGTGTGAATACGAGCAGCAAAACGACTTAATTCTTGTCACATTATAAAGAAGAACAGAGTGCGCTGTATTAAACCATTTTTAACATTGCAGCGTGACGAAAGTGCTGTATCCATTGCGAACGCTAAGTTTACCAGAACGAGCTGTCCCGTGTTGGAATTTCTTCTGAGCATGCGTGGCACTTTGTGCGTCGGAACAGGCCACACACGGTCGGAATTGACGCGATCGGATTTTGTTGTCGGAAAATTTTATCTCCTGCTGTCCAACTTTGTGTGTCGGAAAATCCGATGGAAAATGTCCGATGGCGCCCACACATGGTCGGAATTTCCGACAACACGCTCCGATCGGACATTGTCCATCGGAAAATCCGACCGTGTGTACGGGGCATAAGTATGTTGTTTATTCGGCTGATAATATAGATTGCATATTACTATATATTGTAGGATATATACCTAGTGGGATTTCTAATTTTGTCAACATATAAAACAACACAATACCAAGACCAGAAAAAAAAAAAAAACCTTTCAAAGACACCCCTTTTAACATACACTATATTGCCAAAAGTATTGGGACACCTGCCTTTACTTGCACTTGAAATTTAATGCCATCCCAGTCTTAGTCAGTAGGGTTCAATATTGAGTTGGCCCACCCTTTGCAGCTATAACAGCTTCAACTCTTCTGGGAAGGCTGTCCACAAGATTTAGGAGTGTGTCTATGGGAATGTTTGACCATTCTTTTTTTAACCACTTCAGATCCGCGCTATAGCCGAATGACGGCTACAGTGCAGACCTGCTTTGCCAGGACTACATCCATTGACGTCGTCCCGTGCACGAGCGGCCTGCGTGCCCCCTGCAGAGCGTGCGCAGCGCGCTCTGTGATCAGCGAGTCTATGAGACTCGCCTGATCACAGATAAGAGTAAGGGGTCATTCCCGACCCTTAACACGTGATCAGATGTCAGCCAATGACAGCTGATCATGTGATGTCAACAGAGCCGTTAATCAGCTATTTTTTCTCCTCGCAGTGACAGCTCGCGAGAAGGAAAAAAAAGACTATCACTGGCGGCCGTGAGAGGGACATTAGTCCTGATCACGGAGATCTGCCGCCAGATCACCAGTGCCCACCTGTGCCCCCTGCCAGTGCCACCTAGCAATAGGCAGCAGTGCCGCCCACCAGTGCCAACCATCAGTGCCACCTATCAGTGCCCACAATCAGTGCCTCAACAACAGTGCTGCACATCAGTGCCCATCAGTGTCACTTACCAGTTCCCATAAGTGCCCATCAGTGCCGCCCATCAGTGGTACTTATCAGTGCCCATCCGTGCCACCCATCAGTGGCCATCAGTGCCACCCTAACTGTGCCTATCCGTGCCCATGAGTGCAGCCTATCAGTGCCCACCAGTGCCGCCTCATCAACGCATATCAATGAAGGAGAAAAATTACCTGTTTGCAAAATTTTATAACAAACTATGAAACATGATTTTTTTTTTTCAAAATTTTCAATCTTTTTTGTTTGTTTAGCAAAAAAATAAAAATCCCAGCTGTGATTAAATACCACCAAAAGAAAGCTCTATTTGTGGGAAAAAAATTATAAAAATTTCATTTGGGTACAGTGTTGTATGACCGCACAATTGTCATTCAAAGTGCGTCAGCGCTGAAAGCTGAAAATTGGTCTGGGCAGGAGGGGGGGTTTAAGTGCCCAGTAAGCAAGTGGTTAAGCACTTATGTGAGATCAGGCACTGATTTTGGATGAGAGGGCCTGGCTCGCAGTCTCTGCTCTAATTCATCCCAAAGGTGTTCTATCAGGTTGAGGTCAGGACTCTGTGCAGGCCAGTCAAGTTCCTTCACCCCAAAATCGCTCATCCATGTCTTTATTAATCCTTCTTTGTGCAGAATTCTATACACTGTACTCATGTCTACTAAGGGAGGATTTGTGATTGCTTGTTACACATCCCCATTGCATATTGCTTTACTTTATTGAAGCCCATGTGGATATTCTGACAAAATGAGCAAAGGAAACATGCCCAAAATGGAAATTGTTGTTCATAGCAGCCAATCAAGTTTCATCTTTCCTTGGAAAAATTAAACAAATTAAAAAAAAAATTACAAAAAATGAACCATCTCTTATCACCACCAGAGAATGCTTGATGAAAGTCACCTTCACTGCTTTGGTTCTGGAGCGTTAGCTGGGTGTGTTGGAGCAGTTTCTGGAATCAGAGCCAGTGTTTCCAGAGCTCTGGAGTTTTGAGGGGTTTTTTAGGATTCGGAGCAACCCAAGAGCTGAAGTTCAACTGCTAGAATTGGCAAACATGGAGCACTGCCAAACCTAGGCCATGGTAAAAATCAATGCCATATTTTGGTAGCATGCAGCTGTGCCATTCACTTCACTAACTCTTGCAGAACGGTCAACATCATTTATAACAACACACTATATCCGTTTAAAGGTGCAGTCAAATAGTTTATTTGATTTTCTTACACAACAATAAGCAAAAATACAATGATGGGAAAGTGAACTCAGAACAAATATTTTACATGTTGACCTCATGCACACTGGATGTTTTTAATGCTGCAGTTAGGGGCATGTGTTTTTTATTTTCTGCCTCTTAACCCCCACTCCCCCCAGAAAAAACAATTGATGTGCCTAAATGCTTGTAAATGTGCATGAACACTAGGCATGTTTAGCGCTTGAGTGTTAATTTATTATTTATTTCAGTGGCCAAAATAAATTATTATTCTGGCCAATGAAATAAATTACTGCACAAGCGCTTGATGCACCTAAACGCATTATACGCGTTTATAAGCGTCAATCATTTTTCGTTGGTTTCAATGGGAAGAATAGCGCCCCATTGATGGTGTGAGTAGGGGCAATGGTGCCAGTTGGTGGAACAGTGCCCCAAGCATACCTCCTAACATTTTGAGATGGGAATGAGGGACACCTATTAGCATACGTATGTAGGCATAGGACACATACCCTTAAAGGATAATTATACAAAAAAATGATTAGTTAAACCCATAAGTGCTTTTTCTTGTACTACTACTACCTAAGGATAGGCTCCGGCGTGTTCGCATGCTACACGTGCCGAGCCCGCCAGGAATTCGGTAATGCTCTGCGCTAATCACAGGCAGTGAGACATTTCCGGATCTCTGCAGCCGCACATCGAAAATGTCTCACTGCCTGTGATTAGCGCAGTGCAGTGCCGACTTCCTGGCGGGCTCGGCATGTGCAACATGTGAACACACAGGAGCTCATCCTTACTACTACCTTTAACACTGGCTTTTGGAATTTACAAATGCAGCAATTTAGAAATTGGATGAAAGGTTTAGCACTGGGAAACACTTTTTGAAAGATAAAAATTACATTTTATATACAACTATTTGGATCAGACCAAAATGAGGGACAAATGAGGAGGAATGAGGGACAGAGGGACTTTGTTCCAAATCAGGGACAGTCCCTCGAAATCAGGGACAGTTGGGAGCTATGCCCCAAGGGCCATATAAAGGCAAGCAAAGGGCTAATGCTTTAGTGTATCAGCCCACACTAGTCATCTTTGTCAGTAAATGGGTGATCTGTGAACATCCCTGCTTGTGGTATAGGAAAGAGCTTTCCAAACACACCCAATGCAGGCTGCTTGTTATTTCTCACTTACACAATACATGATGTTAAAAAAACAAAAATGCAGATGTTTCCAACATCTACCAATCAGATTCAAAGCTGCATTAAAAGTTGACTGGTGATACAGGAATCAGAAAGAGAAATTACACATGCCCAAATCCAGGAACTTCATTCCCAGTGACCTTGTAAAGCAGTGGTCATCAACCCTGTCCTCAGGGCCCACTAACAGGCCAGGTTTTATGTATTACCTTGGGGAGATGCAGACTAGAATACTGCAATCACTGAGCAGCAAGTGATATCACCTGTGATGTATTTCAGTTATCTTGCAAACCTGGCCTGTTATTGGGTCCTGAGGACAGGGTTGATGACCACTGCTGTAAAGGGCTCTCTGGCTGATGGCAGCAGTGGATTATAGAAATAGATCAGATTAAAGAAAACTGAGTGCACTTTTTGATTTAAACACAGTCACAGGGCTTTCTGAATGATATTAGTAGTGATCTGAATGTTTTTCTTTTCAATTGCCTGGAATTGCTCTTTTAACCATTTAATAAATAAGACAGTATAACCATACAGGTAATGGTGAGAGGGAACTAAGGCCAGGTGGGTGGCCAGGGGACAGTAAAAACAGGCCACACCGACCACCCACCTGAAATCCAATATACAGAGGAATGGGACTATACACATGCTGTGTCTGGAAAATTAACACAGCTTGTCCAGTAGACAGGCAGCAATGCCTCAGCTTCGGCATGTTGGTCCCATTTAAAATTGCAATTTGGCAAGAAAAAAAAAATAGGTAGCAGGATTGCCTGCTGAATGCATGAAAGCCGCTGCTTAGCCTCTCTCTGAGAAGCCATCCATTTTGGATTGCTTTTAATAGTATGCCGTAGTGTGAATCTAGCCCTAAGGGAATTAAAACTAATTCAAACTAAATCAGTGCATATATATGTCTCATTCCATCACATATCCCTAAAATGGAGGGTTCATCCTCATTTCTGGACAGTGGGCATAACCATTTAAAAAAGATGTGCTTTTTTATTTGTGATTATTAGATGGAAATCAGATCACAACTCCTTTATGTTGGAAATACAGAAAATGCCCAATGGTTCACAAATGTTTTCTAACAACCCTGTATCACGCCATATGTGCAAATGAAATACTGGTAGGATTCCAAAATGTTGGCACTGACAGATGTCCTCTCTAAGGGGACATAAGAAATGTATGCTGAAATAGTTCTCAGTTTATACTGTATGAACATTGGAATTACCATGGAATGCTCTGCAACATGATTTTATTATAAACCACTGCTTAGGAGCACAGCATATAGCTGAAAAGAACATCTGTTCATATCTGTCTTCAGGAAATGATTTTATTTGAGCTCAAAATCCTTGCTTGTGAGATCTTCACGCCATGGTTGGGATGGAAACCGACAAAGATACAAATGTATGAAGATTAGAATAACCTGGTTCGTTGAAAAAGTGGTATTTATTTTCACATTAGTGTAATGCAGACATTGTAAGTGGAAGAGAGAAGAAAACCTTTATAATTATACTTCCATTATCCCTGCAGTTCTGGGGAATCTGCTGACAGCATTATAACCATTGCTTTACTTTTTGTTTTGTAAAAATTTGTTGCAGGAGAAAAAGAGTACAAAAAAGAGTTGTGACAGTAGTATAGTATCTGTGAACTGTATGTAAACATCAACATAATGGTTCATAGCCTACAACGCAAAGCATGGTATACAGGTACCAAAGGTTGGGCGATTCGGCAGAAACCAGCTGACTTCCAGTATGTGTGTACTGCTTGTCTGTTCAACAGAAGCCAGTCTAGCAACTGACTTCTGTTGAACACTTCTGCTGGAAAACCAGCATTCGATCAGTGTGTGCAGCCAATGGCTGCAGCACTGGTCGGTGTATTCTGACAGGGGTGAGTTTCCCTGTCGGAATACAATAGCACAGCAGGAGCATCAACACAATGATTTTACCATGACAATACGCATTGGGCGGAGCCGGGTGACACAGCCAAAACCAGAAGTGACTTGGATGGAGCAAGCCCTGCTATGAAAATTTGTCTAAGCTGTTTTTTCATTATCTTTATGAAAGTGCAATTGTTTTAATAAACCTTTGCAAGTTTTTAACTTGCTACACTATGAGTTTCTCTTGTCTTGTGTGAGTTTACCTGCAGTGGAGACACAGTGGTCTTAAAGGGCCAGGTATGGCGGCTAAGGAGTTATCAGTGGACCCCCCATTAATGTGAACAAAGGTGGAGGAAGAGTAAAGTGAAGTCTGATTTGTACCCCCCAGAGTGGGAAAAAGTGTGGTTTGACCTGGGAAATACAGGCCTAACTTGGAGGTGAGTGTAACCTTGAATGGTGGTGTGAGACACTGATCTTAGTTACATAGCTACATAGTTAGTCAGGTTGAAAAAAGACACAAGTCCATCTAGTTTAACCATAAAAAATAAATAAATAAAATAAAAAATATACAATCCCATATACCCAATCCTATACCCACAGTTGCTCCAGAGGAAGGCGAAAAAAGCCCCAGACAAGCAGGATCCAATTTGCTACAGCGGGGGAAAAAATTCCTTCCTGATCCCAGAGAGGCAATCGGATTTTCCCTGGATCATCTTTACCTATAAATGTTAGTACCCAGTTATATTATGTACGTTTAGGAGAGAATCCAGGCCTTTCTTAACCACTTAAGGACCGCCTAACGCCGATTTACGTCGGCAAGGCGGCACGGGCAGGCAAAATCACGTACATGTACGTGATTTGCCTCTCGCGGGTGGGGGGTCCGATCGGACCCCCCCCCGGTGCCCGAAGCGGTCCCGTTCTGTTCCCCGGCGATCCGAGATGAGGGGGAGGCCATCCGTTCGTGGCCCCCCCCTCGCGATCGCCGCCGGCCAATGGGAACACTCCTTTGCTGCTGTATGCTAAACAGCAGCAAAGGAAATGATGTCATCTCCCCTCGGCTCGGTATTCCGTTCCAGCGCCGAGGGGAGAAGACATCAATGTAAGTGCACAACACACACACACACAGTAGAACATGCCAGGCATACAAAACACCCCGATCCCCCCCCCGATCGCCCCCCGATCCCCCCCCAATCACCCCCCCCCCCTGTCACAAACTGACACCAGCAGGTTTTTTTTTTTTTTTTTCTGATTACTGCATAGTGTCAGTTTGTGACAGTTACAGTGTTGGGACAGTTAGTATTACCCCCCTTTAGGTCTAGGATACCCCCCTAACCCCCCCTAATAAAGTTTTAACCCCTTGATCACCCCCCATCGCCAGTGTCGCTAAGCGATCATTTTTCTGATCGCTGTATTAGTGTCACTGGTGACGCTAGTTAGTGAGGTAAATATTTAGGTTCGCCGTCAGCGTTTTATAGTGACAGGGACCCCCATATACTACCTAATAAATGTTTTAACCCCTTGATTGCCCCCTAGTTAACCCTTTCACCACTGATCACCGTATAACTGTTACGGGTGACGCTGGTTAGTTTGTTTATTTTTTATAGTGTCAGGGCACCCGCCGTTTATTACCGAATAAAGGTTTAGCCCCCTGATCGCCCGGCGGTGATATGCGTCGCCCCAGGCAGCGTCAGATTAGCGCCAGTACCGCTAACACCCACGCACGCAGCATGCGCCTCCCTTAGTGGTATAGTATCTGATCGGATCAATATCTGATCCGATCAGATCTATACTGGCGTCCCCAGCAGTTTAGGGTTCCCAAAAACACAGTGTTAGCGGGATCAGCCCAGATACCCGCTAGCACCTGCGTTTTGCCCCTCCGCCCAGCCCACCCAAGTGCAGTATCGATCGATCACTGTCACTTACAAAACACTAAACGCATAACTGCAGCGTTCGCAGAGTCAGGCCTGATCCCTACGATCGCTAACAGTTTTTTTGGTAGCATTTTGGTGAACTGGCAAGCAAGCACCAGGCAGCGTCAGGTTAGCGCCAGTAGCGCTAACACCCACGCACGCACCGTACACCTCCCTTAGTGGTATAGTATCTGATCAGATCAATATCTGATCCGATCAGATCTATACTAGCGTCCCCAGCAGTTTAGGGTTCCCAAAAACGCAGTGTTAGCGGGATCAGCCCAGATACCTGCTAGCACCTGCGTTGTGCCCCTCCGCCCGGCCCAGCCCAGCCCACCCAAGTGCAGTATCGATCGATCACTGTCACTTACAAGGCACTAAACGCATAACTGCAGCGTTCGCAGAGTCAGGCCTGATCCCTGCGATCGCTAACAGTTTTTTTGGTAGCATTTTGGTGAACTAGCAAGCACCGGCCCCAGGCAGCGTCAGGTTAGCGCCAGTACCACTAACACCCACGCACGCAGCATACGCCTCCTTTAGTGGTATAGTATCTGAACGGATCAATATCTGATCCGATCAGATCTATACTAGCGTCCCCAGCAGTTTAGGGTTCCCAAAAACGCAGTGTTAGCGGGATCAGCCCAGATACCTGCTAGCACCTGCGTTTTGCCCCTCCGCCCGGCCCAGTCCAGCCCACCCAAGTGCAGTATCGATCGATCACTGACACTTACAAAACACTAAACGCAAAACTGCAGCGTTCGCAGAGTCAGACCTGATCCCTGCGATCGCTAACAGTTTTTTTGGAAGCTTTTTATTGAACTGGCAAGCACCAGCGGCCTAGTACACCCCGGTCGTAGTCAAACCAGCGCTGCAGTAACACTTGGTGACGTGGCGAGTCCCATAAGTGCAGTTCAAGCTGGTGAGGTGGCAAGCACAAGTAGTGTCCCGCTGCCACCAAAAAGACAAACACAGGCCCGTCGTGCCCATAGTGCCCTTCCTGCTGCATTCGCCAATCCTAATTGGGAACCCACCACTTCTGCAGCGCCCGTACTTCCCTCATTCACATCCCCAACCAAATGCAGTCGGCTGCATGAGAGGCATTTTCTTTATGTCCTCCCGAGTACCCCTACCCAACGAACCCCCCCAAAAAGATGTTGTGTCTGCAGCAAGCGCGAATATAGGCGTGACACCCTCTATTATTGTCCCTCCTGTCCTGACAATCCTGGTCTTTGCATTGGTGAATGTTTTGAACGCTACCATTCACTAGTTGAGTATTAGCGTAGGGTACAGCATTGCACAGACTAGGCACACTTTCACAGGGTCTCCCAAGATGCCATCGCATTTTGAGAGACCCGAACCTGGAACCGGTTACCGTTATAAAAGTTAGTTACAAAAAAAGTGTAAAAAAAAAATATATATATATAAAATAAAAAAAAATAGTTGTCGTTTTATTGTTCTTTCTCTCTATTCTCTCTCTCTATTGTTCTGCTCTTTTTTTACTGTATTCTATTCTGCAGTGTTTTATTGTTATTGTTATTATGTTTTATCATGTTTGTTTTTCAGGTATGTAATTATTTATACTTTACTGTTTACTGTGCTTTATTGTTAACCATTTTTTTGTCTTCAGGTACGCCATTCACAACTTTGAGTGGTTATACCAGAATGATGCCTGCAGGTTTAGGTATCATCTTGGTATCATTCTTTTCAGCCAGCGGTCGGCTTTCATGTAAAAGCAATCCTAGCGGCTAATTAGCCTCTAGACTGCCTTTACAAGCCGTGGGAGGGAATGCCCCCCCCCCCCCACCGTCTTCCGTGTTTTTCTCTGGCTCTCCTGTCTCAACAGGGAACCTGAGAATGCAGCCGGTGATTCAGCCAGCTGACCATAGAGCTGATCAGAGACAAGAGTGGCTCCAAACATCTCTATGGCCTAAGAAACCGGAAGCTACGAGCATTTTATGACTTAGATTTCGCCGGATGTAAATAGCGCCATTGGGAAATTGGGGAAGCATTTTATCACACCGATCTTGGTGTGGTCAGATGCTTTGAAGGCAGAGGAGAGATCTAGGGTCTAATAGACCCCAATTTTTTCAAAAAAGAGTACCTGTCACTACCTATTGCTATCATAGGGGATATTTACATTCCCCGAGATAACAATAAAAATGATTTAAAAAAAAAAAAAATGAAAGGAACAGTTTAAAAATAAGATAAAAAAGCAAAAAAATAATAAAGAAAAAAAAAAAAAAAAGCACCCCTGTCGCCCCCTGCTCTTGCGCTAAGGCGAACGCAAGCGGCGGTCTGTCGTCAAACGTAAACAGCAATTGCACCATGCATGTGAGGTATCGCCGCGAAGGTCAGATCGAGGGCAGTAATTTTTGCAGTAGACCTCCTCTGCAAATCTAAAGTGGTAACCTGTAAAGGCTTTTAAAGGCTTTTAAAAATGTATTTATTTTGTTGCCACTGCACGTTTGTGCGCAATTGTAAAGCATGTCATGTTTGGTATCCATGTACTCGGTCTAAGATCATCTTTTTTATTTCATCAAACATTTGGGCAATATAGTGTGTTTTAGTGCATTAAAATTTAAAAAAGTGTGTTTTTTCCCCAAAAAATGCGTTTGAAAAATCGCTGCGCAAATACTGTGTGAAAAAAAAAAATGAAACACCCACCATTTTAATCTGTAGGGCATTTGCTTTAAAAAAATATATAATGTTTGGGGGTTCAAAGTAATTTTCTTGCAAAAAAAAAAAACTTTTTCATGTAAAAAATAAGTGTCAGAAAGGGCTTTGTCTTCAAGTGGTTAGAAGAGTGGGTGATGTGTGACATAAGCTTCTAAATGTTGTGCATAAAATGCCAGGACAGTTCAAAACCCCCCCCAAATGACCCCATTTTGGAAAGTAGACACCCCAAGCTATTTGCTGAGAGGCATGTCGAGTCCATGGAATATTTTATATTGCGACACAAGTTGCGGGAAAGAGACAAATTTTTTTTTTTTTTTTGCACAAAGTTGTCACTAAATGATATATTGCTCAAACATGCCATGGGAATATGTGAAATTACACCCCAAAATACATTCTGCTGCTTCTCCTGAGTACGGGGATACCACATGTGTGAGACTTTTTGGGAGCTTAGCCGCGTACGGGACCCCGAAAACCAAGCACCGCCTTCAGGCTTTCTAAGGGCGTGAATTTTTGATTTCACTCTTCACTGCCTATCACAGTTTCGGAGGCCATGGAATGCCCAGGTGGCACAAAACCCCCCCAAATGACCCCATTTTGGAAAGTAGACACCCCAAGCTATTTGCTGAGAGGTATAGTGAGTATTTTGCAGACCTCACTTTTTGTCACAAAGTTTTGAAATTTGAAAAAAGAAAAAAAAAAAAAGTTTTTTCTTGTCTTTCTTCATTTTCAAAAACAAATGAGAGCTGCAAAATACTCACCATGCCTCTCAGCAAATAGCTTGGGGTGTCTACTTTCCAAAATGGGGTCATTTGGGGGGGTTTTGTGCCACCTGGGCATTCCATGGCCTCCGAAACGGTGTTAGGCAGTGAAGAGTAAAATCAAAAATTCACGCCCTTAAAAACGCTGAAGGCGGTGATTGGTTTTCGGGGTCCCGTACGCGGCTAGGCTCCCAAAAAGTCTCACACATGTGGTATCCCCGTACTCAGGAGAAGCAGCTAAATGTATTTTGGGGTGCAATTCCACATAGGCCCATGGCCTGTGTGAGCAATATATCATTTAGTGACAACTTTGTGCAAAAAAAAAAAAAAAAAAGTGTCACTTTCCCGCAACTTGTGTCAAAATATAAAATATTCCATGGACTCAATATGCCTCTCAGCAAATAGCTTGGGGTGTCTACTTTCCAAAATGGGGTCATTTGGGGGGGGGTTGTGCCACCTGGGCATTCCATGGCCTCCGAAACTGTGATAAGCAGTGAAGAGTGAAATCAAAAAGTTACACCCTTAGAAATCCTGAAGGCGGTGATTGGTTTTCGGGGTCCCATACGCGGCTAGGCTCCCAAAAAGTCCCACACATGTGGTATCCCCGTACTCAGGAGAAGTAGCTGAATATATTTTGGGGTGCAATTCCACATAGGCCCATGGCCTGTGTGAGCAATATATCATTTAGTGACAACTTTTTGTAAATATTTTTTTTTTTTTTTTTTTTGTCATTATTCAATCACTTGGGACAAAAAAAATAAATATTCAATGGGTTCAACATGCCTATCAGCAATTTCCTTGGGGTGTCTACTTTCCAAAATGGGGTCATTTGGGGGGGTTTTGTACTGCCCTGCCATTTTAGCACCTCAAGAAATGACATAGGCAGTCATAAACTAAAAGCTGTGTAAATTCCAGAAAATGTACCCTAGTTTGTAGACGCTATAACTTTTGCGCAAACCAATAAATATACGCTTATTGACATTTTTTTTACCAAAGACATGTGGCCGAATACATTTTGGCCTAAATGTATGACTAAAATTGAGTTTATTGGATTTTTTTTATAACAAAAAGTAGAAAATATCATTTTTTTTCAAAATTTTCGGTCTTTTTCCGTTTATAGCGCAAAAAATAAAAACTGCAGAGGTGATCAAATACCATCAAAAGAAAGCTCTATTTGTGGGAAGAAAAGGACGCAAATTTCGTTTGGGTACAGCATTGCATGACCGCGCAATTAGCAGTTAAAGCGACGCAGTGCCAAATTGGAAAAAGACCTCTGGTCCTTAGGCAGCATAATGGTCCGGGGCTCAAGTGGTTAAAGCAATCTACTGAGCTGGCCAGAACCACCTCTGGAGGGAGTCTATTCCACATTTTCACTGCTTACTGTGAAGAAGCCTTTCCGTATTTGGAGATGAAATCTCTTTTCCTCTAGTCGTAAAGAGTGCCCCCTTGTCCTCAGTATTGACCGTAATGTGAATAACTCAATACCAAGTTCACTATATGGACCCCTTATATATTTATACATGTTGATCACATCCCCTCTTAATCTCCTCTTCTCAAGAGAGAATAAATTCAGTTCCTCTAATCTTTCCTCATAGCTGAGCTCCTCCATGCCTCTTATCAGTTTGGTTGCCCTTCTCTGCACTTTTTCCATCACGTTTACATTGGCACATGAAGTGGATTAATGTATGAACTGTGATACTGGATATTCCGAAAAGGTCATTAGAAAATGTATTTATTTATTTTTTATATGAGTTTTGCATTGAAGATATATGAGTACATATGATTATTTATGCCACAATAAAAAAGCACAGAGGTGGATTGTGAATGCACTTAAAGCACTTTATAAATGAATGTATCACTGAATGTAAATAGTAATATGGATTCACACTAATATTTATTTATTTTTCTGGAAGTTTTCACATTGTATATGTTTCCTTAGGGGGAGGCACAGCAATATTCATTTATTTTATACTATTGGGTTTGTGGGAACACAATTAATTGCACGCAGCCACTCCCCCCTTCCTAAAAGATACACACTGTGGTATATAAGAAGGTAGCGTGGCATAACACATACCTATCTGAATGATTTGATCTGTTAGGCTTTTTTTCTTGGTCAACCTGCTGGCTGAACGAACAAAAAAACTGAATGTGTATACCTAGCTTAAGGCAAATGTATCTGTGAAGAACGTTCGATTTTCTAATCATTAGTAAGGTCAAATCCATATTGGTTTTCGAACCCTGTGATGAGAAAATTCGAAGGAGCAGAATGGAAAATTGTTCTTGAATGAATGGATTTCTAACAGTGAATGTGGTTTTCAATCAGGAAAGCCAATTCACTCCAAAATCAAATTGTGCCACCCATTCTACCCAATTAGCCAGCCTTAGTATCACAATAGAAAGATCTGATGTCATAGCCACACAAGTGGCAAGACATGCTGAGGCTGGGGGCATGGAACCAGAGTGGGTGATCTGTAAATACACAACACATTATTGAATCAGCAAAAAAGGTAGACTGTGCTTGACAACATTGAGGAACCAGCCGGATTGCACTGACAGGAAAGACCTTTTTATTATACATAGCAAAACTGACAGCAACAGCATTTGTGCTGCCTCTGGTATCTCTATCACCCTATGTTGGCTAAGCAGTGATTTGACCCTGGTATCATCAAAACTGGAAAGACAACTTTAGACTCTCTTTTATGATGCCAACCTAAATATCAGACATCAGGGGTTTTCAAAGAAAGTAAGCATGCTTTCTTTAAAACCATTAACCTGTAACGGGGGGTTTCAGGCTACCGCCCATGCCCAAAGCAAGCACTATTAAAAATAAAGGTTAAGACAATTCAGTTAAACCCTTTGACTGCCAAGGATTTGTCCTTTATATTATGGTGCAGTGGCGTATCATCCATATTGCACACATGCACATGGAAGAGCTGATACTGTTCCACGTATCCTCCAAAATGCTCCCCCTCCTCTCTTATGTTCCTCCCAACAGCACCAATCTCATGTGGCTGCTCTGCAGCTGCCAGGTTCTCCTCCTTATCCCTCCCCTCCCAACCAGCTTGGGGTGCTGCAGGGGAGCCACAGGGGTATTTAACGCTGAAAATATCCCCCCCGACTGTTTTGACCCCCCTGTCCTGCTCCCCATCACTGATCCCCCATTGTCCCCTGATCACTCCTGGGTTTATTCATTACTGAAGCATAGTAAACTCTGTTTACTATGCTTCCGTTTGTGAATGAATATGAAGCCTCTGTACAAAGATTCACAAAGAGGAGGGGAACACCTTAAATTCATCCAAAGTAGGTTTGGGGTATAGTCAGGATTAAATGACTGGCCTATAGTTGCCTGCCTGAATAGTTGTACCCTTTATACCACTAGTCCATCGTTGATTGGAATGACAATAATTCATCAACAATCAAAAATGGTTGTTCTAGGGACCAAAATAACATATGCAAAGAAAGGGAAGGAGGGGAGAACCTCCAAAAGCCAGTCCACTCAAGAACATAAGGGTATTTACCTAAATATCTTTATTGATTATCCCAGTTAAAACAGTACATCTATCCAAAAACCATACATTTTTCCTGAGAAATGGCTTATCTCCTGGCGGATGAGATTGATTTGGAGATACAGTCCACATTTACTAACGAATCCCCAGCAATACCTGGTGGTGATGACAATCTCAAAAAATTATTTAAGAACCATAAAAAACTCACAATAAAGTACCTTAATAGGAAATGGGACATTTCATCACTGAAGTCCCATATTGAACATAAAGTCATACCCAGAGGGCTAAGAGAAAAGGTTGTACCAGCGGGCCACCTACATACACCACGGTTTCTGGAAATATGGAAACAAAGTTGCCTTGAACGTGGTCTAGCAGTTCTACACATGATTATTGATGAAGAGCAAATACAACTAGATGAAATTAAAAAAGAGATCGATATCAGTGTACAACTGCTAGAACCATATAAACATGATCAGGACTTTAACAAATATAATGACCTCCTCAAAAAGGAGGTTGAAAAAACTCAAAAAACTCTCAAATCCACTAAACAAGAAAAGTTCAAACAGAACCTCCTTGATTGAGAGAAGGGAGATATATTTGACCCCACAGTACCCCGAGGGAAAAGTAGATCACGCAGGGGTAGGAGAAATCGATCAGGTATATCCAGTGCTGGGACAAGGCCATTTGGTGCCCAGGGCGAAGATGGCAAACTGCGCCCCCCCCCCCCCCGGTTTTAATAAAGAATCAATGTCGTCATTGCAGAGCATTGCACAGTATTGCGGGGTATTGCAGAGTATTGCACAGTATTGTGGGGTATTGCAGAGTATTGCACAGTATTGTGGGGGTATTGCAGAGTATTGCACAGTGTTGCGGGGTATTGCAGAGTATTGCACAGTATTGTGGAGTATTGCAGAGTATTGCACAGTGTTGCGGGGTATTGCAGAGTATTGCACAGTATTGTGGGGTATTGCAGAGTATTGCATAGTATTGTGGGGTATTGCAGAGTATTTCAGGGTATTGCAGAGTATTGTACAGTATTGTGGGGTATTGCAGAGTATTGCACAGTATTGTGGGGTATTGCAGAGTATTGTACAGTATTGTGGGGTATTGCAGAGTATTGGGGGCTATTGCAGAGTATTGCAAATTATTGCGGGGTATTGCAGGGTATTGCGGGGTATTGCAGAGTATTGCACAGTGTTGCGGGGTATTGCAGAGTATTGGAGGCTATTGCAGAGTATGGCACAGTGTTGTGGGGTATTGCAGAGTATTTCGGGGTATTGTAGAGCATTGCAGAGTATTGCACAGTATTGTGGGGCATTGCAGAGTATTGCACAGTATTGTGGGGTATTGCAGAGTATTGCACAGTATTGTGGGGGTATTGCAGAGTATTGCACAGTGTTGTGGGGTATTGCAGAGTATTGCACAGTATTGTGGGGTATTGCAGAGTATTGTGGAGTATTGCAGATTATTGTGGAGTATTGCAGAGTATTGCACAGTGTTGTGGGGTATTGCAGAGTATTGCACAGTATTGTGGGGTATTGCAGAGTATTGTGGGGGTATTGCAGAGTATTGCACAGTGTTGTGGGGTATTGCAGAGTATTGCACAGTGTTGTGGGGTATTGCAGAGTATTGCACAGTATTGTGGGGTATTGCAGAGTATTGCACAGTATTGTGGAGTATTCAGCAGTGGTGGTCACTGGTCATTAACCTCGCCTCCTCCCCTTCCCCCAATCCAGCCATTTATTAATCTGTTTTTTAGTGTTTTCTTACACAAGTTCAGACTCAGAAGTTATGAGTCTGAACTTGTGTAAGTAAACACTAAAAAACAGATTAATAAATGTCTGGATTGGGGGGAGGGGAGGAGGCGAGGTTAATGACCAGTGACCACCACTGCTAAATATCTGAGTCAGAACACTGGCACTGCGCTCTTCTACCTTCCAGATTGAATCCAGCCAGGCAGCAGCTCCTCAGCTCGGCTCCGCTTGAGACAGACAGCGTGCCGACACGACACAGCTCAGCTCTCAGCTCTCAGCTCCCGCCTCCCTGCGCTCCTCTCTGCGTCCTCCCACCTCGCCTCCGTCCGTGAGTGACGTCACGGTGCTGGCAGAGACAACGGGACTCCTCCGTAGGGGAGTAAAAGTGTAGTTGTGTGCTGAGGGAAGGGAGGATCATGCAGGAGCGCACAGCTGCGCCCCCCCCCTATACCAAATGGTACCGCCCAGGGCACGTGCCCTCTCCGCCCCTGCCTTGTACCGGCCCTGGGTATATCTAGATCAAGACACTCCTCTACAGACAGTGAAACTGAACAGCCTGAAAAAACGGTTGCTTTTTTAGATCGGGAAGGGGACATTGTCCCCAAGGCAGGCACGCAACTAACCACATCTATGACCAAAACCCAGGCCCAAACTAACAGGGGAAGCCAGGGAAAGGGAAGAGAAGGAAGAGGAAACCAAAGGGAACTCAGGTCGGCGTCACGCTAGATGGCCAACCAAATTTACCAAATCAATTTTTAACAAAACCACAACTAGACTTGAAGGTTGTTAACCTATCTGAATTCCCCCTCAACCATCACCATATCTCTCTATTACAAAAGGGTTTATCTTTTTCCCCTACCACAACGATGAGTGAATTTGAGGTTTTCAAGGACATCAATTTATTTTTGAGAAAATTAATTTTCAGATATTGGCACGCAGACAGAGGTATCCAGCGTACTGAAATGGATCAATTAGACAAACAGGAGCGGGATTTTCTTGAGGCCCAAGTTGCCCTTCTAGATGAAAATCAAGAGTGTGATCTAGAAGTTGAAACCACACAGATATCACCTAGTTGTCCCCGTCCAGCACAGTTGGTAATAAAATCCCAAAAAATGCCACCTCTTTCCAAACACAGACACATCCAGTTTTTTCTTGAAAAGGTAAAAAGGGACCTCACTGAGATCAACTGGGAATATAGAGGATATGATAATCTTAGTCGACAGGAAAGGAGGGCCCTAAGGGAATTGGAGGACGCTAAAGACATAGTCATTAAAGCAAGTGATAAAGGAGGTAATACGGTCCTTATGTCTCACACTATGTATGAGGAACAAACTATGCGTCTCCTCCGTGATGAGACCACCTACTTGAGGTTACATCAAAAGGCCTTTCCTCAAATGGTGTTAAAACTTAACTTTAAGCTCCAGCTAGCTCAAGAGGCTGGCCTTATCATCACAAAAGAATGCAAATACCTTAGTGTCAGTGAGTTCAACACTCCTACTCTGTATACTATCCCCAAACTCCACAAGTCCATTACCGACCCTCCGGGGAGACCGATAGTATCGGCTGTCAAGGGTCCCCTTGAGAGGGTCGGTAAATATGTGGACTCTCTGATCAAAGAGTTAGTACACGATTTACCGTCATTCATTCAGGACACACGGGATGTTCTGGGGAGACTGGAGGATATATCTGTACCAAAGGGGATGCTACTTGTCGGTATCGACGTGGAGTCGTTGTATACGTCGATTCCGCACAGTTGGGGCCTCAGAGCAACACAATTCTTTCTAGACAACAAATTTCCATTGCTGGCAGGGCAAAACGAATTTATCGTTGATCTTCTGCAGTTTATGCTGGAGAATAACTACTTCCAGTTTCTCGGAATATACTACAAACAAATTAGGGGCACGTTGATGGGTGCCCCATGGGCCCCCTCATACCCCTGCTTGCATCTGGGCCTATGGGAACTCGAATGCGTGTACCCCTCGTCGATGTACCTCGGCCATTGTCGCCTGTGGCTGAGGTACATCGATGACGTGATCATGCTTTGGGATGGCTCACCGGTCGAACTGGTACGATTTATTAATGAACTCAACGAAAATGACCGAAACATCAGATTAACATATACATATGATGCTAATAGTCTGTCATTTCTAGATCTCACTGTATTTGTAAAAGATGATAAACTACATACCAAAACCTTTAGAAAGGATACAGCAGCCAACACATTGTTATTGGCATCAAGCCATCATCCCATCCCCCTAAAACAAGGAATTCCAGTGGGTCAGTTCCTCCGTGCAAGAAGAAACTGCTCGGAGGAAGCTGACTTTCACAGGGAAATAGATGATCTCTATGGGAGATTTCGTGACCGCGGCTACTCACATGCATGTATCAGACGGGCCAAAAAAAGAGCCCTACATACAAATAGATCATCCCTATTGACGAAACATACTAAAAAAGAAAAAGAAAAAACCTCAAGTCACCCCCTTCTAAGGATTATCACCAAGTTTGGCGTACAGTGGGATCAAATTAAGGAAGTGTTGGGTCGTCACTGGCACATTTTGTCTGAGGCCCCCATTCTGGGAAACTTTGTAAGCAACAAACCTCTGCTCACTGCTCATAGAGCAACTAACTTGAGGGATCGCTTGGTGCATTCAGAGTACAATAGACCCAAAAAACGCAATTGGTTGACCGACCTTCCACCCCTCAAGGGCATGTACCCTTGCGGTAGATGTCATGTGTGTAGATATGTGGATAGAACGGATGTGTTCGCCGGCTCCGATGGTAAAAGACAGTTTAGAATCAACAGTTTTATAAACTGTACAACCACACGGTTAATTTATATGATAACTTGCCCGTGTGGTCTCATCTATGTTGGTAAAACCAAAAGAGAATTGAGAATCAGAGCTGGCGAACACATCCAGAGCATCCTTAATAAGGATTAATAACGATCGGCCCCTGTCCCTGCATTTCCTTGAAAAACATGGGGGTAAACCAGATGGCCTGAAGTGTAAAGGCATCTATAGGCTTAATCTGCCCCATAGACGTGGAGATTTTGATAGGATATTGTATCAGAAGGAGAAGATGTGGATTTTCTATCTAAATAGTATGCAGCCCTCCGGATTGAACAATGAATTCAATCTATCCTCCTTTTTGGAGCAATAAATTGGCTGCAAATAAAATTTGGATTATCTATATCTATGAAATAAAATAAAATAACTTCCTATTGAAAAGCCACATCCTCCCCTGTTTTTGAGGTATATTGAGATCGATACCATACGTGGATAACGGAATGCTGACAATTTACTAAAAGCACTCCCAATTCTCCACATTGGTAACAGCATTTAAACATGAAATCTAAACCACAGGATATAGCTATTTGTTCCTCCCCCCCCCTCTCCCCCCCTTCTATCTGAGGTCATACATGAGCCGATTAGATTGTCTTCAACTGACACCACACATGAGCCGACTAGATTGTAGTTGCAGTACTCTTGGGCAACGGATTGCTGACAATGTAACAATAGCAACTTTAAAATAACATCTTCAGCTCTACATAATGGTAACAGTGTTTTGATACAAAACCTAAATAATAGGAGATAATAATTTGTTTCTTTTCTCTATCTGATTTATATCTGTGAGCCATACATGAGCCAATTAGATTGAGGATGCAGTATCTTTAGGAACCTATTGGCAACAGTATTAACGTTCCATCTGAATCTTGAAACACAGCTGTACGTATGTGTGTGATTGCACTAGTGGTGAATGCGAATCTAGGTTAGTTTGCAGTGCCCAGGTGCAGGCTATAATTAATGCATACTGAACACTAACCGTCAGGTTATTTAAGCACTCAGCCGTGGGCACTGCACATGCTCCGAAGAAGCTTGGCAACAAGTGAAATGCGTAATCGTCTAACCGATGCACTGGTGGGACATGGCTCTCCACACATAGATGAGGAATCAACTTTAAGTATACAGAAGCGGTTTGAGTAATTTCGTGATACCGGGTTGAGCTCTGCGGTGAACATTGGGGCTAAGCGCTTCCTCTGGTAATCTGACAGATCAAGCGCGGAACACTTTTGAACTCTGTGACACACTGTACATCCTCATGGAAAGATCCGGAAACAACAGCTCTTGTCAGCACAGATGAACACACCGCACATTTGTTCCCCCACACCAAGTCAACGCGGCTACTACCGTTCTCTATGGGCTCTGTAAATCATTGGTTGAAGACGTCAAACGGTGAGCTATCTAGTGCTCCAACACACAGGAGGCACACTATCTACTGCTATACTGCTATCTGCCGTTTGTTTTCTTGCTGAATACATAATCTTGCCCTTTGACTGCTGCAGCCGGTAACACGGGGATATTTCATTCATCAGCCTGCTCGTTAATTTAGGTTGGTTTTTTCCTCACCATCAATATCTGGACGGATATTTTTTCAATCACCAGCACTTGCACCTTACCTAGTGAGGACCGAAGTGGCTACAATCAATCTACTCATAACCTTACTTAGGAAGTAGATGCATCTTAGATCAGACCCGGGTCTCCCCTATAATTTGACATGTATGCAGGTGCATGAGTGATTGATGTATGTGGAATGAATCGGTGGCCACCAGTGCTTTGTAGGACCCTCGTCCTATTTTTAAATTTATGGTTTTTGGATAGATGTACTGTTTTAACTGGGATAATCAATAAAGATATTTAGGTAAATACCCGTATGTTCTTGAGTGGACTGTCTTTTGGAGGTTCTCCCCTCCTTCCCTTTCTGTACAAAGATTGCTGCTGCCGAGAAAGGGAATGAGGACTATGACCTCAGTTCCTTTCTCTTTCTCAAAAAAGAGACATTCGGGGGCTGTTGATACCCCTTATGTTTCACTAAAGTCCCCCCCCCCCAAAAAATATTAAAAATAACATTGTAAAAAAAAATAAACATAGTAAGGCCTCATTCACACGGGGTATACTGCAGTGTACAACCCATGCGAGGCCATGTACCCGCACAGAGATGCACAGTTGTTCCATGCATCCCTATGCAGGCAGTCCCACTGATAACAATTGGTAAGCAGCGACTGCTGGACACTGTGTGGGGATTGTACTGGGGGTCAATATGTCCCCAAGTACAATTGACCTAGGTCAGTCTAACTGACCTGGGGGGGGTTATACTGGGGGACACACTGACCTGGGGGAGATTATACTGGGGGACACACTGACCTGGGGGAAGGATTGTACTGGGGGACAGACTGACCTGAGAGGGGATTTTACTGGGGGACAGATTGACCTGGGGGAGAGGTAAAGATTATACTGGGGCCAGACTGACCTGGGCGAGGATTGTACTGGGGGACAGACTGACCTAGGAGGTAAAATACTGGGGGACAGATTGACCTGGGGGAGGAATATACTGGGGGACAGATGGATCTTGGGGTTATTGGACTGGGAGCAGACTGATCATATTTTTTTTACCCAACCCACTTAAACCTCTCCCACCGTTAACACAATTTGGCCACACTCGCTGTTCACTGTGCTACACTACATGCGCCACATTACTCTTCTACGTGGTGTGTACCCCATGTCTTTTACAATCCTAGCTATGCCCCCAATGTCCACTCCTCACTGTGGTGCACTAAGTACATCACATTTTTTAAAACAATTCTTTATTTTAATCAGCATTAGAGCAAAGCAAACAGTCACAGGATATAATCTCTCGATAATATAAAGATTTTCCATTTTCCATCAGGGGTTGACATTAAGTACCTACAGTAAGGTATCTGCAAATTCACATATATTGAGATCTGTATCATGTATAGTAAAGGACGATCTTAGGTTCACATGAAGAACTGCTGCTCTCTTAACATTTTCTAGGGGAAGGAGGGGTTAACGTATGAGTAAGACGGGAGGATAGTGACTGGAGTTAGGAGTAAAGTGTGGGAAAAAATAAAAAGAAGGGGAGGGTAGAAAGGGGCAGCTTCCATAGTCTGTCATCCTGGGGTTCAAATCTATGTGTCAGCTCCCATGTTCTCACAGTCTCTGCAGATGAACTGGGGGTAAAAATTTTGAAATGTTTTTCCATTTGTTCTCTGAAATCTGGTGTTAGCTGCTCCATCAACTGTATGTCAGGGACTAGTCCAGCTATTGCTAAAATGCTCTTCCTTGTTACTGACAATTACTTTTTCAGCCTTTTGTTGCCATGTCCTAACTTTTTTGAGACATGTTGCTGCCATCAATTTCAAATTTACATTATTTTTCCTAAAATTGTTTAAACATTTAATATGTTTTTTTTTTTTTTTTTTCTATTGTGAATAAAATATAGGTTTATGAGATTTGCAAATCATTGCATTCTGTTTTTGTGTAGATTTTGCACAGTGTTCCAACTTTTATGTAATTGTGGTTGTATTATTCAGCCATTTATTTCAAATTGCGTACAGCTATTTCAGGCTATTGGCCATTACCAGTGCAAAATATGGAAGCATGGGGGTTTATTTACGAAAGGCAAATCCACTTTGCACTACAAGTGCAAACTACAAGTGCAAAGTGCACTTGAAATTGCACTGAAAGTGCACTTGGAAGTGCAGTCGCTGTAGATCTGAGGGGTAGATCTGAAATGAGGGGAAGCTCTGATGATTTTATTATCCAATCATATACAAGCTAAAATGCTGTTTTTTATTGTCCTTGCATGTCCCCCTCGGATCTACAGCGACTGCACTTCCAAGGGCACTTTCAGTGTAATTTCAAGTGCACTTGCACTTGTAGTTTGCACTTGTAGTGCAAAGTGGATTTGCCTTTCGTTAATAACCCCCATGGTCCCTACATAGTAGCATTTGGGAGTAACCATGCAGTTCAAACGCCTACTTCACACCTGCGTCATCCTTTGAAGTGCATTACTGCTTGCATGTTAATGTGCATTGGAACAAGGCAGCCTATTCATTTTGAATGGTTAGCCAACACACCACAGCACACATAGATCCAGACATATACATGTTTTTATCACCAGACACTACCAAAAAACACACAGGTGGTTCACTGTGGCGCATTTTGTTGTAATGAAACAGTTGTGCATTGAGTTGTGTTGACAGGTTGAGTTGAGGTGCTATTGATAATGGAGGTTTCTGCATAACTGCAACACATAGGTGTAAGAAGTTATGATGATGTGGGCGTAAACAAAGCAGCTGTATGCGGGTTAGACAAATAGCTACATATTCAGACATACCTATGTTATATACAAGGGATTCTGGATGCATACTTAGCCGCTGTAACATGAAGTAATAGATTGTCTGTTTTTACTCACTATATTTAACTGAACAGAAAACATTTTCTGTATTGGTAAGTTTTGACATATGAATATAATCTTACAGTATGAAAGCTACAATAGGCCATTTATAGACTCTCAGATTTCAGATGTTCCATTTTGAAATGACAGTTCTGAGCAACTCTTGTAATAGCTGGAAACTCCATTGATGTCCTAATGGGAGATAACAAGCACATGCAAGAATTGCTTTTCTGCCATTCAAACTTCACATCAGTATACAGGCAGGCTGGTTGAAACATGTAAAGGAAGCTGCATATACTTCAGAGTGTAGGTCACCAGAATATTCACCATTTATGATGGGTTTATTCCACTAATAGGTTAATACTTTCTTTAGATTTGATTAATATCTAATTCTTTATATATTCAATATCTATACCAGCTAAAAATGAAAGCAACAAACTGGGAAAGCTCCTCCAACTGTACTGTTCTTTCAGACACAGAGAAATCACTTAATTTGATTTAATCTGTGTATCTTAATTAGCTATTTATTTTGGAGTAATTGTAATTGGAAAAAAAAGGGGGGAGCCACTAATTTATAATTACCAATGTTAATCTTAAAACGAGCATTTAAGAAGAATATGGATTATCCTCATTCCTGTGGGTACGGTACTTATGGTGATCAAGAGCATTTAACCCTTTTACTGCCAGACCAGGCTTTTTTTTTTCCTCTTAACATGTACACATATGATGCAATGCACATTTTTGGCTTCAAAAGTTACATGGGTGGTCTGTAGAAGTGATTAGATGAATAGGAAACAGCAAATTTTTTTGTTTTTTTTCATGGCCTCTACTGGAGCTGTTAGTTTTAACACGTTGCCACATGTAAGGTTAGACAGCAGCTCTTCTAGTATGTATAAGGCTACTTTCACACTGAGGTGCTTTACAGGTGCTATAGCGCTAAAAATAGCACCTGTAAAGCGCCTCTCCTGTCACTCCAGAGTGAAAGCCCAAGGAGCACACTGGAGCGCTGCGCTGGCAGGATGCTAAAAAAAGTCCTGCAAGCAGCATCTTTGAGGCGCTTTAGCAGCAGTGTATACACTGCTCCTAAAACGCCCTGCCCATTGAAATCAATGGGCAGCGTCGCCGAAGCGCTGGCAAAGAACCCTTTTTCGCCGCTAGCAGGGGTTAAAAGCACTCCGCTAGCGGCCGAAAAGCGTGCTAAAATGACTGTAAAAATAGATGTGCTTTACATCCAACGCCCCAGCGTCTTAGTGTGAACGTGTCTTAAGGATGGCCTACTTCTCGCTCCACAGCCCAGCTACTGAAGTGCTGGACTGTGGAGGGGGTGGGAGTGGCAGTCTCTCAGCAGTGTGCTAAGAGGCTAAGCCAGCTATTGGTTACGAATCTGGGTGGATCCAGACATTAAGACCCCTTTCACACTGGGGCGGTGCAGGCATTTTAGCGCCACTTTACCGCTGTTATATCAGCGCTTTTTGGCTGCTAGCAGGGCGCTTTTAACCCCCGCTAGCCGCTAAAATAAAGGGTTAATAGTGCCCGTGTTGTGGCGCTGCCTCATAGGTCAGTCAGAGAAGAATAAAAACTCCTCCTACAAGTCTTAGCCAGTGTTAGGCTGGACACTGATAGAAGTCACAAGACTGCTATATATTGCTGATGAGAAAGCATATTTAGCAGTTTATAGTTACTAGAATAATTGCATTCCCATATTCTGTGTACTGTGGGAGACCAGATATAGTGAATGCAGGGTCCTGGGTTTAGTAACACTTTAAATCACTCATGTCGATCATGTCACATGGATCTTGCTGTGGGTATCACTATTGACTTTCAATGCAGGGGTGGTGCGCATCGATTCCACTAGATCTATAAGATTTAACTTTTATTCTATCAACTTATAAAATAAATAAATATTAAACTGAAAATAGAAAGTAGTCCCTGTATATTAGAGCAACATTCATCTACTGCGAAGTGCAGTATATATTATCATATAAGTTTGAGTTTGAGTATTTGAGTACAGAAGGACCACCAGGACTATCATGAGTATACTTGTTTTTTACTGTATTTTACTTGTTTCAGATAAACCAGAAAGTCTGAGGTGACCCCTCTCCTTTCACTATAGTAGAGTCTCTTAAAGTCAAACATTCTTGCACCAGCCAATAAATAAATGTTAAAGAAAATGCTTACTCCTTTGGTAAATGTTGCTCTAATATGCAGGGACTCCTTTCTATTTTCAGTTTAGTTTTTTTTTTTTTTTGTATTTTATTTTATGAGTTGATAAAATAAAAGTTAAGTCTTAAGGATCTAGTAGGATAGATGCATGGTGAGAGAGTGCATCACCCATGCATTGAAAGTCAGTAGAATTTTTTCCTGTAGAGGTAGCTGTTGAGATCTGGAATGAGTTCTTTAGAAATGCAATAATTATTTACACACAAAAAATAAAGGAGTTTTATTAGCCATCAACTGTTTGTCATTCAAATCTCCTTTGGTAGACAGGTATTATTTTTGTTTAGTTCTCAGCTGTCTTTGATTAAATATTTGGTTGAAAGCTAAGTATTTACTATTAGTTCATAATTATATTTTTTTTAATTATTTATCCTGCCAACAGTTTACCACCTTCACCACCTAGGCCCGAAGAGCAGACACCACCATGGCAAAGTGCTTGATGCACTTTTAGGAGTTAATATGGACCTGGTTTTTGACTTTGTTAAAAGATCTTTAGCAAATTCAACCTGGCCTGCCCACTCAGCCACATGGTTTAAGTGGAATTCTTTGGTGCAAGCACATATTTAATTACTTATTAGCACATATTTTAATTGTTGTGTGTGATTCTGTTTGGATTCTCATTCCTTTATATACAGTGCCTTGAAAAAGTATTCATACCCCTTGAAATTTTCTACATTCTGTCATGTTACAACCAAAAACGTAAATGTATTTTATTGGGATTTTATATGAAAGACCAACACAAAGTGGCATATATCTGTGAAGTGGAAGGAAAATGATAAATGTTTTTTATTTTTTTTTTACAAATGAATATCTGAAAAGTGCGGCGTACATCTGTATTCAGCCCCTTTACTCTGATACCCCTGACTAAAATCTAGTGGAACCAATTGCCTTGATAAGTCACCTAATTAGTAAATAAAGTCCACCTGTGTGTAATTTAATCTCAGTATAAATATAGCTGTTCTGTGAAGCCCTCATGGGTTTGTTAGATAACCTTGGTGAACAAACAGCATCATGAAGGCCAAGGAACACACCAGACAGGTCAGGGATATCCATCTTCCGAAAATGGAAAGAGTATGGCATAACTGCAAGCCTACCAAGACATGGCCTTCTATCTAAACTGACAGGCCGGGCAAGGAGAGTAATAATTTAGAGAAGCAGCCAAGAGGCCCATGGTAACTCTGGTTGAACTGTAGAGATCCACAGCTCAGGTGGGAGAATCTGTCCACAGGCCAACCATTAGTTGTTCACTCCACAAATCTGACCTTTTTGAAAGAGTGGCAAGAAGAAAGCCATTGTTGAAAGAAAGCCATAAGATGTCCCATTTGCAGTTTGCGAGAAGCCATGTGGGGGACACAGCAAACATGTGGAAGAAGATGCTCTGGTCAAATGAGACCAAAATTGAACTTTTTGGCCTAAAAACAAAACGCTATATGTGGCGGAAAACTAACACTGCACATCACCCTGAAAACACCATCCCCACCGTGAAACATGGTGGTGGCAGCATCATGTTGTGGGGATGCTTTTCTTCAGCAGGGTCAGAGTTGATGGGAAGATGGATGGAGCCAAATACAGGGCAATCTTAGAAGAAAGAGTTAGAGACTGCAAAAGACTTGAGACTGGGATGGAGATTCACCTTTCAGCAGGAAAAAGACCTTAAACATACAGCCAGAGCTACAATGGAATGGTTTACATCAAAGCTTATTCATGTATTGACTCAGGGGGGCTGAATACAAATACACGACACACTTTTCACATATTTATTTGTAAAAAATTATGAAAAACATTTATTATTTTCCTTTCACTTCACAATTGTGTGCCGCTTTGGTCTATCTCATAAAATCCCAATAAAATAAATTTACGTTTTTGGTTGTAACATGACAAAATGTGGAAAATCTCAAGGGGTATCAATACTTTTTCAAGGCACTGTTCTGGACACAGAGAAGATGGAGAAGAAGGGTATAAATACTGAAAGTGTATCACTTAATTCCTGCATGTATTCTTTAATATGGCTTGATAACAGAGGCTTTAGGCGGATTGATTCTTAAAGATTTACCCTATTCCTGACGTTGTTATTGCTCATCTGGGGGAAAATCATATAGGCTGAGATAAAATGCTTGTCTTAGGATGCAGCAGGATTTTCATTATTTGAGATTACAGTTACAAACTAGTTCTTTTGTACAGAATTTCTAAAATAGTTCCATGACAATTTGTTCTTTGCCAATAACATGTGTAAATATAATGGATGGTGTAGCACTAATAGGAACTGTATTATAGTCCAGCATGAACTCTCAGTGCATTGAATAGATTATGAATCTGCTCCACTTAAAAGTCCATAGTAACAACAGTAGTAAATCTTGCAAAGTCCACTTGTGAGGACACCACCACCATCATCCAAACACACTGCCTCTTACCCTCAGGTAGATTAAACAAGCCTAGATATTTCTCAATATCCGCTCCTCAGCAGCATGGGGATAGGACTGCAGGTCCTTCTCCTTCGGATAGATAAAAGCAAGCCTAGATGTCTTTCAGCTTCACAACCGCGTGGGAATAAATGTAACAGCTCTTTTTTCTTTCTCCCCTGAGGACATTGCATGCCACACCCAGATCATGTTGCTAACACGTGGGATCACCAGGTAATTAGTCTGGGAGATTCTCTTCTTTTATATGGGTTCCTTTAGTATGGGTCTTCCTTCACTCTATCAGTCCCCTGTTGGAGATATTTTATGGTGGGTTCAATGCAATGCTTATATTTTTTTCCACACTTGGGTTGTGGTTTACTTCCACTTATTTTCCCTACATGCTCTGCATTTCTATTCATCCTATTAATAGTCATAGGTTTTGTTATTTAAGCACACAGCACCACCCACTACTTGAGTCACAATTCAATATTCTTTACAGATATTCGCTGGAGCTGACACCTGCATTTGCTGTTATTATTACTAATAACACTAACTAATATAACTAATATACTAATACTAATACTAATATAACTAATAACTAATTACTATGACATGGAGACCCATATCCCTCTGGGGGTTTGCATGTGTGTGCCTTGGATTTCCACAGGCCAGTGCATGCTGAATCTGGAGCTGACTTGTAAGGAACTCAGGGATGGATACTTTTTCTTCCCCCTTTTTCTTTTTTGACTTAACCATCAAACTACATTGGTATCTACACTGAGCAAAATTATAAATGCAACACTTTTGTGTTTGCCCCTATTTATCATGAGCTGAACTTAAAGATCTACGACTTTTTCTATGTACACAAAAGGCCTATTTCTCTCAAATATTGTTCACAAATCTATCTAAATCTGTGTTAGTGAGCACTTCTCCTTTGCCGAGATAATCCGTTCACCTCACAGGTGTGGCATATCAAGATGCTGATTGGACAGCATGATTATTACACAGGTGTGCCTTAGGCTGGCCACAATAAAAGGCCACTCTAAAACGTGCAGTTTACTGTATTGGGGGGGTTGGGGGGGGGCCTGAAAACTAGTCAGTATCTGGTGTGACCACCATTTGCCTGATGTAGTGCAGCACATCTCCTTCGCATAGAGTTGATCAGGTTGTTGATTGTGGCCTGTGGAATGTTGGTCCATTCCTCTTCAATGGCTGTGTGAAGTTGCTGGTTATTGTCAGGAACTGGAACACACTGTCATATACACCGATCCAGAGCATCCCAAACATGCTCAATGGGTGACATGTCAGTGAGTAGGGATAAGCCGAACACCCCCCGGTTCGGTTCGCACCAGAACTTGCGAACAGACCAAAACTTCGCATGAACGTTAGAACCCCACTCGAACGTTCGAAATCATAAGTGCTCATTTTAAAGGCTAATTTGCATGGTATTGTTAAAAAGGGTTTCTTCTATCTTCCTTCGGTTTCTTCCTCCATCTTCTTCTTCCTCCGATCCTCTGCTTCTTTCTCCGGTGTTCTCGTCCGGCATCTCCCTCCGCGGCATCTTCTTCTCTTCATCTTCTTATCTTCATCTTCTTTTCGGGCCGCTCCGCATCCATGATTGGATGGAAGGCTCCCGCTGTGTGACGCTTCTCTCTTCATCTTTTTCTCTTCATCTTCTTCTCTTCATCTTCTTGTCTTCATCTTCTTGTCTTCATCTGCTTTTCGGGACGCTCCGCATCCATGATGGCATGGAGGGAGGCTCCCGCTGTGTGACGCTTCTCCTCTTCTGACGGTTCTTAAATAACGGGGGGGGGGGGCGGAGCCACCCGGTGACCCCGCCCCCCTCTGATGCACGGGGACTTGACAGGGATTTTCCTGTGGCACTCCCTGTGACGTCAGAGGGGGGCGGGGTCACCCCTGGTATGAATTTTGAGGGAGACCCCTATGTCATTTTTTTTTTTTAATTTTGGCGTGGGGTTCCCCTTAATATCCATACCAGACTTGAAGGGCCTGGTATGAAATTTAGGGGGACCCTCACGCCAGTTTTTTTTTTAAATTTTGGTTCGGGGTTCCCCTGTGGGGAAATCCCATGCAGTTTTTATCAATGAACTTTTATGTGTATTGTCGGACCGGCAATTCATTAATAGCCGCGAGTAGTTTTAAATGACTTTTTTTCCTTTGAAATGTCATTTTGCTGTCAGACTGTTCTAAGCAGGGGAAACATGCGCCCCTTTACAGGCATACTATAGACACCCCCCAGGTACGAAATTTAAAGGGATATTACACTTTTATTGTTTGACTTTAAGCATTATTAAAATCACTGCTCCCGAAAAAATGTCCGTTTTTAAAAATTTTTTTTGCATTGATACATGTCCCCTGGGGCAGGACCCAGGTCCCCAAACACTTTTTATGACAATACCATGCATATAAGCCTTTAAAATTAGCACTTTTGATTTCTCCCATAGACTTTTAAAGGGTGTTCCGCGGCTTTCAAATTTGCCGCGAACACCCCAAATTGTTCGCTGTTCGGCGAACTGGCAAACAGCCCATGTTCGAGTCGAACATGAGTTTTACTCGAACTCGAAGCTCACCCCTATCAGTGAGTATGCTGGCCATGCAAGAACTTGTATGTTTTCAGCTTCCAGGAATTGTGTACAAATCCTTGCAACATGGGGCCATGCATTATCATGCTGCAACATGAGGTGATGGTCGTGGATGAATGGCAAAACAATTGGCCTCAGGATCTCGTCATGGTATCTCTGTGCATTCAAAATGCCATCAATAAAATGCACCTGTGTTCATGGTCCATAGCATACACTTGCCCATACCATAACCCCACCGCCACCATGGGCCATTCAATCCACAACATTGACATCAGCAAATCGCTCACCCACACGACGCCATACACGCTGTCTGCCATCTGCCCTGTACAGTGAAAGCCGGGATTCATCCATGAAGAGAACACCTCTCCAAAGTGCCAGACGCCATTGAATGTTAGCATTTGCCAACTCAAGTTGGTCACGACGACGAACTGCAGCCAAGTCAAGACCCCAATGAGGACGGCGAGCATGCAGATGAGCTTCCCTAAGATAGTTTCTGACAGTTTGTGCAGAAATTCTTTGGTTATGCAAACCGATTGTTGCAGCAGCTGTCCAAGTGGCTGGTCTCAGAAGATCTTGGAGGTGAAGATGCTGGATGTGGAGGTCCTGGGCTGGTGTGGTTACACGTGGTCTGTGGTTGTGAGGCCGGTTGGATGTACTGCCAAATTCTCAGAAACGCATTTGGAGACGGCTTATGGTAGAGAAATGAACATTCAATTCAAGGGCAACAGCTCTGGTGGACATTCCTGCAGTCAGCACGACAATGGCACACTCCCTCAAAACTTGCGACATCTGTGGCATTGTGCTGTGTGATAAAACTGCACATTTTAGAGTGGCCTTTTATTGTGGCCAGCCTAAGGCACACCTGTGTAATAATCATGCTCTCTAATCAGCATCTTGATATGCCACACCTGTGAGGTGGATGGATTATCTCGGCAAAGGAGAAGTGCTCACTAAGACCCCTTTCACACTGGGGCGGTTTGCAGGCGGTATTGCGCTAAAAATACCGCCTGCAAACTGCCCCTAAACAGCCTCCGCTGTTTGTTCAGTGTGAAAGCCCGAGGGTTACACGTGGCCCGAGGGCTTTCACACTGAAGCGGTGCGCAGGCAGGGCGGTGAAAAAAGTCCTGCAAACCGCTTTTTTGGAGCGGTGAAGGAGCGGTGTATTCACCGCTCCTTCACCGCTCCTTCACCGCTCCTGCCCATTGAAATCAATGGGACAGCGCGGCTATACCGCGGCAATACCGCGGCTATAGCCGCGCTGTACGAGGGATTTTAACCCTTTTTCGGCCGCCAGCGGGGGTTAAAACCGCACCGCTAGTGGCCGAATACCGCTGCAAGAACGACGGTACAGCAGCGCTAAAAATATCGCTGTTGTACCGCCGACGCCCCCACCGCCCCAGTGTGAAAGGGGCCTTACAGATTTAGACAGATTTGTGAACAATATTTAAGAGAAATAGGCCTTTTGTGTATATAGAAAGTTGTAGATCTTTAAGGTCAGCTTATGCTAAATAGGGGCGAACACAAAAATATTGCATTTATAATTTTGCTCAGTGTATATGTTTTTTGCAGATAAGCACCTTGCATACACTACTGTAGTAGTGGAGTGAATTCTACGAAACGCACACGTCAAGCTTTTTTAGATGCATTATAATCATGCGTTATAACTTAGATTATTATGAACTTTCTGCAATCATTAATTATTTTAATATATATTTTATGGTATGGATTTCAAGCCAGCTCACAATAAATTTACACTGTGCTACAATGTAAAGTAGTAAAATGTAATTTTGCTGTCCCCTCAAAATAACTCAATACACATCAATTAACCTCTTCCAGTCCGCGCTATAGCCCTCCCCTTTGCGCGCCCCTTGCGGCCCCTTACCACGTGATCAGCTGTCAGCCAATGACAGCTGATCACGTGATGTAAACAGAAGCTCAGTATTCATTTTTCTTTTCTCCTCACACTGACAGCGTGAGGAGAAAAAAAAGCCGATCACTGGCTACTGTTACTGTGAATATCAGTGTCACCTATCAATACCCAAGAGTGCCACCTATCAATGCCCACCAGTGATGCCAATCAGTGCCCTTTAGTGCCGCCCATCAGTGCCACCCATCAGTGCCACCCATCAGTGCCACCCATCCGTGCCACCTCATCAGTGCCCACCAGTGCCGCCTTAACAATACACATCAGTGCCACATATTAGTGCCCATCAGTGCCGCATATTCGTGCCCATCAGTGCAGCCTCACCAGTGTATATCGATGAAGGAAAAAAATTACCTGTCTGCAAAATGTTATAACAAAATATAAACTGTTTTGTTTTTGTTTTCAAATTTTTGGTCTTTTTTCATTTTTTTAACAAAAAATAAAAAACCCAGAGTTGATAAAATACCACCAAAAGAAAGCTATTTGTGGGGGAAAAAATGATAAAAATTTGGGTACAGTGTTACATGACCGCGAAATTGTCATTCAAAAAGTGAGTGCGCTTAAAGCTGAAAATTGGTCTGGGCAGGAGGGGGGTTTAAGTGCCCAGTAAGCAAGTGGTAAATGTCTGAACAGCTGGCAACAAAAGTGAGCCAGTTTCAGGGTCTTGGCAATCTTCTTATAGCCTAGGGCATCTTTATCTAGAGCAACAATTCTTTTTTTCAGATCCTCAGAGAGTTCTTTGCCATGAGGTGCCATGTTGAACTTCCAGTGACCAGTATGAGAGAGTGAGAGCCATAACACCAAATTTAACACACCTGCTCCCCATTCACACCTGAGACCTTGTAACATTAACGAGTCACATGACACCAGGGAGGGAAAATGGCTAATTGGTCCCAATTTGGACATTTTCACTTAGGGGTGTACTCACTTTTGTTGCCAGCGGTTTAGACATTAATGGCTGTGTGTTGAGTTATTTTGAGGGGACAGCAAATTTACACTGTTATACAAGCTGTACACTCATTACTTTATATTGTAGCAAAGTGTAATTTCTTCAGTGTTGTCACATGAAAATATATAATAAAATATTTACAAAAATGTGAGGGGTGCACTCACTTTTGTATATGAATTATAATGCTAATATGCCATAATGATATCTGTATATATAAAAGAAGAAATGTGCCATCATGCATTTGACCACTTTACCAGCTATGATCATGTACTTCATTTAAATTTCCAACCTTTTCCTTTTAAATTTCAAATGCAGGGATGGAGGTGTATGACTATAGTATGTCATGGGCCTCATTTAAAGTCCCAAAACCCCCTCATATACCCAATACTTTAAATAAAAAATATTTCATTAATATAGCACTTGTCACTTTATTTAAATGAGCAAAAGTCACATACAATGTTACATTGTATGATTACATTAACATTTTTATTGATTGTTTTTCACTATAAGGCCCCTTTCACATGATCAGCCTTCTCAGATCCGCCTGTCCGTTTTTCATGCAGATCTGAGCGGGCCACCCATTGACTTCTATGGACAGGCGGATGTCAGCTGAGCTCTGTCCAGCGGATTGGATGAAAACAGACAGGGAGGGTTATTTACTAAAGGCAAATCCACTTTGCACTACAAGTGCAAACTACAAATGCAAAGTGCACTTGAAATTGCACTGAAAGTGCACTTGGAAGTGCAGTCGCTGTAGATCCGAGGGGGACATGCAAGGAAAATAAAAAACAGAATTTTAGCTTGCACATGATTGGATAATAAAATCAGCAGAGCTTCCCCATCATTTCAGATCTACTCCTCTGATTTACAGCGACTGCACTTCCAAATGCACTTTCAGTGCAATTTCAAGTGCACTTTGCACTTGTAGTTTGCACTTGTAGTGCAAAGTGGATTTGCCTTTCATAAATAACCCCAGGGTGTCCATTTTCATCCGATCTCCCCATAGAGAACAGCAGGGCTCTGACAGGTCCGTCCCTGCACAGGTACGTCCCTCCCTCTGATCTCCGCTCTGTGTAAGGATTTGATAATGTGATGTGCTCATCGGAGAGGATTTCAATTGCCACTTGATCTATACAAAGGAGATTTATCCCAGTAAGAAATACCAGGACATCACACCGCCACCTACAGGATATACCAAGAGTGACTTACTACAGTACCCCGGATTACCATTGGCTAATCTCATGCTGTAACCTTACAGCAGTAAGGTAAGGAGCCACTTCACTCTGAGGTGTGACCACACAGAAGAAAAAAAACACCATTTCTCACATCAGCACATCACCACTTTTGTTAGTTGCAAACCAGCACCTTGTTTTTTGCACTTTATTCACCAGTGACGATTTGAAGATTTATGTTTACTTTGGATTCTACCTCATCATTTTTGCTCCCAGTGTCCCTTTGACATTAGCACTCTCTTCAGTGTGTGACAGCAGTGGTTTACATATTTTTTGGCACTATTGGCACTTTTTTTGCACATTAAAAGACATTCATTGTATGAGCATTTTGCACTTTAGATTATACATTGTATATTTTAGATGTTATTTCTTTGCACTATTTGTACTTTTTCATATATCAGTGGATCTTAACTATCCATGAGCATTTTGTACTTTAGACTGTACACTGTGTAGATTTTATTATTTCATACTTATTGCAATATTTTGAGTTATTTTTTTTGCACTCTATATCAGTCACGTAGCACTTATATATTTATGGAGTTTCACTTAGAGCGCAGCACCATCTAATGATTTGATAATATTTCTGTTTTTGGCTAGTGTTTGGCCAATCCGATGTTTGCTGCAACTAAGTATTCGGTTCTTTTCTTAGGTTAGGTAGCGCGGGAATATTCATTTATTATATCCATTGTTATAGTTATTTTGTGGTTTGTTTGAGGGGTTCAACTGACCAAACTCTGATTGATTATAGTTTAAAGAGGGGGTCAGCAACCTGTAGATCGAAATCTACCAGTAGATTGCGGCCTGGTGATTGGTGGATCATGGTCTGGGTTTGCTGCCCCGCCACTTAAGAGCATCAGAGTGCAATGCAGAGGGACTACTTGTAAAGTTGGATCTGTAGTAGGGAGCAAGTGCCGCATAAGCCGATGCCTCCTCTGTAGTACTGGCTCCTGTCCACTGTGAAGTGATACCAATTGCACTCCACCTCTTATCCCAGCTAGCAGTCTCCAGAGTGGTGCCAGCAGCAGGAAAGAAGAGATCTTCAGGTCAGTGTGAAGCAATACACTGGACATAATAGTATAGGGGTGCTTTTATACTGATGTGCCTTCTCACCACCTGATTTAAACTCATGATTGCTGTGCAATGCATGCGATTGCGACATGATAGTACAGCAATTAGAGGTTTGAATCAGGTGTGAGGAGGCGACACTGTGACGGGTGATCTTTAATTTCTCTCATGTTGTTCAGGTAGACCTCCACCTCTTTAAGGTTGCCTACCCCTGGTTTAGAGTCACCGCTTCATCCAATATTACACAATCTAGCTATTCCTAATCTTGCACTCAAATAGCTTCATAAATAAACTGTGCATGTGCTATAAATCAGTAGATGCAGATGCATGGTTGCCCACACAGACATTATGGAATTAATTTGCAGATGTTTGCTTACTGTGATTATATGTGCAGTACACTGCTGTTGTTATAGATAGTGTTGTGTTCCCTAATCCTTTAAACAGTAAAGATACTATTTCTCTTTTTGTTTTTCATATTGAGAGTATCTCTATGTGCTATTCAGTTTTTTTATGCCCAAAGCTCCAGATTATTTATGAAGGATAGTAATGCCATCTTGTGGTAAAATGGAATACTGCATTCTTTAGTTTTAGTAATTACAGATGAAAGTACAAATTTGCTTATTTATTTATTACAGGTACTTGTCAACTTACACAGCGCTTTATACACATATATATATTGTACACTCCCTGCCCTCAAGGAGCTTATAATCTAAGGTCCTTAACTCACATTCATACTAGGGCCGATTTAGACAGGATCCAATTAACCCACGCAGGCGCAAGGAGGACATGCAGATTCCAGGCAGGTAGCACTGTGGTTGGGATTTGAACCAACAGCCCTAGTGCTGCTAAGCAGAAATGTTAACCACTTAGCCACTGTACTGCCTAGATCAGTGGTTCTCAACCTGGGGGCCGGGACCCCCTCGGTGGTCGAATGATAATTTGCCAGGGGTCACCGAATCCTGGGCTGTTTCTGAAGCCTGCACTGCTCTCCCAGCCTGTCCCTGGAGCCTGTGGTCACCCAGCTGGGCTGTTCTTGTAGCCCACGGCCACCCACTCAGCCTCTTCGCAGCCGCCCATTCAGTTCACAGCATGGCTGGGGGGCAGAGACTAGAGGTCAGCTGACTGGTGAGGAATGTGATGTGGGAGGGGCTGAAGGAGACCCTATCTCTTGATTTCGGCATAGGTGCCACTGCTATGAGACACCACAAAGTCGGAGACACAGTCAAGCCTGAGACACAGTGAGTAACACTACCTGTGATTATAGTTGCCATTAAAAGTCCCCGCTACAGTTCTCAGATCAGCTGGGGACCTTGATCAAGAGCACCTAAGTTGGCTGAACTCCCCCCAGCATTGCCACTGATCCCAACTCTCCGCCAGCACTGCCATTCATCACTCATCCCATCCCACCCCCCCCCCCCCCACCAAGAAGTAAGAGAAGGAATAAAAATAGAGATTACAAGGAAGGGAGAGGTAAAAGGGGGGAAAGAACAAAGAAAAAGGAGAAAAAGAATAAGAGAAAGAACAAGAAAGATGCCCAGAGAGAGGGATGGGGGAAAAAACAAAAAATTAGGATAGAGAGCAGGCCCAGACTGGGACAAAAAATAGGCCCGGGCATTTTGGATTGAGCAGCTCATGACATATTAACTGGCCCCTTCCCAACTCTCCAACCTGATGGATTTCCCGGGAGAGGGGAGGGGGGAAACTGGCAGAGTTGTGGGGGTGCGAGGGGGGACCAAGAAAGAGCATGGGGGTGGAGAGCACAGGGAGGAACCTTGAGAACATGTGGTGGGGAAAGAGCACAGGGGAGAGGCAGAGAACACAAGGAGGAAGAGGAGAGCAGGGGCGGGGCGGAGAGCATGGGGGGCTGGACAGCACAGGGGGGTGGTGGGTTGGAGAGCACAGGGGGAAGCAAAAACACAGGTGGGGTGTAGAGCACAGGGGGAAGCAAAAACACAGGGTGGGGCGGAGATCACTGGGGGAGGCAGACAGCACTGGGGGGAGGCAAAGAGCACAGGGAGGGCAGGAGAGCATGGGGCAGTGGAGAGCACAGGGGGAGGCAGAGATCCCTGGGGGGAGGCGGACAGCACTGGGGGGGGCTTGAGAGCACCGGGGGGAGGCGAGGAGCACTGGGGAGAGGCGGACAACACTGGGGGGGCAGTAAAGAGCAGTGGAGGAGGTGGAGAGCATGGGGGAGGCTGAGAACCAGGAGGGAGGTGAAGAGCACAGGGGGGCAGCAGAGAGCATGGGGGAGGTGGAGAGCACAGGGGGGCAGCAGAGAGCATGGGGGGAGGTGGAGAGCACAGGGGGGGCAGCGGAGAGCATGGGGGGAGGTGGAGAGCACAGGGGGCAGTGGAGAGTATGGGGGGAGGTGGAGAGCACAGGGGGGCAGCGGAGAGCATGGGGGAGGTGGAGAGCACAGGGGGACAGCGGAGAGCATGGGGGTAGGTGGAGACCACAGGGGAAGCTGAGAGCCAGGGGGGAGGTGGAGAGCACAGGGGGCAGCGAAGAGCCAGGGGGGATGTGGAGAGCACAGGGGGCGGCGGAGAGCTTAGGGGGAGATGAAGAGCACAGGGGGCAGAGGAGAGCACAGGGAGGCAGCGGATAGCATTGGGGGGTGGAAAGCATAGGGGCAGTGGACAGCGTGGGGAGAGGGGGAGAGCACGGGGGGCAGCAGAGAGCATGGGGGGAGATGGAGAGCACAGGGTGGCAGCAGAGAGCATGGGGGAGGTGGAGAGCATGGGGGGAGGTGGAGAGCACGGAGGGAAGGCTGAGAGCCAGGGGAGGTGGAGAGCACAGGGGGGTCAGCGGAGATCGTGGGGGGGTTGTGGAGAGCACGGGGGTGTCAGAGAGCATGGAGGCATGTGGAGAGCACAGGGGGACGGCGGATAGCATGGGGGGAGGTGGAGAGCATAGGGGGCAGCGGAGAGCACTGGGGAGGTGGAGAGCATGAGGGGGCAAAGAGTATGGGTGGGGTGGAGAGCACAGGGGGATCAGCAGAAAGAAGCAGGATAGGAGGAGCAGTGTGGGCGGCTGTATATAGAAGAATCATTCTTTACATCTTCCTCCTGCAGTCTCAGAATGCATGCTTCTCCTCTCCCTCTCACAGGCATTCAGAGACTGCAGGAGGAAGATGGAGAGAATGATTCTTCTATGTTCTATGTCTAGGTTACAGGGGGTCTGTACTCAGGTTCTCTCTCATCCGGCTCCATGGTGTCTGCAGCAGCTGTCTGCTCTAGCTCCTCCCCCCCAGTCACGCCCTCCGGCACTGACAGCTGACCTATACGGGTGGCCATGTGGCTGCGGAGAGGTCGAAGGTGTCTCCTCTAGCTCCCCCCCTTCAGGTTTCTGTCTCCCTGACGCCGATGGCTGAGCTTCACTGGTAGCTGGGCAGCCGCTGAGAGGCCGCTTGAGCAGCACAGGCTCAAAGAGCAGCCCAGCTGCCACGAAAAATATTTTACTGTCCCCACAACTTGGGAAATTTTATCAAGGAGTCACGGCAGTAGAAAGGTTGAGAACCACTGGCCTAGATGCTTATTTTAAAGTACCTACTGTACACACGTGAGTCCTCAGTGGTATTCCTGATTTAAGGGTCAAATATAACTGTTGGACTATGTAGGGGTTTACTCTTGGATGATATTGAATATTTTCAAAACAGAAAACCACACGCAGGGATTTTTCTGATCTAATTTGGCAATCATGCCTTGCTCTCCATAGAAAAGGGACGAGTTCCTTTGGTACATAAGATTTACATCTGCATATCAGTTGTCCCAGTGGAGCAGACTGCTTCTGTGGTTAGCCAAATTAAATGTAATGTCTGTTAATAGAATACCACCCAAACTGTATAAAATGCAGTGCCAAAATTGTCAAACACGAAGCCTGTCCAGACAATGCATCCTTACATACACTGAATGGTATAAAAAAATGGATTACAAACTGAACCTTTATTACTAACATGGACCAGGACTGCTTCTCTTTATTCATATTGCAGCCTGTTCATTCCTATTGGAAAAGCCATACTCGGAGCAACTGCTTGAGGCCGCCATGTATATGGTTACCCATAAAATGAATTAGACCACGACACTCATACGGAATAATGGGGTGCTATCTGGTCCACATCAGCAGTAAGAGGGCTGGACCAGGGGGGAAAGTAATTATGAGAGTTCATTTAGATGTGTAAATTGTTGTGCTATCAAAGGTATAAGCATAAAGCCTCTGAACAGGTAAAATTATACCCTCTACACTGTGATAATAATAATGTATAAAATATAAGATGAAAAATGTATAAAATAACAAGTGCTTAATAGCCAATTAATAAAGTGACTATGTGCATTCATATAGTGATGAAAAATATTAAAGCAAATAAGTCTGTGGAAATCTAAATAGATCCAAATACTGGAATTATTAAAAAAGTGCTTAAAGTGGAGTTCCACCCACTTTTACAACTCTTCAGCATCCCTCACTAAACTGTGCACTGTAAACAAATTGGATATTTTTTTATTTTTTTTCTCAGCACTTACTGTATATCTGCTGTATTCATTTTTCACTTCCTCCTCCCTGGCCGCGGCCCATCGTATCATTTCCTGTTTGCAATGCCTTCTGGGAAGGGGCGGCAACTTCCTCTGAAACTGCCGCTGCTATGGAAACCTGACCTGAAACCTATTACACTGCTTGTGCTGCACTGAGCATGTGCGAGATCTGCAAGGATGAGATCCAGGAAGAAATACAGTCTGGCTTCAGATGCCCACACTTAAGATGGCCACGGCCTGCTGTAAGTTTATAAAATAACAAACTACTGCTATAAACTAACAAAACAGACATTAGTTTACAGACTAACTTTACTAGAATACATTAAGCTTGTGTATTATAGGGTTATTTTTATTTAAAAAGTATAATTTTGTCCGGAACACCACTTTAAGTGCGCTGTGCAAAGTTCAAATTGATCCAATTTACAGGTGTTCCACACTCCATGCGATTCAGTATGCTGTGAAAGTGACGCGATAATCAGACGCTGTGTTCTCACTCAGATGCTCCCCCCCATGTAATGAAGGCTCACCTTAAGGTGTGTGACCTTGCTGTTAAGCTTGGTCAATACACGCTTTGGAACCACTGCAGGGTTCAGCAGTGCGTCCGAAATCCTGGATCAATCGCCAATGTGCCTCAGTAAATCAATGAAAAAAGGATCTCATAGTGTAGTATGCTTATGCAATTTATTGAAACAAAAAATAAACAGGTCCCACATAGGGTACTCACAATATCCAGGCGCTTCAGTTCGCCATTCTACATCAAGCAAAAAATGAATGGTTGAAAACGGCCGGTAACAGGATGGTAAGCTGATCGTTCCTAACAACTGATCTGCTAAGCGTGCCGTCCTGTCCCCATGTGCATCCCTTCTGCATTAAAAAACCTGCCTCTTTGCTTTTTTTTTTTTTTTTTTTACAATTCCACTTTAACTTAGGATAATGTAGCTTGAAAATAGCAACTTTAGTGTCAGGTTCACAATCCTTGAAGTCTGTCTTTTCCAAAGCAGATGTGCTATCTTTATAGTCAATAATACAATGCAAAATGTCTGATGAACCATTAAAATAGCCATTAAAGTGTTACTAAACCCATAGCAGTATAATCAGTCTGTACAGTCAGGTCCATAAATATTGGGACATCGACACAATTCTAATCTTTTTGGCTCTATACACCACCACAATGGATTTGATATGAAACGAACAAGATGTGCTTTAACTGCAGACTTTCAGCTTTAATTTGAGGGTATTTACATTCAAATCAGGTGAACGTGTAAGAATTACAACAGTGTATGTATATGTGCCTCCCACTTTTTAAGGGACCAAAAGTAATGGGACAATTGGCTGCTCAGCTGTTCCATGGCCAGGTGTGTGTTATTCCCTCATTATCCCATTTACAAGGAGCAGATACAAGGTCCAGAGTTCATTTCAAGTGTGCTGTTTGCATTTGGAATCTGTTGAGGGTTCACCACAAGATGTAAACCATTGGTGAGCCTCAAAACCAGGAAGGCTAGATTAGAGTTTGCCAAACAAAGTCTAAAAAAGCCTTCACATTTTTGGAACAACATCCTATGGACAGGTGAGACCAAGATCAACTTGTACCAGAGTGATGGGAAGAGAAGAGTATGGAGAAGGAAAGGAACTGCTCATGATCCAATGCATACCATCTCATCAGTGAAGCATGGTGGTGGTAGTGTCATAGCGTGGGCATGTATGGCTGCCAATGGAACTGGTTCTTTTGTATTTATTGATGATGTGACTGCTGACAATAGCAGCAGGATGGATTCTGAAGTGTTTCGGGCAATATTATCTGCTCATATTCAGCAAAATACTGCCGAACTCATTGGACGGCGCTTCACAGTGCAGATGGACAATGACCCAAAGCATACTGTAAAAGCAACCAAAGAGTTTTTTAAGGGAAAGAAGTGGAATGTTATGCAATGGCCAAGTCAATCACCTGACCTGAATCCGATTGAGCATGCATTTCACTTGCTGAAGACAAAACTGAAGGTAAAATGCCCCAAGAACAAGCAGGAACTGAAGACAGTTGCAGTAGAGGCCTAGCAGAGCATCACCAGGGATGAAACCTAGCTTCTGGTGATGTCTATGCATTCCAGACTTCAGGCTGTAATTGACTGCAAAGGATTTGCAACCAAGTATTAAAAAGTGAAAGTTTGATGGATGATTGTTAATCTGTCCCATTACTTTTGGTCCCTTAACAAGTGGGAGGCACATATGCAAACTGTTGTAATTCCTACACCGTTCACCTGATTTGGATGTAAATACCCTCAAATTAAAGCTGAAAGTCTGCAGTTAAAGCACATCTTGTTTGTTTCATTTAAAATCCATTGTGGTGGTGTATAGAGCATTAGAATTGTGTCAATGTCCCAATATTTATGGACCTGACTGTATATGCAGTAAAACATGCTTGTTATACTCACTGTGGAACCTAAGGGGTTAATCTTCCACATTGTGTAAAAAAAGCAGTTTGATCCTGTCTTCTCTGATCCTCCCCTTCTTCCACAGCCCCCAATCTATTTGCTGATAGAACAGAGCCTTGGAGGGCAAGCTGCACATGCTCAGTTTGGTGTGTATTGCTAGAGAGTTTTTTTTCTTGGGAGAGTGCATGTGATCAGCACAGGGCCAATCAGCACTATCCATACGGAGGGTCAGGGGTCCAGCAGCCTCATAGAGTAGAATCAGAATACAGTCAGAGTAGAATAAAATCTCCTCCTACAAGCTTTAACTAGACACTGATAGAAGTTCCAAGACTGCTATATACTGCTGATGAGAAAAGGTATTTAGCAATTTATATTTACTAAAACTATTGCATTTCCATGTTCTGTGTACTGTGGGGGACCAGATATAGTGAATGCAGTGTCCTGGGTTTAGTAATACTTTAAAGCAGACTCAAAGTTAGGAACTGACTTAGAGGTCTTCTTGCTCACCTATACCACCCACTTTACTAAAAGCTAAAAAGACCACTTACCTACTACTTACCTGTGTAGCTTGATGTTACTGGCTGTGTTATCCACCTCCTGCTCTCCCTGCTGCTGTGAACAGTGACAGAACCAGGACTTCAGTGTGTTGTGCAACAGCCAGCTCTCACTCCTCACTTCCCAGCTGTGTGTACTCTCACCGCTCACTCCTGCCCCTCACTCCTGGACAGACCCAAGCCAATCAGCGTCAAGAGTACTTCTTATTCAGCGGTCACTAAGGATACTGAGAACTGTATTCTTTAAAGGAGCACAGTGCAATAGGAGAAAGTAAATGGAGATGAATGGGCTGTGGACTATAAGTGACAAAAACTTTGTACAACAGAGGAAGAGATATAGAGGCTGGAGGCGTTTCTTTCCGCACAGGGACCAGAGGGTGCAGACCCACCACTGGGGTGTCTGTGCCTATACCAGAAAGGACCTGTTACTAGTGTCTGAGTATAGCACCAATGAGACTGAGCCACTGAGAGATCACTTGCTGCACTGGGACCAAAGCTAGAAGGTGTTTTGCTTGTGTCTATCTAGCAAGGTTACTCTGTGGTATAAGTGAGGAAGCTGAGATTTTTGCAGTGTGTAAATGTGCTTTTACTATATAAAGATGCTGTACATACAAAACTATTACAATATTAGGAATACAATACAAGACTGACAGATATCTATAACAAGCAAAATGCCTATGGTCTATAATAGTACAAATACAGTTAAAAGTTACTTATCTTCTGTTACAGTATGTTGGTGATCTCCATTGGCAACGATTCTTCTGGAGCATCAGGCACCATTCTTGTATCATGAGTGGCTTCTGATCTTACAGCATCATGTGTGTGTGTGTGTGTGTGTGTCCCTAGCTTATGCCTGAATCACCCTTTTATGTGCCAGGCTGTTTACCATAGTTACCAAACAACAGAAAACATACCTGTTTACTGTAGCTGTGTAGACAATGGACTGTCGAAAACTGTATCTACTTACCCATTGTCTAATCAAGCCAACACCTGACAGTAATCTAACAGTCATTCTTTCAGTTTGAGAGCTGAAAAAAACCTCAAACATGTAAACCTCTTACTTGTGTACTGTAGCTTTAGGGACAATAGAATGTTCAAACTGTAATACAACAATGGTATCTAACCCCATTGTATGAAACTGCATTTGTTTGAGAAATCTACTCAAGCCAAAAAACTGACAATATCTCTATTACCAACCACTATTGTAATGTTATGTCCCATGTATCTTATGTCTGATTAATAAAAAAAATCATATTGTAACAAACGCAACACAAAAGGACCCGTTGCCATGACTGCCTACAGCAATGGAGAATCAGGGAGGACCAGATCTGAGAGACTGAGGCCCCTTTCACACTTATACGACTTGTCCCACGATTTTGTACTGCAAAATCGTATGACAAGTCATTCTCCATGATTTTCAATGACTACCATTCATATTGGCATGACTTTAAGTCGTGCCGACTTTAAAGTAGTCCCTGCACTACTTTGGTCCAACTTCCATACGATTTGTACTCTATAGACCTCAATGTTAAACCCTCAAATAGCATGCAAATAGTACCTGAATAATATAGACACGATTTCAGCACCACTTTGTAAGCACAAGCTGAGAATGGTTAATGCCAAAGTTGTGGCAAAGTCGTACAAAGTAGTACTGCTCCCAAATCGTGGCAAAATCGCAGCAAAATAGCTGTCGCGAAATCGCGATAAAATCGAGCGACTTTGAAGTCGTATAAGTGTGAAAGGGGCCTGAGCCTGTGAGGGACCTGTTTGTGAGGACTGAGTAACCAGCTCCTAGTATCCAAAGTTGAATCATCTGTGCTTATATCAACACTGACACAGTTAATGCAATAGAGTCTGCTCCTTACTTAGCAGCCCATCAACCATCCATTACACACTCTTATGCCCCGTACACACGGTCGGATTTTCCGATGGACAATGTCCGATCGGAGCGTGTTGTCGGAAATTCCGACCGTGTGTGGGCGCCATCGGACATTTTCCATCGGATTTTCCGACACACAAAGTTGGACAGCAGGAGATAACATTTTCCGACAACAAAATCCGATCGCGTCAATTCCGACCGTGTGTGGCCTGTTCCGACGCACAAAGTGCCACGCATGCTCAGAAGAAATTCCGACACGGGACAGCTCGTTCTGGTAAACTTAGCGTTCGCAATGGATACAGCACTTTCGTCACGCTGCAATGTTAAAAATGGTTTAATACAGCGCACTCTCTTCTTCTTTATAATGTGACAAGAATTAAGTCGTTTTGCTGCTCATATTCACACACACTTCTCGCAAACTTTTATTTGTGTTTTTTTAGTGGGATTCCCTGAATATATTGTTATTAGTTGTCACATCTGACAGTTTTATATTTTTTAATTTTTTTTTTTTTTTTGGATTTTAAGCCTTTTTTTTTCTTTAATGTTTGTATTTTTTCCAAGGCTGATCTTTGTTCAATGTTATTTTTATTTTTACTCCAGAATATTTTTGTGTGTGTTTTGTGTGTCAAGTTACCCCAACACCATTGATATCTTTTATTATTTAATCTCCAGGAGATTGTTTGGTGTTGGTGTCCCTTGTTCATTTCACATTGTATATTTGAAATGTACCTGAATTCTCACAAACCAACTGTCATTTTTGAAGTAAAACACATAGGAGAGTATAATTCAAAACAAAAATCCTTTATTAAGGGATCAGAACCAAACAAAGAGGAAGGCAACACTGGATCAACAAGAGAAATTAGTGAAGCCTGGGACCCCCACGGCAGACATCAATTCTTCAACATCAAAATTGGTGGCCTGAGGAGTCCATATGTAAGGGAGGGCAGTCTGGTCCAGAATTCGCAGAGATCCGGATAGCAGCAGATGACATCTGTGTCCCCAGGCTGTGGTACCACAAGAGGCTGCATCTTTTGGCTGACCAGACTGGATCCAGGGCAGTCACTGTCTGGTCTTCCTTCCACGCTTCATTCTGGGCTGTGGCTGTGCAGTTGGAGATGTGGCAGGAGGAGGAGTAGGACCTGGAGGAGGAGGAGGACTGAGGGGACCTGGAGGAGGACTGGGGGGACCTGGAGGAGAGGGAGGAGGAGGAGGAGGACCTGCAGGAGGAGGAGGAGGACCATCCCAAAGATGTGTGTGAGGTGTAATTTGGCCCCTCATACCTTTCTCCAGAGCCTCCGATATGAGGGCCTCACACATGGCTTTTTGGCCCTCCTCCATCCTCTGCATTTTATAGGCTATGAAGGCAGCAATGTTCTCCTGCATGGTGTGGGGTGCTTCCAGGACCTCTGTAGCCCTCCAAAAGAATGCTATAGCAGCCTCCTCTAGGGTACTCCTCCTACTGCCACTTTCTCTTTTCAGGGGGGGTGGAGGGACCTTGATATCAGCCAGCCGGCTCGGCCCAGCCACCTCCTGGCTGAGACTTCCCTGTGTATGAAAAAGGGACATGGTTTTAGTTTTTGCATCATCAATCACAATCCTAAATTAGTACTCCCAACTAACATCTAGTTAACATCATTGATTGGACAAGCAGAAATATTTAGAGGAATGCTACACATGGCTCAATCTGGGCTCCTCCACATGTTGTTGCCTGGAAGGCCCAGGTTGGGCGTCAGAAGCCTCAGCCGGGGGGGGAAGGAAGCGTGGAAGGAAGACTGGAGAGGGATGGATTGGGTTCAGTCTGGCCTGCTAGAAAGTGCAGCCTGTCGTAGTACAACATCCTGGGGACATAGATGTCATCTGCTGCTCCGGATCTCTGTGAATCCAGGACTTTATTGCGCTCCCTCAGATATGTGCTTCTCAGGCCACCAACGAAAATCTTTAAATAAGTGATGTCTGCCGTGGGGATCACCTGCTTCACAATTTCACACAATTGCTCCAGTGCTGCCTTCCTCTTTGCTTGGTTCTTGAAATGGGGGTGGGTAATCTCCCACAGACAGGGCAGCTCACTTAGCATATCTATGAATACTGACATGAAGTCATTGTCTTTCATTAAGATATCCATGTTCACTGCAAGACACAACACAAGACAAAGCCTAATGTCACACAAAACTATCCTAATCTTGTTACAATATAGGCCTCAATCTAGAAGCAGTATAGGCACAAGTTTGTCTCTTACCTTCATTCTTACGATTGGCGCGTCCAATGCTCCTTCCTCCACTCACAGATCGTACGTAATACGCACGCGTGTTACGCTTTATACACACTGCGCATGCGTGTAACTCCGCCCGCCCCTGACGTTCTTTCTAGTCTATTCCCCGCCCCTTTTCGTTCGGCGCAGTGGGTGAAGAGCATGATGGTGGAGTTACAGCAGGTGCGTGCTAATTCTAGCAACGAGGAGGAGGAAGAGGAAAGCCCGGATCCAGGCACGTCCCGATCCAGAAGGAGACGTTTTAAGGCCACAAATATGTAGTTTGGGGAGATGTTGGAGATGGTCGACATCATGAGGAAGTCCGACTATGACGGAAAATATGGGCCTTACCCCAACCCCAACATCCGAAAGACCAAAATCATGGCAAAAGTGGTCAGGAGTCTTGAGAGGAATTTCGGGGTCCGAAGATCGAAAGATCAGCTCAGGAAGCGGTGGTCAGACCTGAAGTTGAGAGAGCCAGAGCAGTACCGAAAGATCCGGAGAGTGCTGCAAAAAAGTAAGTAGTTGTGCTGTGTTCCTATTCTTTCTGTCTTTATTACGTTCGTTCTGCTCCATATGCTTTTATTAATTGTAACGTTTAAAAAGGGCAACTTTAATGTTCATGGGCCCATTATTCGTTCGTATCAAACATTTTTCGTTCGGCCTCTAGAACACCATTGTTTAGGCCATATGCATTTTCACACATTTTTTGGGGCCTACTTGGATGCCAAATATTTGTTTGTGTAGATGGGTTTGTTACTAGAATGAAATGCAAACTAGATTGTGTGTAAGGAGAGGACACTGAGCAGCTGTTTTCACATCTGGACACTGGAGCACTAGTGTGGGACCCCAGAACACCATTTTTATTAGGGGGGGCACACAGGTGCTCCAGTGTATACTATAGGGGGGGCTACATCTGTGAAGCTTGTACTAAACAGGTAAAGTATTGCAGCTTGACAAAGGGCAATAAAAAAAATACATCTTGGAACTCGGCTAAAATAGACAATTGTACCCCACTTCCAAGCAATGTTTCCTATTTCTAGTTCTGCCATCAAATATCTGTGTGCTAAGTATACCATTTTTGTTTTACATAGGGGAGAAAAGACTCGGAGGACACCCCTCATCCCAGGAGACCAGAGACCCCCCACCTCTGGAAGAAGGGGAAATACCAACACAAGAAGAAGAGCAGGAGGAAGAAGAAGACGTGGTGGAGATTGGCACCACAACAGGTGAGTGTCTGCGACCACAGGCTCAGGTAAAAGAGATGGATGGTGGCAGATTTTTGAGACCTTTTTTTTTGTTCTTTATCTCTTTTTAGGTGATCGTGATGTGAGGGAGAGAGAACGCTTTACATCTGAAAGTGCCCAGATACTGATCGGGGAGATCATGGGGTGTAATCTCCAATTGCAAAACATCCAGCAACAAATCAGTGATGTTATTAAAAAAAATAATAACATCATTGATGTTTTGGGGCGAATTTAAACCCGACAAAATCACCTGTTTTATCGTGGTCCAATCTTACAAAAAATTTTTCAATGTTTAGAAAAGCCAAATTTGGAGGATGCACACAGTGTGCCAACATGTGCTATCTGCCATCACGGGAGATGAATGGACGCGTTTTGGGGGTGCAACCCCTTCCTCAATTATAAAGTAGCGTTGAGGAAGGGCTTGCTCCCCCAAAACACGTCCCTTGATCCCCCCTGATGGCAGATAGCACATGTTGACATTCGTAAATTGGTGTGCATCTTCCAAATTTGGCTTTTCCAGGGGTGATTTCCCCCATCTGAACGCTATATCAAACCCAGTTCCTAAATACTGATGTCTGATATAGCCTTCAGGTTTTACCATATGTGAACTTTGTAAGTTCAAGTTTTTTGGCTTTCTTGTTGGTTTTACACAGGCCTGTTTTATCTGAAATGGATATTTCGATTTTTGATAATGCTACTGCAAACATTGTTATACAACAAACATGTTGGTTTGTTTTAAAAACCTTTGGTAAATGCACATGTGATTGTGCAGGTATAAAAAAGTGCCTTACTCAAGAATGTGTGGATTATTGTCTCAACACTACAACACTTTTGGGGTGATGTAATTGCTGTTTTATGCAAAAATGGGGGTTATTTCCTAAGGGCAAATACACTTTGCACTACAAGTGCAGGTTCAGTGCAGTTGCAAGTGCACTTGTAGTGAAATGTGTTTTTGCATTTAGGAAGTACCAGCCAACACTGTTTTTTATAAAGTTACCCAATCACAACATTTTCTGCACTCAACACATTTCTGTCAGGGTCAGCTAAAACAAACACAAGCAGTAAATGTCCACCAAGAATTTCTTTTGGTTGTTTTTTATTTGAAAAAGGTGTCACAGATTGTCTGGCATATTGATAGTCCCCCTACCCGCAAAGAACTCCAGGTATCGTAACCGGACATCACGGGCATTCAGGGAGGGCAAGCCAGGACGGCCACTTTCAAGCGCCGTTAGTGTTGATGGATTTGGGATTCCGGCCTCAGGCCCAACTGAGCCAGCATAGTTGGCTGAATGTTTTCTTAAAAAATTATGGAGAACACAGCAGGCAAGTATTATATGGTTCAGTTTATACTCCGCCATATGGATGGGTGTCAGAAATAATCGGAACCGGCTGGCCAGGATTCCAAATGTGTTCTCCACCACTCTTCGGGCTCTGGCCAGCCGGTAATTAAAAACCCTCTGTTCCGGGGTGAGGGTCCTCATCGGGAATGGCCGCATCAGGTGGTCCCCCAGCGCAAATGCTTCATCAGCAACGAACACAAATGGGAGACCTTCAACATTGTCCTCTGGAGGTGGCAAGTCCAAGCTGCCATTCTGGAGACGCCTGTAGAACCCCGTCTGGGCGATCACTCCACCATCGGACATCTGGCCATTCTTCCCCACGTCCACATACAAAAACTCGTAATTAGCCGACACCACCGCCAACATCACTATACTATTAAACCCCTTGTAATTATAATAGTGCGACCCCGAGTTGGGTGGTGGGACGATGTGGACGTGTTTCCCATCAATTGCCCCTCCGCAGTTAGGAAAGTCCCACCGCTGGGCAAAGTGGGAGGCCACAGTCTGCCATTCCTGTGGCGTGGAAGGAAACTGTTGAGGAAAAAACAATAAACATTACTATTTTTTCACAGATACATGGCAAGCAGATTATACACAAACATTATGGGGCAACCTCCAGATAGCATTTACTAAGGGGAATTTAACAACAACAAAGTATAAGGTACACCTATCATATTCCCCCTCCCCCCCTCTCATGGGCCATTTCTAACATTATAGGGGGGGGGAACTCTTGGACAGGTAACCCTCTTCACTTCATTGAGAGATGAATGCCTAAATACAGGGTATTACTTGGAACAGCCCCTCCTTAGTTACACTATTGGCAGACCACTGGACAGGTAAGAAGTGTCATAATACAAAGATATAAATACACACTGTACACATTTGAGCACATTTGAACATTCTGCTATTACCTATCAAGATAATAATAGGATACAAAAACTTTAAACAGTACCATTAGTACCATTAGTGTAAAAGTAAGTAGTAAGTAAAAGTATACAGGCAGGCCCTTGCACTACATGCTTTGGGGAATTCATCCATAAATCTGACCAGTAAAGAGGTGGGTATAGTGTGTATGGGTTTGGCAAAGTCAGCAGATAGATGATTGAGGATAGATAGAGAATTGGGATCAGCTGACTTAGCAGTTGGGGGGAGGGAGGGTTACAAAAAATTTGGGGACACCACAAAAAAAAGCCTCTGCCACTCTGCCTGAATTTAAATCAAAAATAATATTTCCAAACATTTTAGGGGGTGTTTGGGGTAAAGCACTACTATGGAGCTAATAAAATACATTGTTAAGTGACTACATGAGGTGAATATAGGGGCAGGAGACACCATGCTGGAGAGGTTATTGAAGGGCAAATATGTATGAAGGACATAAAATAATAATGACATAAAAATCCAGCATGCATGAGGACAAAGGGGACATTCACAGCATATTACAATCATGGTAATTAGGGAATGAGGAAAGAAATACAATATATTAGCAAACATTCAATACAATAAAATGTGATATAAAAGGATAAAAATCTTACCTTCATATACTCCTTCTGCAGGACCTGGATGATGGCAGAACAGGTCTCTGGGATAATGATCCCCAGAGCCTGGGGGGAGATGCCTGTCGAGAACTTTAAGTCCTGCAGACTTCTCCCTGTGGCCAAATACCGCAAGGTAGCGACCAACCTCTGAGTGATGGCTTGCCTCATGCAGGTATCCTGCCTGCTAATATAGGGGGTCAGCGAAGCCAACAAACGGTGAAACACGGGGTCTGTCATCCTGAGAAAGTTCCTGAAATCATCAGGATTATTCTCACGGATCTCACGGAGCAAAGGCATGACAGAACTGGTCACGCTGAAGCAACCAATTCTTGGTCCATGAACTCCTCCCCACCCTGTTCATGGACTGGACTTGTGTCAAGGTCAGGACTCCAACACCAAGCCCCCGCACAGCACGAACACTACGAGGAGTACGCATACGAAACATGGCTAGAAAACGGTCGGCTGCTCAGAACGAAGTAACAGAACGCACTGAAGAACAGCAAGGCCTGTGAAGAGCGACCTGAAAACCAGTAACGAACGAACAAGAATACAATGACTAAGTCACACGGAGCTTGCTTGCACGCACTGAAGAGCAGATACAAACCCACAAGCACAAACTGAACGGCAGAAAACGATCTGAAAGCCACGAGTCTGAAAAAGCGCGAATCGTCTCTCCCCAAACTTTTACTAACACGAGATTAGCAAAAGGAGCCCAAAGGGTGCCGCGCTTGGTTCTGAACCGGCCTTTTCTAGTCTCGTCGTACGTGGTGTACGTGAACGCGTGGTTGTCGATCGGAAATTTCGACAACTTTGTGCGACCGTGTGTAGGCAAAACAAGTTTGAGCCAACATCCGTCAGAAAAAATCCTAGGATTTTGTTGTCGGAATGTCCGAACAAAGTCCGACCGTGTGTACGGGGCATTACAGGGACAGCTTTGCGTGTACCACTTTACAGAAGGGCCACAACAATAGCTAGCTAATAGAAACTAAAAAAATCTCACGCAAAGCAAATAATAAGTTAAAATGCATAAAATGTGTAAATGAATAATTTCTGCAAATTTGGCTGCTGCAGATTAAGGCTGGGTTCACACTGCTGTGTGTAGCAGCTCGCAGCAGGGGTCTGGTGTGCCTGTTTTCCGTTTCAGGGATGAATCAGGCCCGAATATTAGGCTGGATTCAGACCTGAATGGGACCAGAAGATATACAGGACTCTTCCGCAATCGTCCCAGAGCTGTGTAAACCAGCTCCATTGAGAGCCGGTGACAGTCTCCTGACATGCAAATTGGATGGGGGAAACCCGCATTCAATTCGCATTAGTGTGAACCCAGCCTAAAACAAGTGCTATATAATCAAACATTAAGTACAAAAGATAATTTCATAGATAAACTGCACTGCTCTAAGCCTTATAGACAAATTATAAAACATGACCATAACAGACATACTATAACCATACAAAATAACATTAAGGCTAAGTAATCATATAAACAGTGAATAAATCCAAGTAAAAAGTCCCAAACAAAAGAGTGCTTGTGCAGACGTAAAATAAAACAGGTGCTCCATTTCTCACTGCCTCCAGTGGTAACATAGAGACAGACACCCACCACAAGTTGTTGGCCTACTATTGCTAGGCAGGTCAGTAGAGCTTGTGTTTGGGTATATACCCCTAAGTCTCTAATGGCTTGTTTCTATGGGTCCTTCTCAGATGGTGTACCGTCACGTAATCAAATAAAATATCAGGGAAGATCTCATAGCATAAAACTGTTTGATTTTATTAAAACACAGAAATATTGTAAAAAATTCACACTCACATTTGTAGCTGCCTATAAGAACCGGTGCTGGATGCAGGTTTAGAGCAGCGCAGTTTATCTATGAAATTATCTTTAATGGCCAGCTAATAATTTGCACTAGATCGCGCTAATAATTCGCACTAATAATTCGCATTAGGTGCCAGGTACTTTGCAGCCACTACCAGGGGGACAACTTGTTAGGAATGCATACATCCACACACTATTACAGCTGTATGCATAGTGTGCACACAAGGACCTTATTTTTGGCTAAGTTGATGCTAATACTTTGAACCCTGTTTGCATCTGATAAAATTTTGTTTAGCATTACTACAGTTCAGTTGATTATTGAAACTGGTGCAAATGCTTGCCTGAATTAGGCACTGGTAATTCTAGGGGAAACTATGGCCAGAAATGTGTCACTAAGGCTTTATTGAATTCCCTTCAGTAGATCAGTAATGGTAATTAATTACAACAAGACCACAGGCAATATTGGAGGCTGGTTCTTTGTTATCTGCCTGACTTTTTTGGCACAGCTTCCAAATTTCAGTTCCTCTGTAGGCCTCATGCATGATGGGTGCTTAGCTATCATGCTTGAGGCTCTGGCATTAATGTGGGTGGGCAGTCTATGAAAGGCTGACAGCTGCTGAAGCTGGTGGGGCTGGGCGGTGCACTGAGCAGTATGTACAGTATGTTTAGGGCAGCATGCCCTAAATTTGCCCACCAATTTGGTTTCTTGTAGCTATTGATCAGATTCCAACTTGCCCTGGAGGTTTTTATTTAATCATTTCTGCAGGTCCCAGTGACAGTTGCACAGCACTGGGTTCAGTGAATGCATGCTGACTACCATCCCACTGACCCTGCGAGGCTGTGTGTGATGTTGATTACGTGGATTACAGAGAACCCATACAAAAGTAAACTAAGTGAATCGTCTGATGTTAGGGCCAATTCACACCTGAATTACACAGACACGGGTCCACTTTTCTGTGCGATTCAGTACAATGCCATTTTCAGTCTATTCATTTGAATGGGCTGAAATCACACTGGATCACACCAGAAGTAGAGCATGCATTACTTTTCCAAAATGCACAGCACCACATCGCATAGTACTGTGGTACCATGCAAACTGGTGCATGCAAATGCACTGCATTTGCTATCTAATTTTGGAGCGCCGTTAGGAATAAATCTGCAGCAGATTGCACACTCACTGCATATTGAATGTGGTGTGGGAAACGGCTGTAGCCTCAGTAGCTCAATGATCGATTTTACCTAATGACTCAGCTGAGCCCTGATTCACTTCAGTCAAATCAGAAAAATCAATTTATAGAGTACTTGCTTTTTAACAACTGATTTAATGACATAAGGCAGCCATACTTGGGTAGCTTTTATGCGTTTTGTGTTTTTCATATAACTGGTTTACAAGTATGAAACTGAGTCTCTATTGGCAGCTTTACACCAATCAGACATAACATTTTAAGCACCCACCATCACATTATGACCACCCACCAAATATTGAGTAAGTCCCCCTTTTGCCACCAAAACAGCCCTGATCTGTTGAGGCATGGACCCCAAAGTAACATCCACATGAATGGAAGGACCCAAAGTTTCCCAGCAGAACATTGCCATCTTCCCATAGTGCAGCCTTGTGATTTCTCTTCCCAGATGAGTGAACCCGGCCATCCATATGATGTAAAAGAAAACATGATTCATCAGACCATTCACCTTCTTCCATTGCTGCATGGTTCAGTTCGGATAGTCACATGCCCATTGTAGGTACTTTTGGCTGTGGACAAGGGTCAGCATGGGCAACCTGACCGTTCAGCAGCTACACAGCCCCATACACAATAAACTGCGTTGCACGGTGTGTTCTGACACCTTTCTATCTGAAACAGCACTTTTTCAGCAATTTGACCTATAGTAGCTCTCCTCTTGGATCGGACTACATGGGCCAGCCTTTGCTTTCCACGTGCATCAGTGAACTTTGGCCGCTCATGACTCTGTCGTCAGTTCACCGGTTTTCCTTCCTTGGATCACTTTTGGTAGGTCCTGACCAATGTAGACTGGGAACATCCCATAAGAGCTGCAGTTTTGCAGTTGCTCTGACCCAGTTGTCTAGACATTACAAATTTGAACTTGTCAGAGTCGCTCAAATCCTTACACTTTTGTCTGCTTCCGACACATCAGCTTCAGGGACAACTTGTTTACTTGCTGCCTAATATATCCCACCCACTTTCAGTTGCCATAGTAACAAAATAATCATTGTTATTAACTGTCAATGGTCATAATGGTATGGCTGATCAGTTTACTTTCACAGAGTAGCTGCTGCAAATATAAATCACAAAGAATAATATTAGAGATTCAATGCTTTAAACACACCTTACCTGAAAATGAGACAAAAGAGCCCCCTTCAAGCATAGCCTCATGTAAGTGTAAGGTTTGGTTTCATAAATTAGAACATGATATAACAAAAACTGCAGCAAATATTACTATATGCAAATTATTTAATTTGCAAAACTCTGTACTCATTACACTACATTATCAAATCTGGTCATGTACAAGATTAAAAGCAAATCATATCACCAACAATAAGATTCGGAAAAGAACATTCATAAAGTGCAGTTTTTTTTTATACTGTTGCTGAAAAAATTAATACTACCCACAAGCTTAAAAATTGCCATTTATCTGATAGAAGTAATTTTGCAGATATGGGTTAACTCTCAATATATTAGAAAACCTTATGGTCTTCAAGAACATTCACTGCTGGGTGCAGGCAACAGGTTTTAAATATTCCCATTTCTATTCAAAGCTAAACAAAAAAAAAAAAGAATTAGTTACTAATTTGAGTCTATTTATAAAAAAATTCACAGAGCTATCCATCCCGTGAAACTGCATGTACATTCATTCTGCACAAATGGAGGTATAAAAGGAATGTTATCTAGCTAAGTATTTATTTTATTTAACCATTATCTCCATCTAGTGGCCATAATGTGGTATTTCCTGATTCACTCTATTTTTTTTATGAATTCTTTATTTAACAAGAAAGAACATGTGGATACAGAGCATCCCACAAGATATAATACAAAGACAGTATAAGCTATACATCGCCCCATCCCTTGTTACACAACTGTAAGAACATATTTACTCAAAGTCTCCTAATGGGACAAAGTCAGGATGCCTGTACACTGGATAGGGTACCTCTGCGATCCGCACGGCTCCTTGAATTTTTCACAGCAAGGGCCGTTTCTTAAAGAAGTAATTAGGGGGAAAAAAAAGCCGGTTTTTCCACCGGCCCTTAGAAGTCGTTATCCGACAAATCTTTTGTATGTACCTGGCGAGAAAATAGCCAAATAATATTAGTTGTTGTCCCTCATTTACATAGAAAGAATGTGGAATAGAAATAGAATTAACTCTGCGCTTGGGATAGAAAGGTATGCAGCCTCCCCTAATAGCACCCCCCCCAAATTAAAGGGGGTGTCTATAAATAATCAAGTAAAGGTGTGGGGTGAGTGGCGCTCCCTATACTGATGGGAAGAGGGTCCCTACATAAACACAAAGATGTGTGCTACACCCAAGTGTAAATGTGCTATCAACCACCTGAAATAAAATATAATGTGTAAAACAATATGTGATAAACCGTGTATCAATATCCATTGTATATGATATATATATATATATATATATATACAGTGGGGACGTAAAGTATTCAGACCCCCTTAAATTTTTCACTCTTTGTTATATTGCAGCCATTTGCTAAAATCATTTAAGTTCATTTTTTTCCTCATTAATGTACACACAGCACCCCATATTGACAGAAAAACACAGAATTGTTCACATTTTTGCAGATTTATTAAAAAAGAAAAACTGAAATATCACATGGTCCTAAGTATTCAGACCCTTTGCTCAGTATTTAGTAGAAGCACCCTTTTGATCTAATACAGCCATGAGTCTTTTTGGGAAAGATGCAACAAGTTTTTCACACCTGGATTTGGGGATCCACTGCCATTCCTCCTTGCAGATCCTCTCCAGTTCTGTAGGTTGGATGGTAAACGTTGGTGGACAGCCATTTTTAGGTCTCTCCAGAGATGCTCAATTGGGTTTAAGTCAGGGGTCTGGCTGGGCCATTCAAGAACAGTTACTGAGTTGTTGTGAAGCTACTCTTTCGTTATTTTAGCTGTGTGCTTAGGGTCATTGTCTTGTTGGAAGGTAAACCTTCGGCCCAGTCTGAGGTCCTGAGCACTCTGGAGAAGGTTTTCGTCCAGGATATCCCTGTACTTGGCCGCATTCATCTTTCCCAGTCGTCCTGTCCCTGCAGCTGAAAAACACCCTCACAGCATGATGCTGCCACCACCATGCTTCACTGTTGGGACTGTATTGGACAGGTGATGAGCAGTGCCTGGTTTTCTCCACACATATCGCTTAGAATTAAGGCCAAAAAGTTTTATCTTGGTCTCATCAGACCAGCGAATCTTATTTCTCACCATCTTGGAGTCCTTCAGGTGTTTTTTAGCAAACTCCATGCAGGCTTTCATGTGTCTTGCACTGAGGAGAGGCTTCCGTCGGGCCACTCTGCCATAAAGCCCCGACTGGTGGAGGGCTGCAGTGATGGTTGACTTTCTACAACTTTCTCCCATTTCCCGACTGCATCTCTGGAGCTCAGCCACAGTGATCTTTGGGTTCTTCTTTACCTCTCTCACCAAGGCTCTTCTCCCCCGATAGCTCAGTTTGGCCGGACGGCCAGCTCTAGGAAGGGTTCTGGTCGTCCCAAACATCTTCCATTTAAGGATTATGGAGGCCACTGTGCTCTTAGGAACCTTAAGTGCAGCAGAAATTTTTTGTAACCTTGCCCAGATCTGTGCCTTGCCACAATTCTGTCTCTGAGTTCTTCAGGCAGTTCCTTTGTCCTTGTGATTCTCATTTGCTCTGACATGCACTGTGAGCTGTAAGGTCTTATATAGACATGTAGATAACACACAATAAGTGTAGCGCTAGTAGAAATGAAAAAACGTCCAATATGGAAAACGTCAAAATCACAGTTCCAAGTATGAATAATGCAGAGGGAACATCGATATGTGTATGGAGGAAAAAGTCTTTAGGAAAACATTCCAACCAAAGCTGTATAAAGTCTTGAGATGAAAAACAAACACACCACCACCAATTGTGAGAAGGCTTACCGGATGGAGTGGACCCAATGGGGCATATGCCGGACTGGGTCGGATGCGCTTAGGTGATGGGTGGCTGGAGATGGCCCGGGAAGGCGATGTTGGTGGGTGGACCCATGCGTTACTCTAGGTGATGCAGGAATCCAGAAGGATGCGTGGACCGGAACGCACATTGTGGTTTCGCTCAAATTGATGTTGAAGAAGGCAGGTAGAGGGTGGCAAGAAAGAAAAAGGCCATATAGTGTAAATCCGTTTAAGAAAAAATGTATTAAACAAAAGGATATACACTCACTTGTAAAATGATGTAAAAACAGCGCTGAAGATAAAATGTGGCGACAGTGGGGTCCTTCCCTAAAGGACCCCACTGTCGCCACATTTTATCTTCAGCGCTGTTTTTACATCATTTTACAAGTGAGTGTATATCCTTTTGTTTAATACATTTTTTCTTAAACGGATTTACACTATATGGCCTTTTTCTTTCTTGCCACCCTCTACCTGCCTTCTTCAACATCAATTTGAGCGAAACCACAATGTGCGTTCCGGTCCACGCATCCTTCTGGATTCCTGCATCACCTAGAGTGACAGAGTAACGCGTGGGTCCACCCACCAACATCGCCTTCCCGGGCCATCTCCAGCCACCCATCACCTAAGCGCATCCGACCCAGTCCGGCGTATGCCCCATTGGATCCACTCCATCCGGTAAGCCTTCTCACAATTGGTGGTGGTGTGTTTGTTTTTCATCTCAAGACTTTATACAGCTTTGGTTGGAATGTTTTCCTAAAGACTTTTTCCTCCATACACATATCGATGTTCCCTCTGCATTATTCATACTTGGAACTGTGATTTTGACGTTTTCCATACTGGACGTTTTTTCATTTCTACTAGCGCTACACTTATTGTGTGTTATCTATCTGTTTTGCTTTGTTGGTTGTGTTAGCTGCTTTTTGTCGTTACGGCAGCGCAGAATTGTTTTGTTTATATCTTATATAGACAGGTGTGTGGCTTTCCTAATCAAGACCAATCAGTATAATCAAACACAGCTGGACTCAAATGAAGGTGTAGAACCATTTCAAACATGATTAGAAGAAATGGACAGCGCCTGAGTTAAATATATGAGTGTCACAGCAAGGCTGGGTTCACACTGGTCCGACAAACGCTCCGACATTGGGAGCTCATGTCGCATGACGTGTGAAATTTAATGTTTCCCTATGGGAGCCGTCCTAACTGGTCCGACACAAGTCGTTCCGACTTTTGAAATGCTCCCTGTACTACTTTGGTCCGACTTTGATCCTACTTCAGCCTATTGACTATCATTGAAGTCGGATCAAAGTCGGATTGCCGTCTTGCATGATCCGACTTCGGCACGCGACTTGTGCTCAGATGTTCTTGAGGGGGAACTCCGCGCCAAATTTTAAATAAAAAACCGGCATGGGTTCCCCCTCCAAGAGCATACCAGGCCCTTGGGTCTGGTATGGACCTTGAGGGGAACCCCCTACGCCGATAAAAACGGCATGGGGGTCCCCCCCAATCCATACCAGACCCTTATCCGAGCACGCAGCCCGGCCGGACAGGAATGGGGGTGGGGACGAGCGAGCGCCCTTGTCCTCATCAACATGGGGACAAGGTGCTTTGGGGTGGGGGGCCGCAGCGCGCCCCCTCCCCCAAAGCACCAACCCCCCATGTTGAGGGCATGCGGCCTGGTACGGTTCAGGAGGGGGGGGCGCTCGCTCGTCCCCACCCCCATTCCTGTCCGGCCGGGCTGCGTGCTCGGATAAGGGTCTGGTATGGATTGGGGGGGACCCCCACGCCGTTTTTATCGGCGTAGGGGGTTCCCCTCAAGGTCCATACCAGACCCAAGGGCCTGGTATGCTCTTGGAGGGGGAACCCATGCCGGTTTTTTATTTAAAATTTGGCGCGGAGTTCCCCCTAAAGATTCATACCAAACACAGTGCCGGGCATTGGCGGGGATCCAAGTCGGATCCCCGTTCATTGAAAGTCGGACACATGCCGGCTTCATGTCGCAGGGCAAAGTCGGATCCAAAGTAGGACGGCTGTCGTGTCGCACCAGTGTGAACCCAGCCCAAAGGGTCTGAATATTTAGGACCATGTGATATTTCAGTTTTTCTTTTTTAATAAATCTGCAAAAATGTCAACAATTCTGTGTTTTTCTGTCAACATGGGGTGCTGTGTGTACATTGAGGAAAAAAATGAACTTAAATGATTTTAGCAAATGGCTGCAATATAACAAAGAGTGAAAAATTTAAGGGGGTCTGAATACTTTCCGTCCCCACTGTATATATGTATACAAATGCAAAGCATCTACTATTAATGCAAAATAATCAAAGGCGTCAGTAGTGGTGCAAACTGGGCAAATTAACTAACAGCAGAAAACGGGGGTACCACCCACAGAGATTCCCTGCTGTCAATAGAAAGTGACATCCAAAATCAATACAAGGTGATAAATGTCCAAATCAACTATGTGGAAAAATAGGATTATAAGAAAAATATATATATGATAGAAAAAATTAAAACATGGCAAAAAATGAACCAAAAATAAACAAAAAATAAAGGTGAAGCACCAAAATGGCAAAATGTTCATACCAAAAAATGTTCATACAGAAAATAAATGTTCATTCAATAATATATAGGTGACTCTTGTGCTTCATCAAAATCCAGTGACTTCTGTGATCCCCCTTAAGGGTCCCCACTCACCAGCTCCTGGCACCATTACAGGGGTAAAAAGCGTGTATCATTAGCGGTGAATGGTCTCCTATCCCAAGTAGGGCGTCCCCACAGATCCTGTGCTCAGCACAACCTCCAGCACCGTAAGTGATTCACCGGCTTTCTATAGTCACATTCTCTTAGGAAAAAACAGGGCTCCCATAGTGCAGTATTTTAAAAAACTTTTATTGATAAAACTAATAAAAGTAATTACTTCCCACCAGGGGAAAAAATCACACTACAGCATATGGTCAAATTAGCAGTGTCCAGGGAGCGAACGGCTCTCAGCATGTGCCTCAGCTGCGCTCCAAGCTCCCTGTCACTATACCGGGTGTGACGTAAGTGCATAGCTCCTCCTTACGCGTTTCGTCATCGACGTCAAAGGCGTAAGAAAGAATGTGCATGCATTTTTACAGGACAAATTGCTCTGCAGATGTTTTTATAAATGTAATGTTCACTCTCTCAGGAGCTCACGGTTTAAGGTCCCTAGTTCTTTTCCTGTAGTTGCACCAGGCACACAGTCACACTCACTCCTTTGGCTCAGTGAACATAGGTATGCTTTTCTGATGTTTTATTGTAGAACTCGAACTTGGATAGGAGTAACTGTGGGATACTCCAGTAACTTTAGCAGCAATTTGAGGACACTAATCTTTTTCACATTTTCATGAGCAAAGTCCTTGCACAAGCAGTTAGTGGACTGAGCTATACCAGGACACCAGACACAATGTTCCCTCTGAGCAATGCTGACTCAAGCACTATAAGGGATGGCTGCAGCATACAGTCTTAGTGATCTCTCACTCCAGTCTGTACTCACTTATTTCCTTAGATCAGTGGTCTCCAAACTGCGGCCCTGGGGCCGAATGCGGCTGTTTGCCTGCCTTTATCCGGCCCTTGGGGCACCATTCCATCCATTGACACCAACAATGGGGCATAATTCCTGTTGCTGACACCAACAATGAGACACTATTCCTCCCACTGACACCAATGATGGGGCACAATTCCTTTCATTGACACCAATTATGGGGCACAATTCCTTTCATTGACACCAATGATGGAGCACAATTCTTTCCATTGACACCAATGATGGGGCACAATTCCTCCCATTGACACCAATGATTGGGCACAATTCCTTCCATTGACACCAATGATGGGGCACAATTCCTCCCATTGACACCAATGATGGGCATAATTCCTTCCATTGATACCAACAATATGCCATTGTTTCCCCCACTGACACCAACAATGGGGTACTATTCCTTCCACTGATACCAACAAAAGGGCACAATTCCTCCCATTGACACCAACAATCGAAAATAATTATTTTCATTGACACTAATTGTGGGGGCACTATTTCTCCAACTGACATCAACAATGGGGTACTATTCCTACCACTGACATCAACGATGAGGCACTAGTCCTCCCACTGACACCAAAGATAGGGCATTGTTTACTCCCACCAGACGCCAGGACATTTTCGACCCACACTGGCACTAGTCTGGCCCCCCTAAAATCTAAAGGACAGCAAACTGGCCCTTTGTTCAGAAAGTCTGGAGACTAGTACCTAAGATAGTTTTATGTGTGCGCTGTAATCTGTTGTTCTGTTTGCATGGTCTTATAGCAGCACCATCTTTAATGCAATTTTAGGGTGAGTCCCCCAAGTCCCCATCCCCCCTCCTATTACCTCTTATTAGTGTCCACCTGTGTATAAAGATATAGAAAAATTATACTGTTATTAAAAAATATTCACGCAAACCTGTTATTGATAATTCTACAACTTACTTTAAAAAAAACACTTCTTAGTAAGTAGTGGATTTGACACTTTGATAGTGAGATAAATGCTTAATTTCAGCCAAAAAATATGTTTCCCTTGCGTGAAGAAAAACAGGAAATCCTAGGGGGAAGTTATCAGTAAAGACAAGCTGAAAAGGTCCTGTTTGTTTTGGCCATTATTTTACATTGCATACATATTTAGTAGATTGCAGTCACACACAGACATATAAATTGACGACCATATCAAAAGAAAGTGAGAACACAAGTATCTCACTTCCTGGCATGATGACAATTGTCACCAGGACAAATAGAGGGGGTAAATCCCCCTAGCAACACACAGACAGTTTTTTTCATATCTGACATGGAGTTCCTCATTCTATCCACAACTTAACCACTTACTGCTCAACCCTTGCATCCCTTAAAGAGGTTGTAAACTCAAAAAAAAACAAAACAAAACAAAAAAAAATCCTGTAAGACAAAGGAATAATGAGCTAGTATGCAAAGCATACTAGCTTATTATGGAATACTTACCTTCGAACAAAGCCTTTCAGTGGTGCCCGCACACCGCTGAGATGGCTGTTACTTCTGGGTTCATGGGCTCCGGTGTTGTAAGTGGCTGGAGCTGTGATCACGTCACTTCAGCGCATTCCTTCAGAGCCATGGCTGTTCCTTCAGAGCGCATGCACCAGTGATGTCACTGCCTGCATGTAATGTAAATATCTCCTCAATGGCACACGTTTAGGAGATATTTACACTACCTATAGGTAAGCCTTATTATAGGCTTACCTATAGGTAAATGTCTGCAAAGGAAGTTTACTTCCTCTTTGAGCTGGGTCCTCATGTCTCGTGTGGTGTGGGGCAGGAAGGACTGCCTGATCAAGCGATCACTGTGATTGGCTAATGTTAATATACCCATTGCACACGTTCCTGGACCAGGTTTTAGAAAGAATAGGTGCTGCAGTAACATCAAGCTGGAAACTGCAAACATCACAGGTCAACATTCATATTTGCCAACACACTACAGATTCTCAATATTGTTCAAAAAGCTTTTTTATTGAAGAATGATCACATCACAACAAGAAAGGTGCAACGTTTCGGAGCCACGCAGGGCCTCTTCATCAGGCATGTAAAGAAGGGGTCCTGCGCGGCTCCAAAATGTTGTACCTCTCTTGTTGTGATGTGATCGTTCTTCAAAAGAAAAGCTTTTCAGGTGATAGAGAGGATCCGTGGTCTACTGGCAAATATGAACGATGCACTGTCATTGTCTTTCACATGATTGAGAACCAGTCCTACTTACCTCCTTTAAGGAGTAGTATAGCTATTTTGGCTCTACTCCTCCTGTAGGTCACAGGAGTGCACTTAGTTCTGCACTCCTGTGACCCATTTTTAGCCGACAGCGGGCTAAAGCTGACATCACTTAGCCGGTCCAGGCTTTGCAAAGATCCCGACTTCGGGATCCACCCAGACTCTGGACCAGCACTTGGCTCAGTCTCTCAGTGATCCCTTCCGCAGCCACCCCAGTTACAGTGTCCCTAATCACCACCACCCCAGTTACAGTGTCCCTAATCACCACCACCCCAGTTACAGTGTCCCTAATCACCACCACCCCAGTTACAATATCCCTGATCACCACCACAGCAGTCATTGTGTCACCATAAGTACATGTTCACATGTGCGATGCTCTATAGAGAGCATTTGACAGGCAGTGAGGAGACATTGGGGTCAATTCACTATTCACCAAATGAATTTTTGAGTTAAAATAACTAATTTTATCTCATATTTATCTCAAAATAGTCAATTCACTAAAAAACATGCGTTTTTTCCCAAATGTGTTGAGACCAAGTTCACACTGGTGCGGTACGGGGAACTGCATGTGAGTTGGACATGAATCGTACAGCATTCTGTTCAAATCACATGCGATTATTTGCAGTGCGATTTGAGCTCACGGTTTTACACTGTGGCGATCTTTCTCTTCCTTTATATTACTTCTATGTGAGAGAAGAAAAGGGAGAAACCAGCAAGGCTGACTTCACTGCCATTTTAGTTTGTTTCCAATGGATGGATCTTCAATGATGTGTGAATCTATGTCTTACTAGGCTCCTATAACGTGGAGTCTAGCTACCCGGTAAGGGCACATCTTTTATTTTTTCGGTGGAAGGTGCACTTTGGGTGTTTCTGTCATCTATCACCCCAAGAGACACGATTTTAAGGATTTCTTCATGTTTGGACACTTCATGGACTAATCACCATCATTTAGTTATTATATTGGTCACAAGTTATTAGCGCGGCAATCTTCTGTTTTTTATCTCCTAAACTTGCACTGTTTAGGATATATTCACACTGCATGCAGCCGGTGATGTTACCGGCGCATGCGCTCTGAGGGGATGGCACAACTTTCAGAGCTCTGTGCCATAGCTGTGACTCCTGCGCACATGCGTGGGAGTGATGTTATTGACCCCCGACCAGTCAGGTGGCCGGCGCCGCTGGAGGGCTTTGTTATAAGGTAAGCATTTCATAATGTGCTAGTATGTATTATGCCATTGTCTTGCAGTTTGTTTGTTTTTTTTACAGGCCGCAATTTACTACCAATTTAACATTGACACCGGGAGCAGTTCGCATGAACGGAATGAGATTGTGTTGTGCTGTGGAAAATGCACAGGAATCACTGCAAATCTTGCACCGCCATAGCCTATTGCATTAGGGTGTGCACCCCAAAGCTCAAACATATTTGCGCGTGTGTGTGTGCATGTGTACATATAATGACGGTGTCAGCAGAGCAGAGATTGGTGTCAGTAGGGCAGAGGACAGTGTCGGTAGTTTTTATTTTTATTTTTTAGGAGCCCTGTTAGGGGGCTTTGGTGAAATATCAGGGGTCCAAACAGGGGGAATCTGTGCCACACAGGGTGATTAGGGCATGCCCAGGCGCACCTTGTGCGCATGCCTATGCGCACTGCATCAGTGTGAACCAAGACTAAATATTTACTGTATGTTTTATGATATTTATCACCTAAATTGAGCTTTATTTTAGGCGTGTTTTTTTGCACCAGAGGAAAATCTTTTTTTTTTTTTATAAAATTAGAATATCATCAAAAAGTTAATTTATTTCAGTAATTCAATTCAAAAACTGATACTCATATATTATATAGATTCATTAGACACAGAGTGATATATTGCAAGCATTTCTTTCTTGTAATTTTGATTATGGCTTAGAGCTAGTGAAAACCCAAAATTCAGTATCTCAGAAAATTAGAATATTACAGAAGACCAATAAAAAAAAAAAAAAAAAAAAAAAAAAGATTTTTAATACAGAAATGTTGGCTTACTGAAAGTATAGTATGCACTCAATACTTGGTCAGGCTTCCTTTTGCATGAATTACTGTATCAATGTGGCATAGCATGGAGGCAATCAGCCTGTGGAACTGCTGAGGTGTTATGGAAGTCCAGGTTTCTTTGATAGTGACTTTCAGCTCATCTGCATTGTTGGGTCTGGTGTCTCTCATCTTCCACTTGACAATACCCCACAGATTCTCTATTCTCATCAGGCGAGTTTGCTGGCCAATCAAGCGCAGGGTTACCATGATCAATAAACCAGGTATTGGTACTTTTGGCAGTGTGGGCAGGTGCCAAGTCCTGCTGGAAAATGAAATCAGCATCTCCATAAAGCTGGTCAGCAGAGGGAGGCATGAAGTGCTCTAGAATTTCCTGGTAGAAGGCGTGTGCTGACTTTGACCTGATAAAACACAGTGGACAAACACCAGCAGATGACATGGCTCCCCAAATCATCACGGATTGTGGAAAATATTGCATTTCATTTGGAAATCAAGGTCCCAGAGTCTGAAGGAAGAGTGGAGAGGCACAGAATCCAAGTTGCATGAGATCCAGTCTGAAGTTTCCACAGTCCGTGAAGATTTGGGGAGCCATGTCATCCTATGGTGTTGGTCCACTTTTGTTTTATCAAGTCCAAAGTCAGCACAGCCCTCTACCAGGAAATTCTAGAGCACTTCATGCTTCCCTCTGCTGACCAGCTTTATGGAGACGCTGATTTCATCTTCCAGCAGGACTTGCCACCAACCCACACTGCCAAAAGTACCAATACCTGGTTTAATGATCATGGTATCACTGTTCTTGATTGTCCAGCAAACTCGCCTGACCTAAACCCCATACAGAATCTGTGGGGTATTGTCAAGAGGAAAATGAGAGACACCAGACCCAATATTGTAGATGAGCTGAAAGTCACTATCAAAGCAACCTGGGCCTGGACCTGCCACGCCGCATTGATACAGTAATTCATGCAAAAGGAGCCCCAACCAAGTATTGAGTGCATACTATACTGTACATGGGCATACTTTTCAGTAAGCCAACATTTCTGTATTAAAAATCCTTTATTGGTCTTCTGTAATATTCTAATTTTCTGGGATACTGATTTTTGGGTTTTCACTAGCGGTAAGCCATAATCATCAAATGAAAGAAAGAAATGCTTGAAATATATCACTCTGTCTCTAATGAATCTATAGAATATATGAGTTTCACTTTTTGAATTAACCACTTCAGCCCAGGAAGATTTTACCCCCTTCCTGACCAGAGCACTTTTTTGTGATTCAGCACTGCGTCGTTTTAACTTACAATTGCGCCGTCGTGTGACGCTGCACCCAAACAAAATTGATGTCCTTTTTTTCCCACAAATATAGCTTTCTTTTGGTGGTATTTGATCATCTCTGCAGTTTTTATTTTTTTGTGCTATAGACAAAAAAAGAACGACAATTTTGAAGAAAAACTAAATATTTTGTACTTTTTACTATAATAAATATATATTTTTTAAAAAAGCTAATTTTTTCTCAGTTTAGGCCAAAATGTATTCTTCTACATATTTTTGGTAATAAAAATTGCAATAAGCGTATATTGATTGGTTTGCGCAAAAGTTATAGCGTCTACAAAATAGGGGATAGATTTATGGCATTTTTATTATTTTTTTTTTTTTTACTAGTAATGGCGGCGATCTGAGATTTTTATCGGGACTGCGACATTATGGCGGACACATCGGACAATTTTGACACATTTTTGGGACCATTGGCATTTATACAGTGATCAGTGCTATAAAAATGCATTGATTACTGTAAAAATGTCACTGGCGGTGATGGGGTTGACACTAGGGGGCGAACAAGGGGTTAACTGTGTTCCCTAGTGTGTGTTCTAACTGAAGGGGGGAGGGGACTGACTAGGGGAGATGACAGATCGCTGTTCAAACTCTATATGAACAGACGATCTGTCACTTCTCCCCTCAGAGAATCGGGATCTCTGTGTTTACACACAGAGATCTGGTTCTCGCCAGACGGCCTAATCTCTCATGGACACCTGCTTTAGCCCCTTGAACCCCACACAAGCAACTCTATTCACTTGAATAGGTCACGATCAGTCGGTATACAGGGGGTATAATTCCTGCCACAGCTGCGAAGCAATGCATCATAGACACAGCAGGTGTACACCCCCAGCCGCTTCCTCTGCAGCTAAGGAGGCTAACAGTTGAGGAGTGGTAAAACCATGGGTCAATCGCAAGGTTTTGCCATCCCCCAACCTCATGTGTGAACGAGCCCTAATAGTACAGCCAGTCACAGTTCTCTGATCACCACCACACAACCCACAATGTCACCAGAACCAGTGTTTCTGATTTGGCTGTTTATTGACCACATTTCTGCCTGTTGCCTGGACCGATCCTTTGTGCATATGCTGACTGTGTTTCTGCCTGTGCCTGAACTGACCCAGTTGCATATCCTACTAACTGTGTTACATAGTTACATATATAGTTACATAGTAGGTGAGGTTGAAAAAAGACACCTGTGTGTGTCTTTTATGTCAGTATTACATTGTATATCCCTGTATGTTGTGGTCATTCAGGTGCTTATCTAATAGTTTTTTGAAATTATAGATGCCCCCCGCTGAAACCACTGCATGTGGAAGAGAATTCCACATCCTTACCGCTCTTACAGTAAATAACCTTCTAGGTAGTTTAAGGTTAAACCACTTCTCTTCTAATTTTAGTGAATGGCCGCATGTCTTTTTAAATTCCCTTTCGCGGAAAAGTTTTATCCCTATTGTGGGGTCACCAGTACAGTATTTGTACATTGAAATTGTATCCCCTCTCAAGCGACTCTTCTCAGTGCTTGTAACCTTCCCTCATAACTAAGGTCCTCCAGTCCCTTTATTAGCTTTGTTGCCCTTCAATGGACTCTCTCCAGTTCAGCACATCCTTCCTGAGGACTGGTGCCCAGAACTGGACGGCATACTCCAGGTGCGCGCGGGAACCAGAGTCTTGTAGAGTGAGAGAATTATCGTTTTTTCTCTGGAGATAATCTCCTTTTTAATGCATGCCAATATTCAGTTTGCTTTGCTTGCAGCAGCTTGGCATTGCATGTCATTGCTGATCCAATCATCTACCAGTACCCCCAGGTCCTTTTCCATCCTAGATTCCCCTAAAGGTTCTCCCCCTAGTGAGTAGATTGCATTCATCTTTTTGTCACCCAAATGCATTATTTTACATTTTTCTACATTAAACCTCATTTGCCATGTAGTTGCCCACCCCATTAATTTGTTCAGATCTTCTTGCAAGGTTTCCACATCCTGCGGACAGTCTCATTGATCATGAACAAATGCATTCCTGGAACCAAAGGAACTTGTTTATTCTTCCTTTTTTTAGCCTCTTTTACTTCCTGACCAGTGAACATGGCATTCCTGGGGGCAGCCACGTACAAGTAGGCTAGGCTTGCTTGGCTTACAGGAACTGGGACTGCTATAGGTGATGCTACACTAAGCTATATTCCCTGACCACTCATATGGAGGCAACCATTAAAGTACATTGGGTTTGATACAATTGGTTGATTTATGTGATATGCAAGCTACAATGTCTGCTACATAATCAGTCCAGGCACTGAAAAGGTCTCACACATATGGTATCACCATACTCAGAAGGAGTAGTAGAATGTGTATAGGGTTGTAATTCTAAGTATGCCCATGATGTGTGAGAAATATCTTAATAAATTGACAACTTTGTGTTAAAAAAAGCTACATTTAATTTTCATCCCTAAATCCAAAAACTTGTGGCAAAAAAAATGAAGTCTTCAAAAGACTCCCCATGCCTCTTAGAAAATACCTTGGGGTGTTTGCTTTCCAAAATGTGGTCATTTTATGGGTATTTCCACTGTCCTGGTGCTCCAGAGCCTCCAAAATTGTGATAGGTAGTCAGGAAATTAGATGCATAATTTACGTGTAATGTATGCGCCTTGAAAGCCCAAAGGTGCTCCTTGGATTTTGGACCCCTGTAGGTGGCTAGGCTGTGAAAGTCTCACAAGTGATGTCGCCATATTCAGAAGGCATAGCAGAATGTGTTTTGGAATGTAACTCTAAGTATGCCCATGTTGTGAGAAATATCCTAATAAATAGACAATTTTGTGTGAAAAAAATACATTTCGTTTTTATTCCGCATTTTCCAAAAACTTGTGGAGAGAAAATAAAGTCGTCAAAAGACTCCACCTTGCCTCTTAGAAAATACCTTGGTGTGTTTGCTTTCCCAAATGTGGTAATTTTATGGGTGTTTCCACCGTCCTGTAGGGATGGGCTTTATGTTCGGGTCGAACATGAGCTTGACTCGAACATTGGCTGTTCGTCCTTTCACCGAACAGCAAACAAATTGGGGTGTTCGCAGCAAATTCAAAAGCCGCGGAACACCCTTTAAAAGTCTATGGGGGAAATCAAAAGTGCTAATTTTAAAGGCTTATATGCATGGTATTGTCATAAAAAGTGTTTAGGGACCTGGGTCCTGCCCCAGGGGACATGTATCAATGCAAAAAAAAAGTTTTAAAAATGGCAGTTTTTTCGGGAGCAGTGATTTTAATAATGCTTAAAGTGAAACAATAAAAGAGTAATATTCCTTTAAATTTCATACCTGGGGGTGTCTATAGTATGCCTGTAAAGGGGCGTATGTTTCCCGTGTTTAGAATAGTCTGACAGCAAAATGACATTTCTAAAGGAAAAAAAGTCATGTAAAATTACTATCGCTAGCACCGGCTATAATGAATTGTCGGTCCGGCAATACACATAAAAGTTCATTGATAAAAACGGCATGGAATTTCCCCACAGGGGAACCCCGAACCAAAATTAAAAAAAAAATGCATGGGGTCCCCCTAAATTCCATACCAGGCCCTTCAGCTCTGGTATGGATATTAAGGGGAACCCCGTGCCAAAATATAAAAAAAAAAAATGGCGTGGGGTCCCCCTCAAAATCCATACCAGCGATTTTAAGGGGAACCCCCGCGCCAAAATTAAAAAAAAAGGCGTGGGGTCCCCCCAAAAATCCATACCAGACCCTTATCCAAGCACGCAACCTGGCAGGTTGCAGGAAAAGAGGAGGGGGGGACGAGAGAGCGCCCCCCCTCCTGAACCATACCAGGCCACATGCCCTCAACATTGGGAGGGTGCTTTGAGGTAGCCCCCCAAAGCACCTTGTCCCCGTGTTGATGGGGAGAAGGGCCTCATCCCCACAACCCTTGCCCGGTGGTTGTGGGGGTCTGCGGGCGGGGGGCTTATCGAAAACTTGAAGGCCCCTTTAACAAGGGGACCCCCAGATCCTGGCCCCCCCTGTGTAAATTGGTAATGAGGTACAAATGTACTCCTACCATTTCACAAAAAAAGTGTCAAAAAGGTTAAAAAACACAAGAGACGGTTTTTGACAAGTCCTTTATTAATTTCTTCTTCTTCCATCTTCTTTCTTCTGGTCTTCCTTCGGTGTTCTTGTTCTTCCTCCATCTTCTTCTTCTCCATCTTTTTCTACCTCCGCTTTTCTCGTCCCGCATCTTCCTCCAGGTTCTTCTCCGATCTGTCCGCACAATCCGCCTCAGTGGGAGTCTTCCGCCGTGTAATGCTTCGGTTCCTCTGACACTTCTTATATAATGGAGGGCGGCCCTCCTCTGACGCACGGGGACTTCCCTCTGGCTTTCCCCGTGTTGTCAGAGGGGGGAAGGGTCACTGGGTGACCCCGCCCTCCATTATATAAGAAGTGTCAGAAGAACCGAAGCATCACACGGCGGAAGACTCCCAGTGAGGCGGATCGTGCGGACGGAGCAGAGAAGAAGCCGGAGGAAGATGCGGGACGAGAAGAGCAGAGGAAGAAAAAGATGGAGTAGAAGAAAATGGAGGAAGGAGATGAACACCGAAGGAAGACCAGAAGAAATTAATAAAGGACTTGTCAAAAACCGTCTCTTGTGTTTTTTAACTATTTTGACACTTTTTTTGTGAAATGGTAGAAGTACATTTGTACCCCATTACCAATTCACACGGGGGGTGGGATCTGGGGGTCCCCTTGTTAAAGGGGGCTTCCAGATTTCGATAAGCCTCCCACCCGCAGACCCCCACAACCACCGGGCAAGGGTTGTGGGGATAAGGCCCTTCTCCCCATCAACATGGGGACAAGGTGCTTTGGGTGGCTACCCCAAAGCACCCTCCCAATGTTCAGGGCATGTGGCCTGGTACAGTTCAGGAGGGGGGGCGCTCTCTCATCCCCCCTTTTTTCCTGTGGCCTGCCAGGTTGCGTGTTCGGATAAGGGTCTGGTATGGATTTTTGGGGGGACCCCACGCCATTTTTAAAAAAAATTTTGGTGCGGGGTTCCCCTTAAAATCCATACCAGACTTGAAGAGTCTGGTATGGATTTTGAGGGGGACACCCACACCATTTTTTTTTAAAATTTTGGTTTGGGGTTCCCCTGTGGGGAAATTCAATGCTGTTTTTATCAATGAACTTTTATGTGTATTGCCGGACCGACAATTCATTATAGCCGGCGCTAGCGATAGTAGTTTTACAAGACTTTTTTTCCTTTAGAAATGTCATTTTGCTGTCAGACTGTTCTAAACATGGGAAACATGCGTCCCTTTACAGGCATACTATTGACACCCCCCAGGTACGAAATTTAAAGGAATATTATACTTTTATTGTTTCACTTTAAACATTATTAAATCACTGCTCCCAAAAAAATGTCCATTTTTAAAACTTCTTTTTGCATAGATACATGTCCCCTGGGGCAGGACCCAGGTCCCCAAACATTCTTTATGACAATAACTTGCATATAAGCCTATAAAATGAGCACTTTTGATTAATCATGTTCGTGTCCCATAGACTTTAACGGTGTTCGCGTGTTCGAACAAATTTTTTACCTGTTTGCATGTTCTGGATGCGAACCGAACCGGGGGGGCGGGCGTGTTCTGCTCATCCCTACCGTCCTGGTGTTCCAGGGCCTCCAAAAAATATGATAGATACTCAGGAAATTAGATACATAAATTAATGCCCTTAGAAAGCCTGAAGGTACTCCTTGAAGTTTGGGCCCCTCTATGTGGCTAGGCTGCAAAAAGGTCTCACACATGGGGTGTCCCCATATTCAGAAGGCATAGCAGAATGTGTTTTGGGGGGTAATTCTAAGTATGCATATCCTGTGTGTGAGACATAACTCCAGCAGTCCTGGTGCTGTGTTTGAGGTGTCTGAGATGCTGGATAGCAAGGGAGAAGCTGGCTGTTGTTCCTGTGGCCCGCCATGTTGAAATGGGGGCTTTCTGCAGGAGTCTTCTTATTGCTGGGGAAGAAGTGCTGCTTATTGCTGAGGAGGAAGGGCTTGATCTTGGATCAGGTTTGCAGGTTTATGTGATCCAGTGGGCTTCCTCTTTTTGGCAGCTCTCATAGTTAAGGCGTAGGCTGAAGATAGTGTGCCGCAAGCCCATTGAGATTTGGGAGATTAAACAAAGTATGTCTTCAGGCTGCCATGTCCAGACCAACCCCCCCCCCCCACACACACACACACACACACACTGCAGGATTTGCTGTGGTGAAAGGGAGACAGCACAGGTATAATAAAGGACAAAGGGGTTATGAAGAGATGGAGAAAGTAAAATTCCAGCTAATAGAAGAGAGGAAGGCGGACAGAGTAGGAGATGACCAGACAGATTAAAGCAAAACTTCACCCAAAAGGAGAAATTCCACTTCAAGGCCTCCTCCTTCACTTTTCTTTTACATTTTGCCAATTTTTTTTGGAGCGGGGGTACCTGGTTTTGACAGGTACCTGCTCCCACTTCTGCTCAGTTCGCCTTCCTCTCTCCTTCCCTGCAGCCTTCTGGAACAATGCGCAGCATGGCTCTCACATGCACTGTGTGCAGACGACTGTGAAGCCACAAGCTGTCACAGCTGGGTGCCAACAGTTAAGATGCTTGCGCCAGGGGGACCATGGACGATCCCTGGTGCCCCCTGGAGGGAACACAGCGATGGATCCTGGGACAGGTGAGCGTCTGTTTTTTTAAGTCAGCAGCTACAGTTTTTTAGCTGCTTTTCATTTTCAGAAAAAGGACTGGAGCTCCTCTTTAAGGTAGAGAGTTCTAAATGAGGGAGAGGCTCTGGCATTGATAATGGGAGATGATGAAGGAACCAGAAAGCAGAAGGTCTTGGGAGGAGTGAATGGATTGGGTGACAGTTTGAGAGGAGGTTGGTGATGTTGCCTGAGGTAGAGTTGTTAGTATTTTAGGCTTCTTGCACATGGAGGTAAAAACTATCATGTTTTTTACTGATCTCTACACAGGTGCATTGCTGTCCATGAAACTCTGGGGTTGATTTACTTGAAGCGGTGATCCACCCGCAAATTTTTTTTTTTTTTAAGTCAGCAGCTACAAACACTGCTCTTGCAGAGTGCCAGTACACTTTCAAAGTGAAAAGTCTATTTGCCTTTAGTAAATAAATCAATTGTGTTCAGCTGCATTAAAGATCAGTAATGAAGTGATGAGTACAAAACTGTAAAATAAAAAATAAAAAATGGAAGTTTGAGTGCAGTAATGTACACGCATACATGTGTATACACATGTATTTGCACATACAGCGGGTATAGAAAAGAATCACCCCACTTTAAAATAATCACATTTTGTTGCTTTGCAGCCTGAAATGAAGACATACACAGTATTAGAGGTCGATTAGATATATCGGCCGATATTTGGCTTTTTTTACTTAATCAGCATCGGCGATTGTGCTGATAAAAAAAGCCGATTCAGCGGGACTTGCAAATGACTTCTGTAATAGAAGTCAATTGCAAGTTGTCTGAAGTTTTCTTCTCCCCTCCTCTGGGCAGCCTGCCAAGTCTGATAAGAAGATACATTGTATCTCTTTCAGGTTCTTTTATCAATAGACTGAACTCCTCAGGTTAACCATTTAAAGACTAAATCTTTTTTGACATTTGTTGCTTACAAGTAAAAATCCTGTATTTTCTGCTAGAAAATCACTTAGAACCCCCAAACATTATATATATATTTTTTTGCAGCGACCCTAGGGAATAAAATAGCGGTTGTTGCAATATTTTATGTCACACGGTATTTGCGCAGCGGTCTTTCAAACGCATTTTCTTTTTAAAAAATACACTAATGAAATAAAAAAAAAAGCAGTAAAGTTAGCCCATTTTTTTGATTACCTGTTTTTGTGTATTTAATATTTAAGATAGTTATTTTTTTTTAATCTAAATTCTACATACAAGTGAACTGATCGGAGGTTTGTTTTGTTTAATAAATGTTTAAATATAAAAAATTTTCTGTATCACTTATTACTTAAAGGGGTTGTAAAGGTAAAAATTTTTTCACCTTAATGCATTCTATGCATTAAAGTGAAAAAACTTTTGACAGTACCGCCGCCCCCAGGCCCCCCGTTTTACTTACCTGACGCCTCGAATCTTCGCTCCTCGTCCGCTTCATTGCAGCTCAGCCTGGTCGCTGATTGGCTGCAGTGGATGGATTGAAAGCAGCGCAGCCATTGGCTCGCGCTGCTGTCAATCACATCCGATGACGCGGCGCGCCGGGGGGCGGGGCCGAGTGATACAGCGAGCGGCTATAGCCGCCGGCTGTATCACGGGAGCGCGCCCGCAAGCACTCACCACCGTGCGAGGGAGCTCGCATGAAGGTGGTAAATGCTTGCGGGGAGGAGCTGAAACAGCCGCCGAGGGACCCCAGAAGACCAGGTTCGGGGCCACTCTGTGCAGAACGAGCTGCACAGTGAAGGTAAGTATAACATGTTTGTTATTTAAAAAAAAAAAAAAATAACTTTACAACCCCTTTAAGGCTGCTTTCACACTGAAGCGGGCATGCGTTGACAGTAAAACGCTGTTAATTTTAGCGGCGCTTTACCGTCATTTTAGCAGCGCTATTCGGCTGCTAGCGGGGCGCTTATAACCCAGCTAGCGGCCGAAGAAGGGGTTAAATGCGCCCCTGAAGCGCTGCTGCCGAAACGCTTTGCAGGCGCTTCGGCAGCGGTGCGCATTCATTTCAATGGGCAGGAGTGGTGGAGGAGCGGTATACACCGCTCCAAAGATGCTGCTTGCAGGACTTTTTTTTAACATCCTGCCAGCGCATCGCCTCAGTGTGAAAGCACTCGAGCTTTCACACAGACTGCAGGGGAGCCGTTTTAAAGGCGCTATTTTTAGCCCAAAAGCGCCTGAAAAACGCCCCAGTGTGAAAGGGGTCTAACTGTTAGATTTTATGGGATGAAGGGGAAAAAAAATAAAAAATCGGCCTAATATATCGGCCCAAAAAAATCGGCATCATATATCGGCCATCGGCCACCGCGATTTCTAAATATCGGCTTTGGCATCGGCCAGAGAAAAACCCATATCGGTCGACCTCTACACAGTATTTGTTTTATCCAGCTGTACTTAGTGCAACTTATAACATCCAAGTGAAAGATATAACCCCATGTCAAAAAATTATAAATAAATAAATTAAATAATTATAAAACAGAACCACTGAGTTGGAAGAAGGATCGCCCCCTTATGTTAGTATTTTGTTGAACCACCTTTTGCTTTAATTACAGCCTTTAGTCTGTGGGGATATGTCTCTACTAACTTTGCACATCTAGACTTTGCAATATTCACCCACTCTTCTTTGCAGAACTGCGCAAGTTCAGTTACATGTGTTGGTGACCGTTTGTGGACTACAGTCTTCAGGTCATTCCACAGATTCTCAATGTGATTTAAGTCTGGGCTCTGACTAAGCTATGCAAGGACATTCACCTTTTTCTCCTGCGACCACTGTGTGGTCATTTTTGCTGTGTGCTTTGGGTCATTGTCATGTTGGAAGGTAAAACTTCTCATTGACGACTGTAGCAATAACTCTCGGTGGAGCTGTTGGTTTAAAGGGGGCTGTTACCATCACCTTCATTACCTCTATTTCACCGGAACTGGGTCTAGGGTCCCGTTGAGTTTAACACCAGACAATGTAGGCACCGGACACTTGAGTATCTTTTCCAATGCTTTAATAAACATAAACTGAAGGAAGTAGCAGGAAAGCGGTAGAAGGAGTGTTGCAGGGAAGTTCAAATACCTTTTCTTGGTGTAGTATTAGGAATTGAGAGGTTGCAGATGAATGTACTCTCTCTTTATAGTTGAATCTTTGCCCGTCTGGATAGGTTTCTCTCACTAACCTAGCAGCCAGTACATAGCACGAACAAAAGTCTCTGCCACAGACTTGATTGGAACAAAACCCGTACGATCCTCTGCCACAGGATGCAATGGTTTATGATGAATAGCAAATACAGCACTAGAACCTTTAAGCCGACCCGGCAGTACTATGCGGTAAGATTACTTCAGGATGCGTCCTCCAACCGAGTCACCAGGCCCCTCTCCAGACCAGCACTCTGCATGATCCTTCCATGATGGGTCCTCCACTGGGATCTTCTCAGTTGTCCAGCTTCTTCCCATAGGACAGACAGCTCAAGACCATTCCTCTGCCGCTGTGGTAGGCGTAAGACAGGCTTCTGGGCCCACTCACACGCTGCAGCGACGTGGGCCTCCCCGGACGGAGGACCACGAGGTAGTACCCCTAGCACATACCTGTCGGCCAGGAGGGCCAGCAGGTGGAATGAAAACGAACCCTAAAACATGGCGTCTGTCCCATAAATATCCTCTCCCAGAATGCAACTCGGAGGACCCCCTCCACTGAGTTATCTCCAGGACAGAAAAGCACTCATACACTTCAGTGTATTGCCTTTCCAACACCGACCCATGGCGACAACGACACCCATAGGCACAGTGTGAAACTACATGCAACTCAGCCAAGCTGGAACAGAGGCAAATCTGACTATGTATAAAACAGATAACCCACTAAATTTACCTATAAGCAGTAGATTGAAAATCTACCAGCGCTACACGACTTTCTGGCAGAGAGCAGCATATTTTTCTCAAGAATTTGATGGTATTTTGCCCCATCTATTTTTCTTCTATCCTGACAAGTACTCCAGTCCCTGCTGCAGAGAAACACCCCCATAACAGGATATTATCCCCTCCATGCTTTACTGTAGGAATGGTGTTATTTGGATGGATTTCCGCCAGACATATCGTTTGGTGTTGAGGCAAAAAAATTCAATTTTAGTCTTATCTGACCACCATAAACACACCTTGAAGATCCTGAGGCCACATGGAAAAAGATGTTATGGTCAGATGAGACTAAAATGTAATTATTTGGCCAAAACACCAAACAATGTGTCTGGTGGAAATCCAATACAGCTCACCATCTAAATAACACTATTCCGACAGTAAAGAATGGAGGGGGTAATACCCTGTTATGGGGTGTTTCTCTGCATCAGGGACTGGAGCACATGTCAGTATAGAACAGGGATATGCAATTAGCGGACCTCCAGCTGTTGCAAAACTACAAGTCCCATCATGCCTCTGGGTGACATGCTTGTGACTGTCAGAGTCTTGCTATGCCTCATGGGACTTGTAGTTCTGCAACAATTGGAGGTCCGCTAATTGCATAGCCCTGGTATAGAAGAAGACTGGATGGGGAAAAATACCATCAAATTCTTGAGGAAAATCAGCTGCCCTCTGCCAGAAAGTTGTCAATGGAAAGATGATTTACCTTCTAACATGACAATGACCCAAAGCACACAGCACAAATGACCACAAAGTGGTTGAAGGAGAAAAAAGGTGATTGGCCTAGTCAGAGCCCAGACTTAAACCACATTGAAAATCCGTGGAATGACTTGAAGACTGCAGTCCACAAACAGTCACCAACACATGTAACTGAACTTGTGCAGTTCTGCAAAGAGTGTGTGAATATTGCAAAGTCTAGATGTGCAAAGTTAGTAGACATATCCCCACAGACTAAAGGCTGAATTAAAGCAAAATGTGGTCCAACAAAACACTGATATGAGGGGGTGATCCTTTTTCCAACTCAGTGGTTCTGTTTTGGTTTTTCTTTGTTTTTTTTTTCTGACATGTTGGTGTCATATCTTTCACTTGGATGTTATAAGTTGCATTGAGTAAATACAGCTGAATAAAACTAAAACCGTGTTTGTCTTCAATTGTGATTATTTTGAAAGGGAGGGGGATTCCTTTCTATACCCGCTGTGTATTGCAACACTAGCAACCTACTCACATTTATGTGCCTTTACACAAGTTCTTTACAGAACATTTTATTCGGGATATTTCTAGCAGCAAGATCCTGAGTATAAACATCAGTATTTTTATTAAGTCTGTGCACAAGGGGCCTTATGTGTTGGATGATAGGAAGCCAATGATGGGATTGATAGAGTGGGGTGGAGGACACTGACTGATCCATAAGGTGGATGTATCTGGAAGCAGCAATCATGGTAGACTGAAGGGGGATAGTCAGGTCTAGGTGTTGCTCACCACAACATGCTGTAATGTGTAATACCGTATCCCATCCCACTCATTGTCAGTGTAATAGGACATCCAGTGAACCCCCTTGTCTATGCATTGGGCAGTGTCCCCCTAGGGTGTGACTGGGCCCTTACCCATCCCTGTTGTATGTGGTGCAGCTCTCAGATAAGCAATGAAGCAGTGTGCATGCTGTAATCTCTCCAGGAAGGGCACAGCTGTACCCCAGTAATAAGTAGTCCCCCTCCAATGACACAGAGGAGTAGAAAGCTGTGCACGTGATCCTGGGAAGAGCACTTCCCTCCCTGTGATGTCACAGAGTGTGGAGGGAAGCAGAGAGGAGCACCTCTGGGGTGATGGGACTCATACAGACAGATGCTCTCCCCTCACACACACACATCAATGGGCCAACCTTCCTCCTCCTCTTCCTGGAGCCCAGCATGAGCCGCCTGTGACCTAGCACTGATCACCGCTCTCCCCACCCCCAGCTCTCATAAGAGAGGGCACTCTCACAGGGATGGTGGTAGTCTCGGGACAGTTAGAAGACACAGGGACCCCGGATGATGCCATGTCGAGCTCTGATGCTGACGATGAGCTGATCGAGCCGTCTACGCCCACCCCGAGCAACGCCACCTTCTCCCTGCACGGCAAGGTGCACCCGCTGCAGGTAGGTACACTGCCCGCACTGAGAAGGCCGACAGCACCAACCTCTGCCAACCTGGCCCCGCACTACATCTGCAGGGCGAGGGGACAGCGCTATTCTCCATTAGCTGACTATCAAACCACGCCCCGTACAAGGAGCCATTGGCTGGGCTAGAGGTATGCGTTGCGGGGATTGGTGGGGCTGGCTGTCCATCAACGCGGCTGGTAGCACTGAATGCTGGAGGGTGATGTGTACACAGCATGGAGAACCTGTAGCTGTACAATGTAACGGGAGGCAAAAGTCACTTGTCAGCCATTAACATCGGAGGATATAGATGACTATTACAACTCAGGACTTCATTGCTTTTACTAGAAGGGTAGATCATAATTTGTTATTATTATTTACTTTATTTTTTTTTTTTTATCACTGTTTATAATATTGTTGTTTTATTAACACATTGCAGGTGTGATAATATACATATACACACACACACGGCATAAATCACAATAATAATGTATATATATTTATTTTTACATCCAAAAACAAAAACTAGTAGTGATCTGATCTATAATATAGGCACTCAATCCTGTATAACAATAATAATGTTTACATAATAATATTGTTTATATATATATATATATATATATATATATATATATATATATATATATTTTTTTTTTTTTATTTTTTTTCATACAAAAGCTAAATATTATTATTATTATTACACAGGATTTATATAGCGCCAACAGTTTGCGCAGCGCTTTACAACATGGGGGCAGACAGTACACTTACAATACAAATCAATACAGGAGGGATCAGAGGGCCCTTCTCATTAGAGTTTACAATTTAGAAGAGAGCAAAAAAAAAAATATATAGTAGTGATATGATCTACAATATAGGCCTCACATAGATCCTGTATAATATATATAGATATATAAATATATATATATTGCAATCAAAATATAGCATTGATCTGGTCTGTAATGATATATATTGTAACTCTTAAACTAAAGCTTTGTTTTTTTTTTTAAATAACAAACATGTTATATTTACCTCCACTGTACAGCTCGTTTTGCACAGAGTGGCCCCAAACATCCTCTTCTGGGGTCCTTCGGCGGCTCTCGTGGCTCCTCCCCGCATTGGATAACCCCCTAGGAGAAGTGCTCTCCCGAGGGGGTTACCTTGCGTGGACACTCCCTAGTCATTATTTCGGCCTCCATAGAAGCTGAATGTATGACTCGGCCCCGCCTCCCAGGGTCACCCGAGTCATTGGATTTGATTGACAGCAGCGGGAGCCATTGGCTGCGCTGCTATCAATCTATCCAATCAAAGCCAGGACTCCGTGGAGAGAAGGATGGCGCGTCCCCGCTGAAGAAGATGAAGGGGCTCAGGTAAGTAAAACGGAGGGGCTGGGGGGCCGGTCACTGCCAGGTGTTTTTTCACCTTAATGCATAGGATGCATTAGGGTGAAAAAACACAAACCTTTACAACCCCTTTAAGGCTGAATTCCAGGTATGAATGTTAAAGCATAGCTACATTGATCCAGCTTGGACCAATAAAAGTACACTTATGCTATACCTGTGGGACCCCTATAAAAGCAGAAAGTCACAGTAGTAATAACAACTACAGAGAACGCTACGGTCTTCCCGGTTCCAGCACTGAGCGGCTGCCCTCCTGCTTAACCGACTCACAGAATGCCTAGGATTTCTCTTAATGAATGCAAGGTATTCTCTGATTGGACAAGGAGATTGTGGCATTACCACGCCACTTCTCCACTTCATCCTATCATTCTGTAAATGGCGACTGTGCTGAGTAAGTGGCCCCCTATGTTCACTATGCAGCAGGGAAGTGGACCTGGAAGATTAATATGTGTAAAGTATACTTTAGGGCTCACAAACACCAGTCTGCATGCTACAATGTGTGCATTGTGTAGGGGTGATGGGGGTGGTGAGTGTATTGTTATAGTACATCACACCGTTTGCTGTTTTTTTTTTTTTTTTTTTTAGCTAAGTGAAGTGTCACAAAACATTGCTTTATTCAACTTTAACCCCTTGGAGCCGGAGCCTGCCGACCCTTTAAAGGGTTTAGAATGCTGGGAGGCGGGGCCTGGGCTTATGGTCATGTGACCTCCTTGATTGGCTGTCATGGCGGTCACACTTTCAAAAAGCTCCCGAACGCAAGCGGCAATTTGGAGCTTTCCGTTAGCCACTGGTTACTGTGCCGGGAGCGCGCGGGGCTCACGCTCTTGGCGCAGCTCTGTTTGCACTATTGCACGCAACTATGTGTCCACTCGGCACCAAGGCCCACCCGCCGAGAGCCTGCATATTTACGTGTGCTCAGCACCAAAAGGTTAAAGTGAAACTTCACTCTCCCAATTGATATTGATTATTTTTAATCCTTATGCTGCTTGCATTAGTAAATAGATAGGAAAGTAAATCATACCGTATTTACTTGTTTTAAACTTTTTTTTTCTTCTCACATTTCTTTATTTACTTCCTGGTCTCTTGCCTAGACAAATGATGTCATACATCCCAGGAGTCTTTAAGAGGGGAGAAGGCATTTTCTCAGCTAGGCACACCCCCCTGCATGTATGCATGAGCCAAGGGTAGATGGATTTCAGGAAGTAAATGCTACATGAATAATCTGCCCTTACTCAAGATGGCCACGGCCTGAAATGCAAAGGGGGGTGTTTTCCAAAGTGATATCTCAACAAAATTAATCAAGGAGACATGGAGGGATGGGGGGGTTTGCGTTAAATATTAAAAAATAAATCAATTTTTTTTTTTGGTTTGTGGTGGTCAGATGCAGTGCACTGCAACTTGTTGAGGAGTGCTGGGTTGTGTAAAAGTGCAGCATGTCTGCATTTTACTCAACACATCCCAACCCTCCTCAAAACAGCATTGCAGTGTAAACGGGGCACATAGAAAACCCTTTTTTTTTCTATGTGCCCTTGTGTTGAGCCAGTATTGATCGAGTGCAGATTAATGCCCACTCAATGAACATGTGTAAACAAGCCTATATGTTGGCCATACATTTGATAGCTATTTTCAGGTAACCCAAACCCACTATTGGTCACAAAAAACATATGTTAAAATACAAGCATGCAGTACGCTATACTTTTATCATTGCAGTGGTGTGCACTGAACACAGGACAGAAGGCAGATTGCTTTGTCTATGGGTTGGGCTGTACTGCCCAGTGGTGTGAAGGGGCCATGCAACCTATCACCTACAGTTTCTATCAAATTCTTGAAAATACTGGTGGTAGGTTGTCTTGATCTGTTCAGTTGTTTGCAATGATTGAAAGCATTAGAAAGTGCCTTAAAATTGTTGTGCATGGCCATCATTCCAGTTCTGAGCATAGCTTATAGGGTAAATAAATGGTTAACATCATAAATGGCACTATTCGTTTACATTGCATTTCTTTTATAATATTATACATCAGCATGGATGTGTGCTAGTGTATTGTATCATCTACGAATCTAAATGTTAAACATAAATAATATGACAAGGTCAGAATACACTGTTTAAAAGTGCTTGTATGATTTAGGATGCAATAAACGTACGTTCAAGGTGCCCTCCCAGGAAGCAGTTTTAATTACTCTTGCAGTATGATCTTACCATATTTTAAGCATATGGCATATTAAATATTTCAAATGATGAAATCCAAGCCAAAAGATTTGTGCGTTGTGAAATTCTCCACATCATAGATTTGATAATAGCTTCTTTATTTTCTTTTCTTAGATAATGCGAATGCCTGTACTTTTTTTCTCTGGAAATCATTAGAATAAGACAGCAGTTTTGCCTTTTGTATTTTACAAAGACCTTTTCCTTTTTATTTTTTTATTTTACAATCTGTATATACAGCATCAGGTGATAGAGGTGCCCTTGCAAGACAGCAGAGGCTTGAAGGTGAAATCTCTAATATTGCTGATATTGATATAGGCAGGGATGTGGTTAAAAAAAAGGCGATAGAAGTGCTGTTGGAGAACTGAAAGGCAACCTATAAATACAGCAATTTAAAATTACAAATCAATTTTTTTTTTGCTCAATACATTTTTAGTGCAGTTTTCAAGATCACGATGTAACCATGTTATAGCCAAAATCAATGGACAGATAGCAAAAACAGCACGAAATGAGTTAGGCTTGCCATAGACTTGTGGATTTCTCTCATTCAACCTTATTGGCTGAATGACAGAAATCAATCGATTTCTCTGTCCACTCTGAACAGTGTGAATGGAGGAATCAGCATTAGGCAGTTTGGGCTCAAGGAGCAGCTTCTTTGGGGAAAGAGCAGGGGCCCCCCATGATGCAGCCGGGGCCCCTGGGCAATGCCCAAGTGTGCCCTCTCATTAAGACGGCCCTGGTAGCCATGTTATAGCCAAAATCAATGGACAGATAGCAAAAACAGCACGAAATGAGTTTGCTATAGACTTGTGGATTTCTCTCATTCAACCTTATTGGCTAAATGACAGAAATCAATCAAATTCTCTGTCCACTCTGAACAGTGTGAATGGAGGAATCAGCATTGCTGGCTATTGTATTCAAACAGTCACAGTGCTCACGGATGTCTGAATACCTAAAAGCTTCACTCACATGGGCGTACCAATACATACACCCATGCAAAGGGCTGTCTCATCCTAATGGGATGCACAGATGTTCAGTGCCGCATACAGACAGCCTGTTTCAATCAGTGACAAATGGGTAGATCTCAAAGAGCATCCCTGACTGTACATCTGTGCGGTTCTGATTCACTGATCAGAACTGTGTCTGTCTGGGCCACTTACAGCTTAAAGTGGTTTTAATGCCAAGCCATTTTTTACCCTAATGCATAACCTTCATTAAAGTAAAAAATGTTCCAGTAGTTGTATCGCCACCTTACCTCACTATTTACCTACCTGTATCGATCCATTACTGTGCCTGGCTGCCAGTCTTCTCTTCTCTCTGCTCTCAGTACACTATACTTGGGGTGTGGCCGAGCCACGCTGTCTGTGTCTATGGACGCACACAGCCCTTCTGTCCACATGACTGCCCCCACAGCAAGCGTCTTGCTATGTGGGCAGATACAGAAGAAAAAGCAAAATCGCTGGTGGGATACCCCAGAAGAGGAGGTTCAGGGGCGCTCTGTGCAGTACCATTGCACAGAGCAGGTAAGTATGACATGTTTGTTGTTTTAGGAAAAAAAGCTTTACAGACGCTTTAAATGTCCAGCAGGAATCCGATGAAATTTGAGCAATTTAAAGCGCTAGTTTTACTGCTCTCTTTGACTTAGGCCTCTTGCACACGATACTCCTGTTTGAGCATCTACTTTTTCAGACTTTGTTTTTGTTGTATGTATTTTTGCGCATATGCGTTCGCGCACTTTTTCGTGCACATTTTTGTGCATGAGTGGAAGCTTGTTCACGGATTGACAATGTCAATGGACAAATCGGTGTGCATTTGCGCACAAACGTGCACATTTGCGTGCAAACGTGCGTGAATGTGCGCATTTGCACGCATGAGGAGTAAATTACTGACCATGCAGATTTTTCTATTTTTTGACACCCGCAACGGTTCGCAGAAGGCAGTTTGAACTGCCTGCGGGAGAGATGCGTTGCGGGAACCGGCGCTGGAATCGCGATGGTTTCCGCATCGCTACAGTGTGAACCCAGGCTTAAAGCTAATCTCTGGAATAAAAAGAAAAAGGGGGGGCGGGACTTTATATGAGACACAAAAGACGTGTCTCCATCCCTATATTGGTTACAAAACGAAAAGTTCAGGACTTTAAATGAAGCATATGACAGACCATAAAATGTGTGAGAGTATCAAAGTATTTATTATCAAAAAGTATATCTAGAACATAATAAATACATGCAGAATTGATGTATGTACAAAACACAATTACATTAATATATATATATATATATATATATATATATATATATATATATATATATATATACATGCATACATTGCATTGGGGTCAAGGCACATGCTGGTGGTCGGTGTGTAAGACTCCATGTAGTTAGTAGGAGATAATAAGAGTAAAAACTATAAACATGTATAAAAGGAACATGATGGATTGAAGTCATGACTGCATCATAAATAGGACCGACGCATTTCATGGTAGGAGGATGCGTTGACATGTCTGAAAAAGACCAGTTAATTGGTAAAAATTTTGAGAAGTAATATAGATGTATACAATAGCAGGGAAAGGAAGTATCCAATCCTATAGGACTTACATGAGGCTAATAGGCAAAACATACGGTATAGTCTATCCAGAGACCCAAGAAATAGCCCGTCCTGGGAGCTGAGGTAGGAGACCCACGGGCAAAAGCACGCATGCACAAAGCATCCCACAAATTCGAAACCTCCATAGGTGCAGCGTCACGGGGGCGTGACAGTGGAGGAGGGGCAATCAGACGTGGGCAGCGGATGCCGCCAACGGGTGGCGCCAGAAACATCTCCCCACATGAGTCAGTCGAGATGGAATAGACGCCCACGTGACGGCGCAAAGTAATGACATCACATGTGAGCGTCAAGGCGTGACGCCGATGTGCAGTGATTGACCCACCCAGTCCCTCAGGTCCCATCTCCAATAGGAATACAGGAAGGAGAGAGGGGGAGGGCACACAGTGCACATCGCAGCTCCTGGGATTGGGCGAAAAAAAGGGGCCCCGGTGGAACAACCGGGTAAAGCTATAGCAAATACACCACTGGAAAAAAACAAAAGCAAGTGCTAAAACACCAAAGAAATCTACATGTTAATACATACAGATATATGGCCATAACATCTACAGGACTCCATAGGTGTCAGATGCATGGAGATCATGAGATCTGTGTGTCATATGCCTCCATCCCAATTATATATGCATGAAAAGAAAAAGGGGGGGCACCCTTACCCAGCACCTATGGAGTTTTCTAATTTGTGGGATGCTTTGTGCGTGCGTGCTTTTGCCCGTGGGTCTCCTACCTCAGCTCCCGGGATGGGCTATTTCTTGGGTCCCTGGATGGACTATACCGTATGTTTTGCCTATTAGCCTCATGTAAGTCCTATAGGATTGGATACTTCCTTTCCCTGCTATTGTATACATCTATATTACTTCTCAAAGTTTTTACCAATTTACTGGTCTTTTTCAGACATGTCGACGCATCCGCCCCTGATGAGTGTTTTTTACCATGAAACGCGTCGGTCCTATTTATGATGCAGTCATGACTTCAATCCATCATGTTCCTTTTATACATGTTTATAGTTTTTACTCTTATTATCTCCTACTAACTACATGGAGCCTTACACACCGGCCACCAGCATGTGCCTTGACACCAATGTAATGTATGCATGTATATATATTTAATGTAATCGTGTTTTGTACATACATCAATTCTGCATGTATATATTATGTGCTAGATATACTTTTTGATAATAAATACTTTGATACTTTTACACATTTTATGGTCTGTCATATGCTTAATTTAAAGTCCCAAACTTTTCGTTTTGTAATCTCTGGAATAAAGAGGGGCAGCAGACGTTTGGAGGGGCGGTCATAATTTTCCCAGAATTGGGCTCTTGAGTCCCAAGACCACTAGACACAAATGCTTCATGCTATAGAACAATGGTGTAAATATGGAACACTCTTCTAGCTCATAAACATCATGATAATGCTTCTGTTTGTACAATATAGGGGAGAGGGATAAGTATGCATGGGACATTCTAGTATCTCTGGCTTTCTAGCAGTTTCTACATTTTCTGGTATACAATTCATTTATACAATTTTATATACTTTTTATATACTTAACGCTATCTACTTTGGCGGCTATTTTAGATCCACATACGAGTTTTTCCATAAATTTTCCCCAACACAGCACATAGCATGTTAACCCCATATTTCTGTATATTTCCTCCAATGCAATACATAGCATATTACTGCTGTTGCCCTTTGTTCTATAATATGAAGGTTATTATGCTTGACTTTCTTCTGTGACTGTGGTCACTCAGCGGTCACCAGTTTCCCGCCAATTCTACCAGATGCATATGGTCAGGATGTCCTGGAAGCTCTGCCTGCAGAATTCATTCCAGTGAAAACATTCAAAAAATAATATTTCTAACCTCACAGGGGCAATGGTTACAGGGCTTCTAGTGTGGATGAGATAGAGCTTTGCTAGGCATTTTCTTTGTACTTGATCTGTATCTGTATATAATATGAAAAAAAAGTTGAAGGTTTGACTTGCCTGTAATAAATGCAGCTATATACGTACATTAGCAGTGCTGTGTGATCCAGGTTTTTAGAAGCCTTTCTACACATAGCCCATAAATATTTCTCAGTTGTCATTTCTCCGTTTTGTATGTCACGTAGTGCAGCTGGTTGCAAAGTTTGCACTGTTTCAATTCAAGTAAACATAAAAGTAACTTTCAAGTAGCTTTATTCTCTTTTCTAACTTGCACAAGAGCTGAACTCCAAGGGGAAAGGGTAACCTTCTGTTATTCTTTTTTTTCTTCTTTGTCATTGAATTGTCACCATTCTTCTGGTGCTATTCCTGCTGTTCTAGCATAATATAATAATATAAAAAAGATTTCTATAAAAATTTTAATGTGAACAAAAAAAAAAAAAAAAAAGGTTACGAAAAGACAATGCCTGCTCTTTCTATGGAAGTTACAACTGGCCAAGGTCCCATTTAGTAATGCCCTGATATCATAACTGAGATCCCAGAGGGATAAAACGACTCTTCCCACTGCCTCCCAAATAGCTGGTGCCGGGTGCTGAGTGTCTACTCTTCATGCCCAAGTACTATCATGGGTCACGTGAATGGCCCTTAATGCTTTGTAAGCTGCAACAGACATGGTGATTTTTTTTTGTGGAGGCACTAGGGGAACAGAAAAAACAGAAACGTTGGGGAATGACTAAAGTCTGGTACACACGGGCAGAAAATTGGTTGGTTCAGCAGGAACCGGCTGACTTTCCGTTCGTGTGTACAGCTGTCCATGTACTGTATATAGCTATCTGTTCTACAGAAGCCAGTCTGATCACCAGCTTTTGTTGAACGGACATGCTGAAAAACCAGCCTGCAATCAGTGCTTGCAGCCAATGTGCCTTTCGAGTTAATGGCACCACAAGTGCAATGTGGGTTTTGGCAAGTTTTTCACATGTTCCCAGAATGTCATGGTGTGTATGGGGTCTTAATTGTAGTTTCAATGCTTTATTAAACCCAAAACAAACATTTATTATATTACAACTTACAAATTCTTAGCTGTGGTGGCTAAATGTGTTTCTTTTTTTTTTAAGGTTTTTTTCTCCCTTTATTTTCACCTTTTTTCATTTTTCGTGTGTACGTGGCCAGTAAAGCCGCGTACACACGAGCGGAATAAAGACAGACAGAAAAAGTCTGACGGAAGCTTTTCAACGTCTATTCCGATTGTGTGTGTGCCTCATCTGACTTTTTTTTTTTCGAAAATTCTGACGAATCTAGAAATAGAACATGTTCTAAATATTTATGACAAAACCAATTCCTATTGGGAAAACCGCTCGTCTGTATGCTGTTCCGACGGACCAAAAACGACGCATGCTCTGAAGCAAGTACGAGACGGAAGCTAGTGGCTACTGGCTATTGAACTTCCTTTTTTTAGTCCCGTCGTACGTGTTGTACGTCACCAAGTTCTGGACGGTCGGACTTTGGTCGGACTTTGGGTTGACCGTGTGTAGGCAAGACCGCTTGAATGGAATTCCATCGGAGAAACCTTCGGAGTTTATTCCGACGGCAAAACTGGTTGTGTGTACGCGGCATAAGTCTTTTTTTGAAAAAGAAGTTCAGGATTTGTTTGTTTTTTCAAGAATCATACCTACATACAAAAATCATACTTACCTCCATCTGTCCCCCGCCGGCTCTAAGACTGAGAACAGAGCAATCAAACACTGCTGATCGTTTGATTCTCAGAGCTCTCTATTCTGCCACTCCCACCACCACGCTCACTAGAGCACTGAGCTGTGGAGAGGACATGAGCAGCTGGCTCAGGCTCTCAGCGCTTCGCTGAGAGCCTGAGCCAGGTGCCTGTCCAGGGTTGTGAGTGCATTCCGACCATATTATCCCAATCTTTCCCCAGGGAGGACTGGCTCTGTGACATCAGATGACAGCGGGCTTCAGCCTGCTGTCTGCTGAAAACGAGTCACAGGAGGACAGAACGAACTGTACTCCTGTGATCCACTGGAGAAGTACAGCCAAACAAGCTTTGGCTGTACTTTTCCTTTAAGGAGAAAAAAACTGTTGCTGTTACTGCCTAAAATGTGTTTGCTGGAGTTCAGTTTTGTTAGGCAGGCCATAAATGGTTCGAATCTCGGCTGGTTCAGCAGGAACCTGCTGAGATTCGAACCGGTAATGGGTAGGCTGAATGTACTAAGTTGATCGATCGTTCACTTGGGTACAATCAGCCTGACAGATTCTCTTGCGATTATCGCTAGTGGCTGCTATAGCCGCTAGCAATAATCACTGTCTTCTCCTGGCAGGGATGACTTCCCCTGCCCTCCCCCGATGGGAGAAGACAATGGCCCTTCAGGAAGGATTCCCGCGTTAACACTGTCAGTGGTTGCAGAAGAGAAATTTGCTCCGTGTATGCCTTAGTCAAGTCCATCTAAATCTGCTAGTGCATCTAACACTACCTTCTATCCAGATTCACAATACTGCTTCCAAGGGTGCCTTTGCCGATTCTCCGTCTGGAATGGAGACACCCTAAGACAAGTGTGTTACTGTACGGATCACCCGGTGAACAAAAAAAACAAAAAGACAAAAAACGAATGCAGCCACCATATTTACCAATTGATAAACAGCAATATAATACATTTTGTTTTGGGGTTTAAAGTGGTTCTAAAGGCCGTGGGGGTAGACATGCAGTCTCGATTCCAAGACGGGCTGTGTGCATCTATTGCCTTCTTTTTTCCTCACAGCATTTGATTGACAGCAGCAGGTACCAATTGTTCCTGCTGCTGCTTCTGTGCCTGTGAGGAAAGAGAGAGAGACTGCAGCAATGCTGCTCTCGAGCATATCACTGGATCGAAAGAGGTCTAGGTAATCCTGGAGGATTTTTTACCTTAATACATTAAGGTAAAAAAAACTTTAGCCTTTAGAACCACTTCAAGACAGCATTGTCATGAAACAACAAACAATATATTCTCAGTATATTTGCCATTTATTATTTTGTTAAGTCATACATTTTCTTCCATGGTGTTTTGTACAATGCATTGTATTGTGTTTATTGTGTTTTAGAGACTGAATACTTCCTTTGTGCTTGAATTCCTACACTCAGCATGTTGCTGAAAATCCCTCTGTTTTTATTACATTCATGTCAGACTTGCAATAATCAGTCATTGCAAAATGATTTCTCTTGTTAGAGCCTAAAGAAAAATTCCAGTACATCTTCCCAACATAATTCCACTTTGCAGTAGGCATGGAGTTAAATTATGACTCAACAGGCCGTGTTACTTTTTCCATTGTTCATAGGTCCACATTTTCTACGTTTAAATTTTAGTGCCAAACTCTATTTCTCTTTGCCAGTGCTGTTTGTCTATGTATGCCACAGGTCATAATTATTTTAAGAGCATTTTTCCTTATGTATTGAGAGGAATGAGAGTCTGCACCCCTTCTCTCGTTTGAAGATTTTATTGAATTTTTAGAAGAGAGGAAATCATAACAGCTGTAACACACATGCAGGGGCTTAGACGTCAGAAAACATTAAGTCGAAATCTGAAGCAGCAAATGTAACAAAATAGTGCAGACTTAAGTGCACCAACGAAAGGTAGCAAGTACTGAAAATTAGTAATTACTGTCAGTAATTAGTGAGCAATGGGGGTGAGGGGGTATAATATTAAAAGCATAAAGGGGGAGATTGGGGTCAGGGAGAACAAGGGCAATGAGTAGGGGGAAAACAAAACTCCCACGAGTTAAAAATGCTAAATGGTTGAATGTGTGGATCCAAAGTGGGGTAAGGGATAATTAAGCCATGGGTCCCATGTTTTCAGGAACACCTGGCCCAATATGGAGGGGATCTGCATCAGTTTTCCATAAAAAAATGCTAATATGTTTCACTTTGCAGCTCTTTATGTAAGTGCTTCTGTACACTGGCATTGATTTGTGAAGAACCACTTTTCTCAGTTCAGTGGAAATGTAAAAGCAGCTGGAAGCAGCCAAAAGACTCAGAAGCAGCCTACAAAGAACTCGGACATCTCATATGATAGCAAGCATGCTGAATTTGACCATCTACACGAATCCTCATTGTTTTTAGTTACTTCAAAGTTAAACTTTTTTTTTTTTTTTTTTTTACATGGTGTTTTGGTAATATATACACTATATCGTGGTTACTATTCATTAATACTATAGTAAGTTATTGACTAGACAGTGCATCTTCATGGACATGCTTTATTATGCTTTTCAGTTCAGTTCCAATTGATGGTGGAAGACGTACGTTATTGTTTATGCTTCCGCAGCTTCCTGAAGTGATTCCTCTTAACGTAGGAGGCATGTGTTTCACCACCAGACTGTCAACGCTTAACAGATATGAGGACACCATGCTGGCAGCCATGTTCAGTGGACGACATCACGTTCCGACAGATTCTGAGGGTCGATACTTCATTGATAGGGATGGAACATATTTTGGGTAAGCAGACAGTTGCAGGTTTCAATGTCTTCAGGTTTTGCCCACTACTACTAGAACAGCTGTCATACATAATTAAAATCATGTATTGCATTCAAAATGGTTTAGATCAGTGGTCTCCAAACTGCTGGATGTGGCCTTTTGCTTGCTTATATCTGGCCCTTGGGGCATTACTATCCACTGACACCAACAACTGGGCATGTGTCCTCCCATTTATACCAACAATTGGGCATATGTCCTTCCACTGACACCAATGAAGAGGCCACTATTCCTTCAATTGATATCAACAATGGGGCACACTTCCTCCCAATGACACCAACAATGGGGCACAATTCTTCCCACTGATACCAACGATGGGGTACTATTCCACCCCCTGACACAAATGAACGGGCACAATTCCTCCTAATGACATCAACAATGGGACACAATTACCCACCAATGACAGCAACAATAGGGCTTAATTCTTCCCACTGACACCAAAGATGGGGTACTATTCCTCCCACTGACACCAATGAAGGGGCCACTATTCCTTCAAATTACATCAACAATGGGGCACAATTCTTCCCACTGACACCAACAATGGGGTACTGTTTCTTCCACTGACACCAGTGAAAGGGTCACTATTCCTTCAAATGACGTCAACAATGGGGTACAATTCCTCCCAATGACACCAACAATGGGGCACAATTCTTTCCACTGACCCCAATGATGGGGTACTATTCTTCCCACTGACAACAATGAAGGGGCACAATTCCACGTATTGACACCAACAACGAGACACAATTCCCCCCGATGACACCATCGAGGGGCCACAATTCCTCTCACTGACACCAGGACATTCTCTACTTCCACTAGCCTCAGTCCGCCTTCTCCCCTCCCCACAGTCTGAAGGTCAGTATACTGGCCTCTTGTTTAGAAAATTTGGAGACCCCTGATTTAGTTGAAAGGAGTATTGCAGAAATCATTACAGTAGGTACAAAAAATATATACCTTGAAATTATATGATTAATACACAGAATGCAGCTAACTATTTTATCAGAAAAAAACTTTGTATGTCAATTTGTTCTATTAAAACAACTCAAAACGTTCATTTAACAATATTAAGTAACTTTCATAGTTGATTATTTTGAAGATTTCACTGTGTAGTAGTTGAGTAATTTATACCGTGAAAAATGAGCCTGGCTGTCTATATTTAGACTGGAGGTCCCTGTCTTCAGTAAAGGTAGACATACATGCATAAGTCAATATATATGTAGTGACAGCGCTTTCTCTGAACAGACTGTGAAGAAGATCAAAATGTAACTATGCGAAGTGTAAGCAAATACTATTAAATAAATGTGCTGATACAATGTAACAAAATAATAAATTGCCAAGTGCTATGTCTATATCTTTAATCATTTCATCCTTAAATCATATTATTTAATAAGGCCATACGTATCCAAAACATCCAAAAAGGTGCTAAAATAAGTTCAATATAGTGTCTAGTGCCAACAGAAAGATATGCTTTAAGCCTAAAGCTGGCCACACATGGATCCAGTTTCATCCAATCCAAAGCTGCCTGTTGGAAAATTGTTGGCCAAAATGTGACCGTATTCTAATGCAGTCACTGTTAAGATATTCTGACAGCCGCAGGTGCTGTGGCTTTTTAAATACAATAACCAGCAGGTGAGATTCATCCGTCCACACTGTTTTGATCTATTGATTCCCCCATCCACGAAAAAGTGTGGATGGATGAATCTATTGATTCCCCATTAACGTGTATGGCTAGCTTTAAGGGTTGATAAAACTAGCCATTTAGTGGACCCGCTAGCATTAGGCAGAACCATTTTGCCAAGCAAAATATTTTGGGGAAGTTCTCTGTGATATCTGCTTGCCTCATTGGCGATCGGCAGTTTCGATCACATGCATTGGCAAAGCCTCATAAACTCTGATATTGTGTGTAGCATTGCTAGCAGATAAACATTCCCTGTTTTCCAAAGGCAGAGCAGAGTAGCACCCATGAGACCCCTGTCATTAAAGGTAAAAATAACTGGAGGGTGGGATCTCAGCAGTGCCAAACATGATTACATTATAAGTATGGGAGAGTCTCCTTATGAAAAGAGGCCTTTATACTTAGTGTATGTGGGATATCAATGATCTGCAGCATACATACACCAGACTGATAGGAGACAGCATTTTCTATGTGCATGATTAGGACACATTTGGGATTAAAAAAAAAAAAAAAAGCTGCTAGCTCAGTAAACGGGTAATGGAGACACCTTGCACTGTCATGGGCTTTTCTCCCCCTGTCAGAACACATTAGTTCAGCAGGGAAGATCGCCAAACTAACATTGCTTTTGTTAGTACAGCGATCTGTCAGTTTTTTTTTTATCAGCCCACTGGGTTGAATGAAAAAACTCCCCGTGTATATATAGCATTAAAGTGTACAGTATGTAAACCCCAGCAATGAAATTCTTCTTTTTCTCTTTTTTGGTTTGCTAAATATACCATTGTTTTGTTATATCTGTTTGATAATTTAAAAAATATACCCATTGATTGTGTCAGAAATCATGTGAGCTGATAAATTCTTGTGCTCTTTGCCTGGGCACAAGGAGGAACTATAGAGATTAGAAAGGGGGAGAGAGATGAGGAGTCTGTGTTCTCTGTAATGCATCAGAAATAGTAAGGGGTCAACAGTCTGTTTGGGCCCACCTCCATGGGATTGTGGTGGCCACTCTTCTTCTTTCTTCTCCACCTCCATGGGATTGTGGTGGCCACTCGTTTTCTTCCTTCTCTACCTCCATAAGATTGTGGTGGCCACTCTTCTTCTTTCTTCTCCACCTCCATGGGATTGTGGTAGCCACTCTTCTTCTTCCTTCTCCACCTCCATGGGATTGTGATGGCCACTCTTCTTCCTTCTCCACCTCCATGGGATTGTAGTGGCCACTCTTCTTCTTTCTTCTCTACCTCCATGGGATTGTGGTGGCCACTCTTCTTCTTTCTTCTCCACCTCCATGGAATTGTGGTGGCCACTCTTCCCCCTTTTTTCTTTTCCCCTGGTTGTGTTCAGTTGACGTCGTCCCTTTTAAGAGATTCTATCCACTTACCTAACTTGTGTCTTCTGCAGGAAAACTTCTCCTCATGCCACTTTCATGAGTGTTTTGTGGTTCATGCCTCACCCTTCAAACCTTGTCTGAGCATCAGATAGCTGGACTCACAGCCCTTCCCATTTGTTGTGGCACTTTTTATGTGGTTTGTCACCTCCTTGTTTCAAGAGAGGGCCAAAGTTGTTGTTTTTATGAGTTTATGGTATTTATATGGCATTAAAGTCTTAATTGCTGAGTAATTTGTTAAATACTATTAATGATTGGTACAATAATATCTTAGTTAAAGTAGTACTATAGGCAAAACTTTTTTTCATTTTGGATAAAATAAGGGAGGTTTAAAACCTCTGTACATTTTTTTGCCATCTGTGCCCCTTGGGGGATATTTCCCCTAATGTCCTGCCCATCGTCAAGACAGGAAGTGAGAGGAAATCCCTTCAAAGTGAGATAATCCATGGTTGTCACCAGGGTAACCGGAATTAATGCCCCCGTTGGAAGATTTCCCCTCTGTTCCTGTTCTGGGGACAACCCAAAATTTGAGATTTTCTTATACATTCACTTTTGGTGATAATAGTAAACAGAACGAATAGAAAGGATGACTCTCCCTAATGGGGGCACAGACAGCAATGAAAACTGACAGGTATTCTAATCTCTGCCCACTCTATTCAAAGCTACAAAAAAGTTTTGCATTTAGTTATACTTTATCCACTTACCGCCGAAATACGGCTACAGCGCAGACGTACTTTGCCGGGAGGGCGTCATATGACATCCTCCCATGATTGCACTGCCCTTTGGACTCAGCTGATCACAGATTGGGGTAAAGGGCCAATCACAGCGGCCCTTTACCATGTGATCAGCCGTGTCCAATGACAGCTGATCACGATGTAAACACAAGCCTGCTTGTCTTTCCTCACGCTGACAGCGTGAGGAGGGGAGAAAAGAGCTGATAACTGGCTTGTGTTAACGGGACAACTCCACTGATAATCAGGTCACTGATTATCAGTGTCCTGATTGTCAGTGCAGTCCCAACAGTGCTCACCAGTGCTGCCTATCAGTGCCCACCAGTGCTGCCTATTAGTGCCCACTAGTGCTGCCTATTAGTGCCCATCAGTGCTGCCAATCAGTGCCCATCAGTGCTGCTGATCAGTGCCCATCAGTTCCTCTTCATCAGTGTCACCTATCAGTGCTGCCTATCAGTGCCACCTACCAAAGCATATCAGTGCCACCTATTAGTTCCCATCAGTGCCTTCTCATCAGTGTCACCTATCAGTGCCGCCTATCAGTGCCACCTATCAGTGCCCATCAGTGCCACCTATCAGTTCCCATCCGCCTATCAGTGCCCTTAAGTGCTGCCTATCAGTGCTGCCTATCAGTGCCCATCATTGGTGCCTATCAGTGCAGCCTGATCAATGCCCACCAGTGCCTGCTCATCAGTGCCCATCAGTGCTGCCTATCAGTGCCCATCAGTGCTACTTATCAGTGCCATCTATCAGTGCAGCCTCATCAGTGTCACCTATCAGTGCCCATCAGTGCCACCTACCAGTGCCCATCAGTGCCACCTATCAGTTCCCATCAGTGCCGCATATCAGTGCCACCTATCAGTGCCCTTCAGTGCTGCCTATCAATGCCCATCAGTGCCTATCAGTGCCACCTATCAGTGCATCCTTATCAATGCCAACCAGTGCCTCCTCATCAGTGCCATCTATCAGTGCCCACCAGTGCTGCCAATCAGTGCTCATCAGTGCTGCCAATCAGTGCACATCAGTGCCTCCTCATCAGTGTCACCTATCAGTGCTGCCTATCAGTGCCACCTACCAATGCATATCAGTGCCACCTATTAGTGCCCATCAGTGCCTTCTCATCAGTGTCACCTATCAGTGCCGCCTATCAGTGCCCATCAGTGCCACCTATCAGTTCCCATACGTCTATCAGTGCCCTTAAGCGCTGCCTATCAGTGCCACCTATCAGTGCCCATCAGTGGTGTCTATCAGTGCAGCCTGATCAATGCCCACCAGTGCCTGCTCATCAGTGCCCATCAGTGCTGCCTATCAGTGCCCATCAGTGCTACTTATCAGTGCCATCTATCAGTACAGCTTCATCAGTGCCACCTACCAGTGCCCATCAGTGCCACCTACCAGTGCCCATCAGTGCCACCTATCAGTTCCCATCAGTGCCGCATATCAGTGCCACCTATCAGTGCCCTTCAGTGCTGCCTATCAATGCCCATCAGTGCCTATCAGTGCCACCTATCAGTGCCCATCAGTGGCACCTATCAGTGCAGCCTCATTAGTGCCGACAAGTGCCGCCTCATCAGTGCCCATTAGTGCGACCTATCAGTGCCCGTCAGTGCCCATCAGTGCAGCCTATCAGTGCCTATCAGTGCATCCTCATCAGCACACATCAAGGAAGGAGAAAAATTAACTGTTTGCAAAATTTTATAACAAACTGTGATTTTTTTTTCTTTTTCCTTAATTTTAGATCTTTTTTCATTTGTTTAGCAAAAAAAAGTTAAAACCCAGTGGTAATTAAATGCCATCAAAAGAAAGATCTATTTGTGTGAAAAATGATAATAATTTCATATGGGTACAGTGTTGCATGACCGCCCAATTGTCCTTCAAAGTGTAACTGCGTTGAATGCTGAAAATTGGCCTGGGCAGGAAGGGGGTAAAAGTGGCCAGTAGGCAAATGATTAAAGTGGTATTAAAACCCAAAACCAAAAATGTAATATATTACAGCGTACCAATCATTAGATGTGGTGTCTGCATTTTTTTAGGCTTTTTTCCCTTTGTTTTCACCTGATGATCTGGCCAGAAACACACCACCTGTATTAGAGTCAGGGCCGGTGCTACCACTAGGCAAACTAGGCAGCCGCCTAGGGTGCCCTGCTGCCTAGGGCGCCCGGCCACTGGTGTTCCTACTCTCTTCTCCCTGCAGCAAGCAACTAAATCTCAGAATCAGCAGGCAGCCGCTGCTTCATTCGCACATAGTGTCAGAGGCGCAGCGGCAGCAGAGGAATGTGTCTGTGTCCTGACTCTCGAATGAATGGAAGCAAGCAAACATTCATTGATGGGCCCTGGTAGGCTGCATTAATGGGCGCTGGTAGGCTGCATTTGATGGGGGCTGATGAGGCTACATTTGATGGACGCTGGTGAGGCTGCATTTGATGGGCACTGGAGAGGCTGCATTTGATGGGTGCTGGAGAGGCTGCATTTGATGGGCACTGGAGAGGCTGCATTTGATGGGTGCTGGAGAGGCTGCATTTGAAGGGGGGGTAAAGAGTCTGCATTTGATGGGCGCTGGAGAGGCTGCATTTGAAGGGGGGGGGTGAAGAGGCTGAATTTGATGGGCACTTGAGAGGCTGCATTGATGGGCGCTGGTGAGGCTGCATTTGATGGACGCTGGTGAGTTGCATTTGATAGGCGCTTCATTAAAAAGGTGGGTTGTACATGAACAGGGCAAAGGGGGTGGAGCCAAGGGGGGGTGGCAAAATGAGGTTTCGCCTAGAGTGTCAAAAATCTTTGCACCAGCCCTGATTAGCGTGCCCCCACTCTGGATAAAGGAGCACAGGGGACATCTTTGGACAGCAGCATTGTCTGTCTTGGGGGGGGGGGTTAGTTGTACTAGCAGATTTAAATACATTAACAAATAGAAGCCAAATTCCAGCTCACACTTTATAATCAGTTATAGCAAATAGTTTTTTTCTTTTTAGGATAAAGATTTTACATGAATAAATAAAAGCTAATTATTGTAAGCACCTCTGTCAGTGTTAAATGATTTCATCCCTGTAAACTGAGAGCTTGTTCTTTTGAAAAGCAACAGACTTAGTGGCCAGATCACCAGATGAAAACAAAAGAAAGAAAGTCTTATGCCCCGTACACACGGTCGGATTTTCCTATGGAAAATGTTTGATAGGAGGCTCCATCGGACATTTTCCATCGGAATTTCCATCACACAAAATTTGAGAGCTGGTTCTCAAATTTCTCGACAACATAATCCGTTGTTGGAAATTCCGATTGTGTGTACACAATTCCTATGCACAAAGTTCCACACATGCTCGGAATCAAGTAGAAGAGCCACACTGGCTGTTGAACTTCATTTTTCTCGGCTTGTCGTACGTGTTGTATGTCACCGCGTCCTTGACGTTCAGAATTTCCGACCAGCTTTGTGTGACCGTGTGTATGCAAGACAAGTTTGAGCCAACATCCATCGGAAAAAAAACATGGATTTGGTTGTCGGAAAATCCTATCATGTGTACAGTGCATTAGAAGAGAACAAATGCAATTATCACATTTAAGAATTGTTAAGCTGCCATATAATGAGTTTGCTTTTGGGTTTAATACCGCTTTAAAAAAAAAAAAAGCTGCAAGACAATGGCATAATGTGCCAGTATGCATCGCATACTAGCACATTATGGAATACTTACCATAGAACAAAGCCCCTGCATCGGCCCCTGGTCACCGCTGACTGATGTTCCACCGCCTTTTTTTGGCTCTGGCGCTGTGAGTGGCCCGAGCCGCGATGACGTTCTCCATTCCAGCAAGCAGCTCTGAAGTTCCGTCACAATACGCCGGACCTTCAGAGCACATGCACTGCTCGTGTCAGCAGCTGCATGCAGGGTGAAAATCTCCTAAACTGTACAGGTTTAGGAGATATTCATTTTACCTACAGGTAAGCTTTATTATAGGCTTACCTGTAGGTAATAATCAACCAAGAAGACAATACAACTGCTTTAACCCCTTGCCAACACCTCCTCCTGGCCCTTAAAGGGGTTCTAAATGATGGGAGGCAGGAGTTCCTGATCATCTGACTGTTGTAAATTACTGTCACAACAGTCAAATGATGGGGCACCCCTCCCACCAAGTTGGGCAGCTCGGTCAATGTGCTGGGAGCATGCAGTTAGTGCGCACCCAGTATACCAGCGGTGCACGATGGACATATTAAACCCATAAAGGTGCAGTGGCCATTTTAATACCAGGTGCTACCTGCAATCTTGTGAAGTATGTAGAGCATTGGAAATCAGAGCCACACATACATGTCAGAGAAGAAGGCGGGATATCAACAGTTATTTTTCCATATTTGCAGTGTGTTTAAACTAAAGAGATAAAACAGGGAAAAGTGTGTGTGTATTGCAGAAATGAATGAAATATGTTTTTTTTATATGTTGCCTTCACATGCGCTTTAGGTTAATTCATTTAAAATACCTAGTTTCTTGTAGTCCTTCCAGCTTGCTATTGTCTCCTGATAATTGTAATTGTTACATGGGTACAGGAGTTGGAAGGCTTGCCAGGGCTTGTAGACATTTCTTTAGCAGGTCTTAATCTCTGGGGCATTTAGAGAAGGCTTTACTTGAGCAGCTGATGCTGATGGCGTCCTGGGGTAGGTACGTACACAAGAGACATGACAGCTTCTGTCTCTTTCTTGAGATTTGATTATGGTTCTCCTTTCTCACACATAATTGTGTATTAGGTTTTATCTTGTGAAACAATGCAGAGTTGTCCAGGGGTGGAACCAAAACAATCAGGCCTTTTGTTATTTAACCTCTTGCTTACCGGGCACTTAAATCCACCTCCTGCCCAGATCAATTTTCAGCTTTTAGCGCTGTCACACTTTTGAATGACAATTGCGCGGTCATACAACACTCCAATGAAATTTTTATCATTTTTTTCACACAAATGGAGCTTTCTTTTGGTGGTATTTAATCACCATTTAGGTTTTTATTTTTTGCTAAACAAACTATGAAACATGTTTTTTTTTTTTTTTTTTTTCAAAAATTTCTGTCTTTTTTAGTTTGTTATAAAATTTTGCAAACAGGTACATTTTTCTCCTTCATTAATATTCGCTGATGAGGCTGCACTGATGGGAACTGATGGGCACAGATAAGGCGACACTGATAGGCACAGATAAGACGACACTGATGGGCACTAAGACGGCACTGATAAGACGTCACTGATGGGCCCTGATGAGTGGCACTGATGGGTAGCACTGATAGATGTAACTGATGGGCACTGGTAGGTGGCTCTAATGGGCACTGGTAGGTGGTATTGATAGGCAGCACTGGTAATGCTTCCAGCGTGAGGAGGAAAAATAGCCGATTACCGGCGTGATCAGCTGTCATTGGCTGACAGCTGATCATGTGGTAAGGGGTCAGGATTGATCTGTGATCAGGCTAGTCTCATAGACTCGCTGATCACAGAGCACGCCGAGCGTGCCCTGCAGGGGGCGTGCAGGCCGCTCAAGCACGGGGGGACCTCCAGGGACGCCCTCCCGTCAAATTAAGTCCACGCTGCAGCCGTCTTTCGGACAGGAAATGGTTAAAACAATGTGGTCATTTATTTCTAAGGCTCCGTTCACATCTAGAAGTTTTTTTTTTTTTGCTCTAAGCCTCAGCTCTAAAAACACCCAAAAAAATCTCATTCAAAGACAAAGACAAATCTCATTCATTTCATTATGACCCCTGTTCACATCTGAGCATTCTGTCGCCTAAAGCAAAAGGACCGTCGCTCAAAAATGTATATGAGCTTCTTTTTTGTGTTCTTCTGTTAAAGGGACATTGGTCCCCTTAGTGCCATGCCTGTTTTTTAATGCCCTCCAGTGCCATTTATCAGTGCCACCTATCAGTGCCCATCAGCGCTGCCAATCAGTGCCACCTATCAGTGCCTATCAGTGTCACTTCTCAGTGCTGCCTTTTAGTGCTGCCTACCAGTGCCTATCAGTGCCCATTAATTGTACTCAGTGGCATCAATAGTGATGGTGTCACCCGGTGCGGTAAAACATGGTGTCAACCCTCCCAGCCTGGATGAAGCCAGGATGGAATCAGGGGAAAGGATGGAGCCGGAATGGGGGGGCTGGATGGAGTAGGAATGGAATGGGGGGTGGATGGAGTTGGGATGGGATCTGGGGGGATGGAATTGGGATAGGATCGGGGGAATGGATGGAGCTGGGATGGGATGGGGGGTGGATGGAGCTGGTTTGGGATCGGGGGGGTGGAGGGAGCTAAGATGTAATGGGGGGATAGATGGAGCCAGGATGGGATCCGGGTGGATGGATGGGGATGGGATGTGGGGGTGGATGGAGCTGGGATGGGATCGGGGGATCGATGGGGCTGGGATGGGATCAGGGGGGATGGATGGATTCGGGATGGGATTGGGGGGGGATGGATTCGGGATGGGATCAGGGGGAAGGATGGAGCTGGGATGGGATGGGGGGGTGGATGGAGCTGGGATGGGATGGGGGGGTGGATGGAGCAGGAATGTGATTGGGGGTGGATGGAGCTGGGATGGGATGGGGTGATGGATGGAGCTGGGATGGGGGGATGGATAGAGATGGGATGGGGGGATGGATAGAGCAGGGATGAGATCGGGGGTGGATGGAGCTGGGATGGGATCTTTGATTTTGGGGGGTAGGGGTTAGAGAATATGTACTAGGGGGTGCTTTGGGAGGGGAGAGGAATTGTTTTGGGGGGTCAAACCTCAACCCCCCCCTTCTTTTAGCACAAGTCATTTCTAACCTGAAACAAAACACCCCCTAGTACATACCCTCAACCCCCTCCCTCCCTAAAATGACTCCTAGCAGCATAGATGTCCACCTCCTTTGCAATACCTCGGCCCCTGGCAGGTGCTGTGACACGCTGTCCCTCTTCCTCCTCCTCGGCCCTTCCTCCTGGTCTATGTACATGAAACGTCAGAGCCGAGGAGGAGACAGCTATAGTCCGGGGGGAGAGATGATTGCTGCGTGTGGGAAATCAGTGTCAGACTCCAGACACCTCCGTTTCTGCCTCACTCCCTCCTCCCCCACTCTCCCCGCACGCACGCAGCTGAGGAGATCTGTAAGGGAAGGAGGGAGCCGCGGCTCCGGTGCCAGTCTCAGCCTGGTGTCACCCTCTGGCGGGTGTCAACCGGGGTGCGGACCGCCTCCACACTCCCTAGCGACCCCACCCCCCCTAGCGATGCCATAGGCGGCACTTATCAGTGCCGCCTATCAGTGCCACCTCTCCATGCCACCTATCAGTGCCCATCAGTGCCACCCATCAGTGGAGCCTCATCAGTGCCCTCAGGGCTATGATGTTCGAGCAGAGAGGGGCTGTGCTAGGGAATTGATTCTCCTGGAGTGGTCACCTTTTCTAGCAAGTTCAAAGGCACATTGCAAGCGAATACAAAAATATTTTATGGAAAGGAAAAACATTACAATTGAGCATTTAAATTACTTGAATTTTCTGTGCTTTTGCTTGCTGTTTTGATAACAGGGTCTCTTCAACAAACAGCAATGTAATAACAAGTAATAACACATTTCCTGTTTCCAGCTCACATAAACATTTTATTGATTTTCCTTAACATCATTATGTCCTACAAGAACTGAATGAATTTGAAAGAAAAGAAAATAGAAAAGCCCTGCACATGTGTACTTACTGTGCCTCCTTTGCAGGATAATAATGTGTAGCACTTACCGTATATAAACATTGCAGTGTTAGTCATTCAAAATGAACAAGAATGCATCAGAAACACTTCACACAGCAGGGTATTAATATGTGAAAAAAGTTGTTGCACATACAGTAAATAGCAGCACAGATTATTCTCTTAAAATTGTTCATTTTATTTAACCTATTTTTTGCACCATTATAAATAAATGCTTGTGTTATTAGTGACATCCTGAATTTCTTACGATGCGGAGAACTTCCTCCTCGAGAACGTGTGAAAATGGTGTACAAGGAGGCCCAGTACTACTCAGTTGGGCCCCTTCTTGATCTCTTGGACAAAATGCAACCACTTACTGGAGAGAAAGTCAGACAAGCATTTCTTGACTTGATGCCTTACTACAAAGGTCAGTACATATGTGTAACCTAACAATTTAGGATATGGAGCTTTCAGGGAGAAATGTTAAATGCTCATAATCAAATTTGGTTTCTTTAATTTTGCTACCTAAAGAGGAACTTCACTCTCCCCCTCCTATTATATATATTTTTTTATATCCCTGTTTACCTGATCCTGGGTTGTGCACGATTCAGATACTCACCCACCCAGGGGATCCAATGTTGCCCTGCTGAGATCCACTTCTCTTCTTTCACTGATTGGGTCCTGCACTGCCATTTTCTTCTGTGACGTCATCTTCTGGATTCAAGCAGATGCCTCCCGATGACTCACTGCTAGACCCATTCTCCTCCTCTTTTTATGAATGGAAGACTATGATATGTGATATCCCAGGAGGCACCGAGAGCTCTACACGTCATTCAAAATAGGGATCCAGACCGGAACCACTACACTGCACAAAAAAAGAAAAAATGTAAAAGAAAAATGAAAGATATTTATGTAGCGGAGTGGGGGAGTTTTGGAGAGGATGAAAGTTTATTTTCAAGGTGAAAATACCCTTTAAGTAACATTAAAAAATGTACTTACCTTAACGAGAGACTGTCATCAGCCATTTGACTACTAGGTGATCTGCTTCTCCTTATGTGGGGATTTCCAGGTATTCTCAGCAGTTGCAAGGGAAAGCAGGTAAGTATATAGTGGTCTGGGGGGCATTCCACAGATACTGTCATCTTTCCTTTCATGAGCACAGTGTATCTTCAACTTATGAACTTTGGTCTTTTTTCTTGTTGTCCAGCCAGTCTGTACTTTCTTACAGGTGGCTAGTCTGTAACAGCAAACTGGAGACTGTTTAAGACCCCTTTCACACTGGGGTGGTTTTCAGGCACTTTAGCGCTGGAAATAGCCTCTGCCAAGCGCCTAAAAACCTCCTCCCATTCATTCAAGTGTGACTTTTCTCACTGGGCGGTGCACTTGTGGGACGTTCTGAAAAGTCCTGCAAGGAGCACCTTTGGGGTGGTTTGGAAACGCTGTATTTAGCGCTCCCAAAATGCCCGTCCCATTTGAATGAATGGGCAGCGCTTCGGAAGCGCCTGAAAAGCACTTCTGATGCGCCGCAACCCGGAAGTTTTTAAACTCTTCTTTGGGATTAAAAGCGCCCCGCTAGTGGCCGAAAAGCGCCGTTTAAACATTGCGAAAGCGCCGCTAAAACGAGCAGCGTGTTAGCACTAACGCGGCCCTGGTCCCAGTGTGAAAGGGGTCTGACTGTGTCTATTGAGAGTCAAATTTGCTTATTTTCTATTGTTAGGTGTCCAGAAATTGTTTCTTACAATGTCTAGGATGCCATAGCTTTATACCTATTTTAAAAGTCTCTGTATTGAAAAACAATGAATGTAACTACCACTTTTGATTCAGGTCCAGTAGAGTCATTTGTCAACATCTAAGTCAACAGAAAGTTAAAGAGTTGGATCATTGTGAATATCTGATGCACCTTGAATAAAATGTCTAGACTATACATTCCTGAACAGCAGTAAGTGTATCTGGAACCCCAGAACCCTCTCTTCCTTACACAAACTAGAAGTTTACAGCTACTATAATAGTGATTAAACAACCAACCCCCACCGGAAGATTTCATGATTTATTGTCATAGAACAATCAATTGAAATAAAATTTAATCAAGTGTAGTTTTGTTTGTTGTGAAATCTTTACAATAGGAGAGTTATTTTATGTTTTTTTATTTGTGTCATTGTCTTATTTTAAATCACGCTGGGGGGAAGAGATTTACTAAAACTTGTGCACACATAATCTGGTGTAGCTGTGTATAGTACCAATCAGCTTGTAGGTTTTATTGCCAAAGCTGAAGTTAGAAGCTGATTGGTGAGCTGCAACAAAAAGTTTAATAAAGCGCTTAGACCCAGGTGTATTGTTCAGTGTGGTTGTAAGAGAGAACAACAGTCTCTCAAATTTGCATGTAGATAACAGCCTCTAAAAGTTCCATGGTTAAGGCCGGATTTACACCTATGCAAATTAGATGCGGGTTTCCCCGCATCTAATTCGCATAGCAGGAGAATGTGACTGGCTCCCAATGGAGCCGGTTCACATATCTCTGTTGCGGCTGCGGAGCGCACTGCACAGAAACGCTGTGCGTCATTGGACGTTTCAGGGCCAAATTCAGGCATAGATTCGCCCTGATTCATCCCTGAAACGGCGAACAGAGACGCACAGTGCTCCTGTGCGATCCGCAGCCAGTTCCAGTGTGAACCGAGCCTTAAAGTGGTTTATTGAAACATGAGTGGTAAAAACTTACATGAAGTCTGCCAACCCAGAAATCCAGTCTCTGTCCACAAGTCCCAGTGGCTGAATAGCCATGCCTGTCCTCAGATGGAAGGGTCCTGGGTGTATCTCTACGCTTGCCAGTGATGCCGTAGCTGATTGGTAACTATGTACAGCTGCCCCAGATTCCGTGTGCACCAGTTTTGGTAAATCTCCCCCCCCCTAGTGTGATTTCAATTATGACAATGACAAAAATAAAAAACGTAAAATAACTGCCTGGATGAGTACACACCCTGTTTTGTGCAACACACCTAAATCATCATAGATGCAGCTAATTACTTTCTAAAGTCACATAGGGGTATATTTACTAAAACCAGAGAGTGCAAAATCCTTTGCAGCTGTGCATCGAAACCAATCAGCTTGCAGGTTTTTTTTTTTTGTCAAAGCTTAATTGAACAAGCGGAAGTTAGAAGCTGATTGGCTACCATGCACAGCTGCACCAGATTTTGCACTCTCCAGTTTTAGTAAATCAAGCCCCATCATCTATGTGGCGTCAAGAGCTTTAAAGAGATTGTAGTAAAATACATGCTTTTTTGGAAGGTCCAACTTCTGGTGAGTATTCTGGCATAACCGATACCATGAAGACAAAGAGCACTCCAGTGGCTGAGAACCAAAGCACCATACAGGCAACAGCTGTTGCCTGGGTGTTTTATCAGTCACAGTTTGATGAGAAAGTGGCACAACAAGCCAATAATTTCTATATCTCACAAATATCTGGCCTACATCTTGACAGAAGTCACGTGAGAGATTCTGAAGTCAGTTGAAATAAGATTCTATTTTGTGACGAGATCAGAATTGAGCTTCTTGGTCATCCAAACGCTGCATACCATGATAAACACACCTTTCGCACTGTGAAACATGAGGGTGGCAGCATAATGGTAATGCTGTATGGATGTTTTTCTGCAAGAGACCCGGGAATGCTTGTGATGGTAGAGAGTAGGTTAAATGCAGCAAAATACAGGAACTTTGTAGAAGAAAAAAATATATACAGACTGCACAGGAACCATGAGCCTTTGTAAGAAATTTGGCTTCCAGTAAGACAGATACTTCAAGCATAAAACCAAAATTACACAAGAATGGCTTAGAAACAGCAATGTTCATATTCAAAAAATGGGTAAATTGAGTCCAAATCTACATCCAATACAGAATTTTAGATTGGACATGAAAAAGGCAGTTTACAGTACTTATGATTTCCATGAAACCTAAAAGAGCTAGAGCAGTTCTGCAAAGAGGAATGGGGCAAAACTGTAGTATGCAGCTGTGCAAAACTGATATAAACCCAATCACAGACTCAAGGCTTACAGTACATTACTTCCTAAACACTAACTTGAAGGGGTGTAAAGTTATATTTTATAATTAATGTCAATCCCTTGAAAAGAGATTTGTTTTCACTTGTAATTAAAGATGTGTTGATCAGTGTGAAACACGTATTGCTGTAGGCTTTTTTTAAAGAGTGTATTGAAGGTTCAGAACCTCAAAGCCATGTTTTTAGAATTTACAAATCGGAGTATTTTCATTGGATTTAAATGTTCCTAAAACGTTTCTTTTAAAGATCACTTGGAGCGCATCATTGAAATTGGAAAGCTGCGGGCTATCCAGAGAAAGGCACGATTTGCTAAGCTGAAGGTCTGTGTCTTCAAGGAAGAGATGCCTATTACCCCTTATGAGTGCCCTCAATTTAATGCACTACGATTTGAGAGGAGTGAGACTGAGTCAAAGCACTTTGAGCACCACTGCGAGGTAGATGTGTCTTTTGGTCCCTGGGAAGCAGTGGCAGACGTATATGATCTTCTGCACTGTATAGTTAGTGACCTGTCTGAGAGGGGCATCGCCGTGGAACACCAATGCATTGGAGTGTGTGACAAGCACCTTGTTAATCACTATTATTGCAAACGTCCAATCTATGAATTCAAGATCACTTGGTGGTGAGATGCTGCAATTATAGTATGAAAGACCAAACTGCACCTTGGACCAAATAACTTCTGAAATGCACTGCAAGTGTGACTCACAGACTGTTAACCATGTATATCAATATTTAAAGTGTACTAAAAACTCCATACAGTACAAGAGCTTCTCCAGAGTTACTGGGCAAGTTCAAAGGTTGTTTGCACTAAAATCACAAATACTAATTGTTTAGTATGAAAAAAATAATCTTTAATTTTGTATATATACTAGAGACAAATTTGTAAGAATAATTTAGTGGTGTAATTTGTTGCCCAGCTGTTTTAGGCTGGCTTCTTATTTTTAGTATGTACCATATATTGTATTTAATAATGTTTTAGCATATACTGACATGAAGTATATAGGAAGCACTTAGGATCTATAGAGGCATTTGCAAACCAGACAAAATGGGCTTGCACTCTATATATTTAGTCATTTGGTGCAGTAATAAAAGTCAGACATCCACACATGACTACAAATTCTAACTCTACATTTGTTAATACAAGCCACAATTGAGCATGTGTAAAAAAAAACCGCTGTCATCCGAATACGGTGTGTTTTGTTGTTTAGGTTTGATATGTTCATTTTTAGCCTCAATATGTCAAATGAATGTTGGCTTTTTTTTTGTCATGCAAGGCAACCTGCTCACTTATCAAATGTTTGCATCGGTGCATGAAAACATATTAATAGAGTGGTTTCTGATTACCTATGTCACTATAAATAACTATACTTTTACAGTTTCATCATTGACATTTATGATGATATCATTATAATGATGTCATTGGAGACTTTGTTTACTTGCCACACATTCCTTCTTGTTGGAGGGCCAGCCAGGTGCTACATAAGCTTCTTGGTAGGTCTCCATATAACTGCTTTTATTGCACCAGTCTCATTGAAGAGTGGCAAGGCAATTGGCTGGGATTTAACCAAAAAATGAGGCTCCAGTAACAAAATAAAACTAAATTGAAGAGGGACATGTAAGGTCATGGCAGGCATCTTGAGGTACTTACACCTAGCCTTGGTTCCAATCTATGCATGCGTGGGTGCACGTGTAGGGCAGCCCATTCATTTAAATGGACTGCCCTACCCACGAGAAACATGGGGAAAGAAGTCCCTGGCCCTTGTGTAAAATTGCCTCACACAGAACTGTGGTTGCTGACTCATTGGGGGTGTAAAGGTACACATATCCTGGAAGTCTGTCTGATCCATTAGATTAAGTAATTGTACAGTGACATAGTGCATTTGCTATTGCAGTCATCATACAGCAGTATCTACAACGCTGGTTATTTTGGAAAGTGCTCTTTGCTGAGCATTTATCAGTCAATAATGGGAGTTATTTTTGGTCTGTGTATGCATCTTTTTCACTTATACAGGAAGTGCTAAACACAAATATAGTATAGTGTAATAACACATAATGACCAAATTACCTCTTCCTATTTGTCTGAATACAGTAACTGAGGTTTGATTAGTTAGTACAGGTTACTATTATTTCCACTTTATTATTGAATTTTTTAGGTACCATAAGCATATGCCATATTTTTTGCCGTGGTCTAATACAAACATTTATCAAACTGCAATGGCAATAAATAAGTGCTTTAAACTGTGCTACTCTCAATAATAGATTTGTTTCCTTCTTACAAATAACTGTGAAAACATATACTGTATTCTATGTAATGCAAGGCCATGCTGCATGTGGATACACACAAAGACAGACTTGTGTAAAGACACTTATATTTACATACTGTATTTATTTCATGTAATTTGGGTAAGGAAATTGGATGACAAATGTTAAAGATTTACACTCGAACTGACATGTAAATTCTTTTTCCACGTTTAAGCTGTATTTTTACTGGCATTTTTTTTTGTATAAATAATAGCTGCATCGAAAACCAATCGTAGGTGATGGCAGGCTATTATATATTATAGAATAATTGCAAAGTGAAATAGAGTGCCCTCTTGACATACTGGATGCACTGAGATTACTGTGTATGTGAAGTGTCAGCTCAGCACAAAGTGTGCCTTAGAAAAAAACAGCCATTCCTTTAGGGTCACTCTGCTATTCTGACTAAGAATAAGCTAGACATTCCTTCCTTTTACAGTATATACAATCTCAGGTTTTGATCCACTTTATATCTGTTGTAGCCGTGTAATTTCTTTCTTGTCCATTAAGGGACACCTACAAGTGTCCAGTGTCTAATCAGACACCGGCAAACAAATAATTGTAGGCTGCCCTAGGATCCTCTACCCAGAATGCTTCAGCTTTTTGCTAGTGTCCCACAAGGATGGACAGACTTCAGCTCTGCTGAGAAAAGTTTAACTAGTCTTACCTAGCATTTTTTCTTCAGTTTTATTCTCCTTCTATCAACTTCAAAGTTATGGCGCTTTTTACAGTCCTTCATGCACTGTAAAAGTTTCCTGTGGAGTGCTTTCCAAGTTCAGAGCAGTAGCATTGCCTCAGCACTTGTCCTGTCTCTGAAAACTTACTCTGTTGAGTAAGGTGAGTTAGGCTGAAATATTGGAAGCTACCTCACAATTTGCACTGCTGGACGCCTTTCAAATTTCCTGCAACCACCTGTTTTACTGCCATTAGGATTAACACCGAGTGGCTAAGCACTTAAGCCATTCACTGAGTGGAGTTTTATGCACGCTTTCCTGCCATTTAACATAGAGGAAGTACCATTTGCTGCTGTGTCTGTCTGATCCTGTGGCCCCCGCCTCACACTTTGGGCCTATCTGCATCACTGCTATGCAGTTGAAACATGTCTAGACACACAGGGCACAGCCCTGTAGTTATGATTGTTCCTGGTCAATATTCCCATTATGGTTTCTGAATCTGAAGGAAACGACCCCTGCAAACTAATTTCTAGTGACCCAGTAGTTGTAAGGTTTACATCATCTGAGCTTCCATCAGCTGCTTTGGTTAAGGCTATGACCCCTATCCTGCTATCAGGGGCCTCTACTGCATTCAAGTTCTAATGGATACTGGCTGCAGGAGATCTAAGTTTGCCTTGTTGCCATCCTGGGAAGAGTTTCTGTCCTTAGAACAGGCAGGCTGAGCTATTAATCACTGCGACCATCTCTGACTTGGATTCAGACTGCCAACAGTTTATCTCTGAAGAGACTGTTTTTGGAGCACTGCTACTTCTGTCTGTTGCCTCAGAATTACAAGGGGTAATTTCGGACCTTATTGATGCAGTGAGTACTACCCTGTATTTTAAGGATCAGCTTGCTGTCTCCAGCATTGGGTCTTTCAGAGCTCCTACAGCTGCAAAGACCTTTCAGCTACACTGCTGCTCGAGGTTTTCCTCTATGCAAACTGGAAGTACACGGTAGGGTCCTGGGCTTCACCTGAAAGTGTGTTGGAACTGTTGCCCTTCCAGAGGGAATTTGATAAATGGTGACTTTTGTCCACTGTGGATCTGCCAGCGACCCACCCTAACATGAAAATAGCTAAATCTGTAGAGGGCATGTAAAACTTTGAATTCTTCTGACCAGCAGTTAGACTCCTAGTTTGCTCTGGTAGGTTTTGCTCTCCATTTTGTATTGGCTGTAACCCTAATCTGTCAAACCATGACAGAATGGGTCAGATCCCTCAAAAAGGATCTCTCCAAATATGGTGTAGACAACTTTTTGATTAAGCATGTGAAATAGTTATCTGGAGCCTTAGGCTTCTGTTGTGATGGCTCGTTACAAGCACACACACTTAAGTTTCAGGTTTGACATCCATACAGATACCCAGGGGACTCTGGTTAAGGTGCTGGGATAATGATGCCATATCAAAAGATATACTCATGATACACAGCACTCATTTAAATTATAAAGTACATTGCCCAATATTCCTTCCAACATTAAAGTGCAATATTGAAATCACATCACTTATTACAATACACTTCCATGTAATAAAACTCATAGAAATTTCACACACTAAAAGTGCTTAAAGTATATCCTTGATTATTCAAAAAGTGCTGTGCAAATAAAGTGCAATATAATCCATAAGGTGTCTTCAGTGTGTCACTCCACCAATTTGTCACCACCACTGCCACTCAGGAGAACTCACCAGAAAACCAGGACCCCCCGAGTTGAGTGGGTCAATATATGCCTTATCCCCTCAGGGGATCAATTATTCAGGAACCAGGACAGCTACACACTCTCCATTACAGTCATCTGAAGCCCAAAAGAAAGAGAGCTCCAATAGTGTAAAACAATAAAAAACACAGGTTTTAATGCTTACATTGAACAGTGCATTCTGTCCTGCACCCTGAATTAAACACTCCATTACATTACAGTCCTACTCCACTATACCAAGTGAGAGCTCAAGCTGTTTACCCAATTCTAATCAAACACACACCCACACAGGTTGAACTGGATGGACTAGTGACTTTATTCAGTCTAACAAACTATGATACAATGAGTATATCTAACCACCTCCAAGTGTACTTTGTGGCATGATGTCACTTCTTGTAGCCCCGCCTTTACGTACATTTCTTTCCGATGATGTCCTTGTATGCAAAGAACATCTGTCTTGCTTGGCCTTTGTGGAACATCATCTCTTTGGGTCTTCACTTGAAACTGTTAATAGGTATGCCACTTGAGGCCAGGGCATACTCCTGCCTCCACACAGAAGGTCTAGGGAAGGTTGGTGGAATCCCGCTCTTTTTAGTCATCTACTTCTGCAGTAGGTACTTTGCTCCTTACAGGGCTTTCTGTCTCTCCTATTTTTTATTCTGTCCCCCCCCCCCCCCTTGTTATGGGGTGTAGTTTCTGAGCAGGGTAATGTGTCTGTCTCCATGTAGTCCCCGGTGTAATCCTGCAGCCTATCCATGTGGCTGAGAAGGATTCTCCTTCCTCTATGTGTGGCACTTTGCTCTTTGGGGAATCATCTTCCCTGGGGCCAATCTTCTTTTAGAACAGGTAGTTTCTTCAACATCAGGAATCCCATCCTGGGCAGATGTACTGGTTTAGACTCTGGTGGACACGACCAAGGTGTCCTGGATCTGGGGGACCAGAAGTTTTCTTACACCTATTGCTCGAGGTTGGGCATAGGTAGGGCATATTCTCAGAAGGATCCTCCTGGAGTGCCCCTGCAGCACCTTTATGCCTCATTCTCAGTTCTACCTGGTGATTCCTTATCTCATCGTTCTGGGGCCTAGGACCTCACTTCTTTTTCCTGTCTACCCTTGTAAGGGTGCCTTTGCACTCTATCCCTTCAATCACATTGACTTTAGGCTATTATGTGATTGAAGGGATAGTGATGGTTGGATCACAGTACATTGTGTTGTTCATCTTTTATACACAGAGGTTTAAAGGGATAGGGCAGCATAATTTGTGAACAACACTAGATATCTTCTGTTCAGATATTTTGCAGGCATCTCCCTAATTTTGGTTTTTAGTTATTATTTGCATTTTGTGTTTTTTATATAAACACGGAGTGCAGAGTTAAAACATTATATAGAACTTTTCCAATATTTTGTTGTACACATCAGGTTGTGCATCTTTGTTATGATTTCACCTTTTTTTGGTGGGTTTTGATTGATCACATTCTTGATAGTTCAGATTCGGGTTCCCTTCAGTATGGAGTCATTCCTTCTGGTGATGACCAAAATCTTGAGCATCAGGTTAATTCTCTGTTTCTGACCTCTAGTCCTTTTGGCAGGTTCCCCTATCTGGTAGGAGGCTTTTTTCTAATCTGATTAGTCATCGGCTCAGATTGGTCCTCAGGTGGCATCTAGGCAGCAGTCAGTCTCCAGTTCTTGTGTTGAGCTTGTTAGTGATTGTTGCTCTGTTGTCCATCCCTCAGTTGGACTGCTTTTGGATGTCCAACAGTATCGGAACTTCTGTGTCCTCATTGGACTCAAAGAAAGCTAGTTTATGGTGAGTGAAAAAATCCTATTTTACATGGCGTGGGTAGGATGTTCCTTTCTTCCAGTGTTATTATTATTTATTGTATTTCTATAGCACCAACATGTTATGCAGCAGTGTTGTTTTCTTTCTACAGGGACACTAATGGCTGGTACACTCTATAAGAAAATCAGGCAAACATTTTCATCTGAGGAATGATCGTACGATTTTCTGATGAAGTGTAATTCCCGAAGGGACAAACTCCAGAACTTTTCTTGAACGAGGAGAAAACAAACAATTTTTGTTTAATGTGTACTGTTTTTGTACGATTTAAATACAAGAAAAATCAGAAACGAAAGACTGCGCATAGCATACTAGCTCATTATGAATGACTTCCCCTATATCGAAGCCCCCGCAGCGCTCCTCGTACCCCACTCCGGCATCGTTCCAAGAGTTACTTCCGGGTATCACGGGCTCCGGCGCTGTGATTGGCTGGAGCCGCAATGACGTCACTCCCACGCGGGAGCCGTCGGTAACGGCACACTGATGCCACGTACGCACGGTCGGATTTTCCGACGAGAAATGTTCAATGGGAGCTTGTTGTCGGAAATTCTGAACGTGTGTAGGCTCCATTGGACTTTTTCTGTCGGAGTTACCGACAAACAAAATTTGAGATCTGGATCTCAAATTTTCCGACAACAAAATCCGTTGTCGTAAATTCCGATTGTGTGTACACAATTCCGACGCACAAAGTTCCATGCATGCTCAGAATCAAGCAGAAGAGCCGCACTGGCTATTGAACTTCGTTTTTCTCAGCTCGTCGTATGTGTTGTACGTCACCGCGTTGTTGGCGATCGCAATTTCCGACAAGATTTGTGTGACCGTGTGTAAGCAAGACAAGTTTGAGCTAACATCCATCGGCAAAAAAACATGGATTTTGTTGTCGGAATGTGCGATCGGGTGTACGCAGCATTACTGTGCGCATGTGACAATGACGTCGGCACATGCATATACAGGGGATATCTCTTATGCCCTGTACACACGGTCGGATTTTCCGATGGAAAAAGTGCAATCGGATTGTGTTGTCAGAAATTCCGATCGTGTGTGGGCTCCATCGGACTTTTGCCGTTGGAATTTCCGACACACAGAGTTTATAAAATTTTCCGACAACAAAATCCGATCCTTTAAATTCCGATCGCGTGTACACAAATTCGATGCACAAAGTGCCACGCATGTTCAGAATAAATTAAGAGACGAAAGTTATTGGCTACTGCCCCGTTTATAGTCCCAATGTACGTGTTTTATGTCACCGCGTTCAGAATGATCGGATTTTCTGACAACTTTGTGCGGCCGTGTGTATGCAAGACAAGTTTGGCCCAAAATCCATCGGAAAAATACAGATGGATTTTGTTGTCGGAATGTCCATCAATGTCCGATCGTGTGTACAGGGCATTAAACCGTGCAGGTTTAGGAGATATCCAGGGTAGCTACAGGTAAGCCTTATTATAGGCTTACCTGTAGCAAAAAGTGGTTGTAAAGGGTTTACAACCACTTTAAAAGGCATATTTTATTGGTCAAATATGCAAAGTAATGAAATGGTTAAAGCAGACCAAATGCCTTAGTTGGCTTTAAAGCTAATGCCCTAAAGTGTTTCAGTAACAAATATTTTAAAGTACAACACAGAATGTAGAGCAGTGTCCTGCAAACAGGGATTCTCTGATATGCAAACAGCTGCCTAGTTTCCAAGTCTGCAACCCTTCTACTAGTACCTTACTACTAAGGCTGCTCATCACAGTGATGAGCCAATAGTAAGGCGAAGAAGGTAGTAGGGAAAAGGAAGAGTGGTTCACTGTAAAAGCTATTGGCATACAAGAGCACACAAATGTCGAGGGGATCTTGCAGCATTCTGTGGAAAAATGGGTCTGATATGCAGGAAACCTGGAGTGTGATTGGCAGTTAATATTGTGTGATACAGGTGCACATTTTTTGGTGTTTTGCAGATGTGGGGACTGCTTCCACTCCAGTAGGTACTATGTACTCTTAAACCTTGTACTAGTTCTCTTTATTAAACACTAGTAAAAATAAATCTGTAAAAAATATATCCAAATACCGCAAAAAAATAAATAAAAAAATAAAACAAACACACACAGAACTGCTACAACGGTAAAGAATATAGTCCTTACTTCATTCTACATTATTTAAGGTATGCTCATCCAATATTCTTTCACAGTGAATTGAAAGTAGTGATAAAGATGTAGTGTGTTTCGTTTTCATGCTAGTCTTATTTGAATTGATTTTTAATATCCAGTACTGGACACATGCCAGTCAACTGCAAAAATATTGCCACACTGCTGATGCAACCTACCACCAACAGTTTTTCTCCAAACAATGAAATAATGAAATGACATAACCGGCGGTGGTAGTGGTAGGTTTCATTGATTTGTGATTAAAGGGTAATTAAAAGTCTCTGGAATTTTTTCTTGTGTCTGACTAGCCTAATGCTGGCCATACACTATACGAAAAATCGTTCAAACCCATTTTCGAAAAAACGAACATTCGGCTGTGAGAGCAAACGAGAGTGCCATAATGTAATGACTGATAAATCATTCGATACACATAAATGAATCAATTTTTTTGTTCGTTTTTTCACATATACCTAGTGCAAACAGTTTGGATGGGAAACACATTAACCTTTCAATTTACCGTTCGTTCGGCAGAAAATTTCCAAACTTGTCTCCTTTTTTCGGCTCAAAAACGTCCTAACCGATTACCGATTTGTGCCCATTAACTGGCCGAAAAACTAACAAACTGTCTAAATGACCAAATTTCGGCCGATTTTTTGTATAGTGTATGGCCAGCATTAGACTATGATGGTTAAAAGTGAAAAAATACTATTTGCTATAGTATGTAATACTTTGGTTTTCTTAAACGTTTAATAAAAGCACAAGGTGTACTCTTAGAAATACAGTATGATGTAAAATGTCAGTAATACTGACCTCTGTGTTCACACAATATTACATATATTTACCACATGTAATGTTTAGTAATTATGACAAGTACTAAATAAATACATTCTGCTACAAATGAGTCAATGATAATATTCCAATATATGTGTCCAGAACTGGCAATATAGAATTTCAGAAACTATACTACTCACTCTGTGTCAATATTTTTGCATTACCTTAGATTATTATTTTTTTTTAATAATAGGAATTTAAGTTGCTTTTTATCTATCTGTAGAAGCCTCTTAGTGAAGCACTAAAATCAGAGGAGTGGTATCGTCCATTGCAGTAAGATTGATCCGATTACAACTCCCTTTTTTTCTGTGTGTTGACGAAATTAGAAAGAAATGAATGCCCAGTCAGTACCTTGCATTGTTTGTATGTGGTCAAAATTTACTGACACATAGGGGTTCATTTACAAAAGGCAAATCCACTGTACACTACAAGTGCACTGCAAGTGCAACTGGAAGTGCAGTCACTGTAGATCTGAGCGGAAGATCTGAAATGAGGGGAAGCTCTGCTGATTCCTATTATCCAATCGTGTACAAGCAAAAATGCAGTTTTTTATTTTCCTTGCATGTCCCCCTCACATCTACAGCAACTACACTTGGAACGTCAGGTCTAAAGCTGGCCATAGATAGATCGAAATTTGTCTGGTTCAGCAGGGACCGGCCAAATTTCGAGACATCTATGGTCACCTGGTGATCAATTCTTGAACGGGACTGTTGGAAAATTTTTGCTCGATCAGCTCATGCAGCGAAATGTACAATATTCTGGCAGTGGAAATGAGTCCCACTGTCAGAATATACTAGTGTATTGAGGAGGATTGCTTCATCCACCTCCAATGTGTGGATGGTGGAATCCATTCTTTTTTTTGATCAGCCAGCTGGCTTTAAAAAAAAGAACACAAATCACCTATAGGCAGCTTTAGTGCCAGAAATTAGAACTGTATTTGTTACAACACAGCAACGGGGCCAACTGAAGTATCAGTAAAAGGTGGGACTAACCCTTTAATTTTATGATCATTACATACTGTATGTCAATTAAATGAGATTTGGATTTCAAAAAACTGTAACAACTGTATAGATTAAGGCAGCCTTTTTCAGCCAGTTTAGGTTTCTTCAGGGGTGCTTTGGCAAAATGCCTAAAAATTGCCCAAAAGTTGTATACCAGACAACGGGTGGATCAAGCCCCTCCCTTTTAGTTACACAAAGGAAGAGGTTTTCATTGTGCACCTTTACAACCTTCTACCCACTGCCATCCTAACAAGCAATTACGTCATCAGTTGATAAGGAGGACGTTGGGCCCTTGCACAGCATTCCTGTTTGCTCTCCCCAGCCCTCTCCATCAGCAATGGGGGTCACATTAGCTGAGTGAGGGAGAGAAATTTAGGGAGAAGAGAAACGCTGGAATACTAGTCAGTACCCGTGTGCAAAGGTGAGTTTGCTTTGGAAAAAAAAAAATCACCCCTACCATTGGGTGTCCTATGTGTGTGGATGTTGGTGCATCTAGGACACAGGTGCCTTCTTAAGGAAACCACCTAGTGACCTTCTGGTGGTAGGATGTAAGCGGCTTCGCAAGGAAGCCGCCTCGTGTTCTTCATTGCTAGGATGCAGCTGTTCAAACAAATAGCCTAGAATCCTCTATTGCAAGTTTAATGTTTTTGCCCAGCTGTATGCATGGGCAAAAGAAAACAATACACCTACGCTCAGATCAATAAAAAAAAACACTCTTTTTTTGCAGCTGTGTGCATGAGACCTTGAGGTGCACTGCAGCAAGGCAGTCCACTGGTTTTGAAAAAGCTGGCAGCACACCTTATCGTTTGGGAACAAAAAAAAGGGTAGGTACCAGGGCTTTTTTTCTGCCAGAATGCAGCGGAACACCATCCTGGCACCTATGGCAGCCCTCTCTGCTCCGACCTGTCATGTACCACATTAGCCGGTAGAGATTGTTTTCTGCCAACTTACTTCCTCTACCGGCTTCTCTGTACTAGCCCATGTGAGTCCTGCCCTCAATCAGGTCGGGTCTCAGCACTGCAGCTGCTTGTGGCCATCCAAGAGGCAGTTTACATCCCCGCCTGCCACCGCTACTCTGACAGTTCCGATGGGCGAAGCTCTCCGATCGTCACTTTACTGTGACGAGTTTAAAAGAAAAGAGCCCGTGCATACCTTACAGCAGTGGCGGCTTTCCAGAAGAGGTAAGGGAGCTGTGAAAGGGGGGAGGGGGAGAGCTTTTGGGAGAGTGAACATGTGCAGAGAGAACGGTGAAAGTGGGGTGTTGAGGGATCTATACAGAGAAAAAGTGTGGGGGGGGGGATTGGATCTGTTCAATGAAGAGAGCTGGGGGAAAATTTTAGCAGAGAGGAGAGCTGGGGTGGGGAGTTTAGCAGAGAGGGAAGCTGGGGAGGGGGGGGAGGGGGGGTTGCAAATAGGAGAACTGTGAAAGTGTGTGTGGAGGGGGGGTTGCAAATAGGAGAACTGTGAAAGTGTGTGTGGAGGGGGGATTTATGCAGATAGGAGAGCTGGGGGCAAATTAGGCAGGGAGGAGAGCAGGTTGGGGGAGATTTGTGCAGAGAGGAGAACTGGGAAAGGGGGAGATTTGTGCAGAGAGAACTGGGAAAGGGGGAGATTTGTTACATAGTAGGTGATGTTGAAAAAAGACACAAGTCCATCAAGTCCAACCTATGTGTGTGATTATATGTCAGTATTACATTGTATATCCCTGTATGTTGCGGTCCTTCAGGTGCTTATCTAATAGTTTTTTTAAACTATCGATCCCCCCCGCTGAGACCACCACCTGTGGAAGGAAATTCCACATCCTTGCTGCACTTACAGTAAAGAACTTGCTACGTAGTTTAAGGTTAAACCTCTTTTCTTCTAATTTTAATGAGTGGACACGTGTCTTGTTAAACTCCCTTCCGCGAAAAAGTTTTATCCCTATTGTGGGGTCACCAGTATGGTATTTGAAAATTGAAATCATATCCCCTCTCAAGCGTCTCTTCTCCAGAGAGAATAAGTTCAGTGCTCACAAACTTTCTTCATAACTAATGTCCTCCAGACCCTTTATTAGCTTTGTTGCCCTTCTTTGTACTCGCTCCATTTCCAGTACATCCTTCCTGAGGATTGGTGCCCAGAACTGGACAGCATACTCCAGGTGCGGCCGGACCAGAGTCTTGTAGAGCGGGAGAATTATTTCTTTATCCCTGGAGTTAATCCCTTTTTTAATGCATGCCAATATTCTGTTTGCTTTGTTAGCAGCAGCTTTGCATTGCATGCCACTGCTGAGCCTATCATATACTAGGACCCCCAGGTCCTTTTCCATCCTAGATTCCCCCAGAGGTTCTCCCCCCAGTGTATAGATTGCATTCATATTTTTGTCACCCAAATGCATTATTTTACATTTTTCTACATTAAACCTCATTTGTCATGTAGCTGCCCACCCCATTCATTTGTTCAGATCTTCTTGCAAGGTTTCCACATCCTGCGGAGAAGTTATTGCCCTGCTTAGCTTAGTATCGTCCGCAAATACAGAGATTGAACTGTTTACCCCATCCTCCATATCGTATATGAACAAATTTAAATGGGATTGGTTCCTGCACAGAACCCTGTGGGACCCCACTACCCACCCCTGACTATTCCGAGTATTCCCCATTTATCACCACCCTTTGAACTCACCCTTGTAGCCAGTTTTCAATCCATGTACTCACCCTATGGTCCATGCCAACGCACCTTATTTTGTACAGTAAACGTTTATGGGGAACTGTGTCAAATGCTTTTGCAAAATACAGATACACCACGTCTACGGGCCTTCCTTTATATAGATGGCAACTCACCTTCTCATAGAAGGTTAATAGATTGGTTTGGCAAGAACGATTCTTCATGAATCCATGCTGATTACTGCTAATGATACTGTTTTCATTACTAAAATCTTGTATATAGTCCCTTATCATCCGCTCCAAGAGCTTGCATACTATTGATGTTAGGCTAACTGATCTGTAATTCCCAGGGATATATTTTGGGCCCTTTTTAAATTTTGGTGCTACATTGGCTTTTCTCCAATCTGCTGGTACCATTCCAGTCAGTAGACTGTCAGTAAAAATTAGGAACAATGGTCTGGCAATTACTTGACTGAGTTCCCTAAGTACCCTCGGGTGCAAGCCATCCGATCTCGTTGATTTATTAATGTTAAGTTTCCCAAGTCTAATTCTAATTCTGTCCTCTGTTAGCCATAAGGGTGCTTCCTGTGATGTGTCCCAAAGATGAACACTGCAGTTTTGGTTACTGAAGCCCCCTGATTCCCTCGTGAAGACTGAGGAGAAGAATAAATTCAATACCTTCGCCATCTCCCCATCCTCCTTTGTAACCAAATGTCCTTCCTCATTCTTTATGGGGCCAAAATGGTCTGTCCTCCCTTTTTTACTGTTTACATACTTAAAAGATTTCTTGGGATTTTTTTTCTCTCCTCCGCTATGTGCCTTTCATGTTCTATCTTAGCCGCCCTAATTGCACCCTTACATTTCTTGTTGCATTCTTTATAATGTTTAAATGCTGATGATGATCCCTCAACCTTGTGTTTTTTGAAGGCCTTCTCTTTTGCTTTTATATGCATTTTTACATTGGCATTAAGCCATCCAGGACTTTTGTTTGCTCTTTTAAATTTATTACCCAATGGGATGCACTGGTTAATGCCCTTATTTAATATGCTCTTAAAGCGGACCCATCTCTCCTTCATGTTCTTTGTTCCTAAGATTGAATCCCAATTTATGCCTTCTAGCAAGGTTTGTAGTTTAGAGAAGTTGGCTCTTTTGAAATTCAGTGTATTTGTATTACCCTTATGCTTCCTATTTGTGGGATTTATACTGAAGCCAATTGACCTGTGATCGCTGTTTCCAAAATTTCTCCGTATTTCCACATCGTGATCAGGTCTGTATTGTTGGTAATCAGTAGATCTAGTAACGCTTTATAGCTAGTTGATGTATCTACCATCTGACCCATGAAATTGTTCTGAAAGACATTTAGGACCTGGCGAGCCTTAGACAAATGCGTGGTTCACTCCACCCAGTCTATGTCTGGATAATTAAAATCCCCCATTATGATAACACTTCCCACTGCTAATCCAAATTGTGATAAGAGGTCCGCCTCCTCCTCCTCCCTCAGGTTAGGGGGCCTATAGCATACTCCCAGTATTATTTTCCCCTCAGCTTCATTCCTTTGGAGCTCTACCCATAAGGATTCCCTCTCCTGCCTAGCTCCCTTAGTGATGTCATCTCTCACATTCACTTGTAATTATTCTTGATATACAGGCATACCCACCCCCTTTTTCACCCTCTCTATCCCTGTGATAAAGGGTATACCCTTGAATGGTTGCCAGCCAACCATAAGAGCTGTTGAACCATGTCTCTAAAATTCCCACAAAAATCCAAATCCTCCTCGTACAACAGTATCTTTAGTTCACCCGTCTTGTCCGCCAGGCTCCTGGCATTGGTGAACATACCACGTAGTTTAGGCCGGTTGCATACTATCCTCTTATTGGGTGTTCCAAGACTGCAACTAGTACTTGTTACTATACTTACTTTGGGTTTATGTGCTTTAGTCAGTCTACCACTAATGCCCCCAATACTACCCTCTGGACTATGTTCCGCGCTGACTATCTCTACCTCTGGACCCTTTGTGCAGAGAGGAGAACTGAAAGGGGGAGATTTGTGCAAAGAGGAGAACTGGGAAAGGGGGAGATTTGTGCAGAGAGGAGAATTGGGAAAGGGGGAGATTTGTGCAGAGGAGAACTGGGAAAGGGGGAGATCTGTGCAGAGAGGAGAACTGGGAAAGGGGGAGATCTGTGCAGAGAGGAGAACTGGGAAAGGGGGAGATTTGTGCAGAGAGGAGAACTGGAAAAGGGGGAGATTTGTGCAGAGAGGAGAGTTGGGAAAAGGGAAGATTTATGCAGAGAGGAGAGCTGGGAAAGGGGGAGATTTGTGAAGAGTAAAGCTGGGAAAGGGGGATTTCTACTTATTACCATTATTTGGTGCTGCTGTACTTCTCTACCCTAAGGAAGGTGTGGTTGGGGGTGGAGTTTGGGCATGGTCAGGGGCGGGTTTGGGTGTGGTTGAGGGTGGGCAGTTGGCCGGGAAGGGAGAGTTTCTGCACCTATTTGAGAAAAAAAGCCATGCTAGTGACCTTTTTTGGCATGATAGTTGTGGTTTGCTGCAGTGCGGGTACATTGCCCACTACCATACCTCCTAACTTTTTGAGATGGGAATGAGGGACACCTATTAGCAAAAGTATCTAGAAATAGGACACACATCCTGCCGTTAAAGGAGAATTGTAATCAGGGACAGTTGAGAGCTATGCATACATTCTTCGCTATCAATACTCAAACTCACTTACTCTCCCTCTGATGCATACTAACTATGAAGAAGTAGACTTTTTTCTGCTATATTCATTACATATTTAAGACACAAAAAAAACATACCATGCACAGTAATATTCTGAGGATTCTTTCTTCTGCTGTCTTCCAGTATCAAATAAATAGCAGCTACAGGAAATACACAACAACCTTTGAGATCTGGATGCAGCTAGGGCCAGAGCTCAGGCACTTCTTACCTTTACTTTAGATTATATGATATGTTATCCACAAAGTATTGTTTTTGTTTTATTTTTTGTTGCAAGAAACAGTTCAAAATGACCAAACTTCCTGTTTATTGCTGTTGTGGAAAGTAAACATAATGTAAGAAGAAAAACAAGACCAAATATTTTAAGTTGAAATCTTGATGCCCTTTGGAAGATATCAAGGGTAAAGCATGTGCAATTCCAAAAACTATTCATCTGTTTTTACCCACAGCCAGCATAATGTGCCATCAGAACAGTTTCAGCAGAATTAATAGAAAAGAGATTGTCTTCGTGTCTGTGGTGTATTTTTTAAACCATAATGTTCAGTTTTCTGTATTGAAGACCAAAAGAAACAATACTTTATGTCTTTTAGATATTGCTTTAACATACCTCCCAACTTTAGAACACGACAATGAGAGACACTTAAGGGTGGGGTTAACCTCCGGCGAGCTCCACCCACCATTCCAAAAAGTGGGGGTGGCCAAACTGTTAACAGTGGGAGGGACTTAGGGGCATGATTGAACAAAACCCGACCTTCCTTGAACCCCACAGACACATATAAACCTCAGCACAATCATTACAATTTTTTTTATAAAAAAGCTTCTATACTTTTGCTCACACCAAAAACAGACAAAGGGGATTATTTGCTGACTCGGTTAAATTGATGATAGGCAACTCCTATCCTCATATTGATTAGTGGTTCCAAATTAATAATAACTACTGCAGTAGGGAACAGACACAAAAGATACGCTCAGCATCTTTCCAAATTACTGTTCTGCTTTATTATGACGCAATTGAAGGTTTTTATGCACATGATTACGTAGGTATCACATTAATATTACAATTGTACGTTTATGGTAACAAGGGGCGTAACATAGGCAGGCTAATTCTAATCAGGACTCAAAAGAATGTAAACATTTACTGAAAACATTATTAGTGCCGTGTGCACAGTGAGGGCAGCGTGCAATACATACAAAATACAATACAATTATATACAGAATTTACAAATTTCCATTACAGTCTCCCCTCTTTTGATCAATATTTTGATCACTAACCATACCTGCTATCACCTTTAACCTGGAACCTCCACATGCTTAGGTGGAGGTAGTCCTGGCCAAAGAGGCAAAAAAAACTCCATTGTGGAGAAAATAATAGCTGAGCAACTTTTTCATTACCAAATGACTTTTCATTGTGAAAAACAAATGATTGATAAGACATATTTACAGAGTACTGGCTGTACACTCCTGTGGCCAGAATGGCCTTCTAGCTGAATTGTGGACATGCTGACTTATCAGCATATGTAAACACAGACAATTCTACATAAAATGGAAGACGTACAAAAGACAAATATGACTTCAACATGGCTAAACTATTTTTCAAATATATATATCCCTTACAATTAAAGTAATTGAATCAAAAAGTACCCTAGACTGTGATCACAAGAGGGAAACAAATCAAACACAGAGATTTCTTTAATTTAGTCATTTTTGCAGTGTCTGGTGTGGATCCAGGTGACTTTTCCTTCAAGTTTTGCAAAAACTGTACATGAAATAGATGCTGTATTGAGTCTCCAAACATTTCCTTATATATAAATGTCTCTTAACAATCCACAAGTCACCTGGCTTTAGTTTTAGATCCTTCCAAACTTTTAGGATCTGGAATTGGGGAGAAAACACATAAATGAGTTTGTCAAAAACCTTAAAAGATCAGCAACATTCTCTGTGAGATCCGAATGAAGGACTTCAGCTGCTGAGACAAAATATAAGCAAGTAAGTAACACACTCCCAACCCAAATCCCATAGGGAGAGAGTCCAACATCCCCCTTAGGGGCTTCATAAAATATAAGAAAACATTCAGGCAAAAGTTTTCTAGTTTCTTACTCTACTTTGTCCGCTACATTGTAGACAGTGGGGGGTGTAAAAATAAAACCTCAAAACTTCTAGTAAGGACTCTCCTATAAAAATGATTTCCTCTATTACTCTCTGTACTTTCTGCACTCTGTACTTACAAACTACTTCTGATAACACTTTTTACTGTGGCCTTTGCAGTAGCATTTGCCACTGGACATCCAAAAAACATGTCCATACAGACAAAATGCATACTCGTAAGATCCTAACTTGGGCATCTGGATATATCTTTTTGTAATCTCTGGGAGGGATGTTCAGCTTTTGGTAACACCTTTGGTAACAGGTAAAACAAGAAGTGGTATGTTATAAAAACAACTGTGGTGAACCCTGGCTCTATCCCATGCTCATTTACTAAGGCAGCCATAACTGCTTGTGACTGATGACACGGTCCATGTGTCAAGCTGGAGGGAAAAGAGTGGCTGGCAGACATAAATGATCACCTTTTCCAAAGTCCTGTTTCATAAGAAGTTGCCCCCTGTGGACCACTTGTTCTTCTCATTCTGGGGTCCTTAAAGTTGAATTATTAATCCCAGCTATACTGGGCCAGAACTAGGGTGGAATCTGTGAGTTGCACAGACCCATCAAGTGTCCGGGGCTGTAAATGCAGCATCCTTAGTCACCTGGTCTGCTTCCATGTGTGAAAGTTAATATGGCTACCTCAGCAAGAAGCTGGAAGGCTGAAAACAGCCGATCAAATTAACTTAGCATGCTTTATTGGTTTACCTGCCGAAGTAAAAACAAACTTCTGGCCCTTTAAATGGAACCAAAAGCTCTCTATATCTCGACTATCTATATAAATATACACTCTTTTTATAGCTCACAGGCTTTGCTAAAACATGGAGCTCTGCTTCTTGAGCTGGGGAAAAAGGATCCAATGACTTTGAATACAGAGTATCCTTCTGGGTGATAAACTGCATACTCAAATCTACAAAAAGTGTAATATCTGAGTCTTCAGGGAGTGTGTCCTGCACTGGGCTCATAGCAGCTGATTCCTATGTCATCAATTTAACACATGCGTCTTTTCCTTTCTTTTGAATAAATGTACGCATTTTTCATTGTTAGATTTGTACATAAACAAACTCATATTTTAAACCTTTCATTAAACAAACATTTAGTTAGCTGTATATTTGCTGCACAGAATGTCGGACCATTAAAAATTAAATGTTTGACCAAAACAATATCTAACTTTGTCTAATAGCACCTTTGCATAAAAGCTGAAGCTCTGATATATCGGGATGAACCCTTCATTACTGGGTCCAGCTTGCATAAATATATTACAATGTCTTGTTTTCTATCACACTATTTGTGTAAGAACTCCAGTCTCATGTTTCAAAAGACAACTTTTTCCTGGCAATATTATAATAAATGATAACAATACCCTGCGGTCATGCAGAGATGTCCATAAATCCAAAATATTCTTCTGCTTATACCACTGTACTTACAAGAAAAAGGGGCACATCATTTCACAATCCACACATTCTGCTTTGGATTTCAAAAATAAAAATAAATAAAAACAAAAGGACCAAGAATCTGTATGATGGACCAGAAAGCATCAAAAACTATAAAACAACTGGCTGCAGGTGACATCTATCCTAACAGGGTGTGTGGACTTGATGTGATGGGTCTGTTATATTTAAATTTTATTTATAACAACTCTCACATCATGGACTGCACATCAAGTTATTATCAAGAACCTTGAAATTTCATTTTTGTAGAAAAACTTCTTATGTATCCCATCCATCTTGGCTTTGTTAAATATTATGGCAGCTGTATTCCAAATAACAACCTCATCTTAATCTTTTTTTCTCTCAATAAGGGCTTATTGTATAAATGTAAAATTACAACATTGTTATCTTAATCTAAACTAATCTCATTCATTACAAATTTCCCCATTAACCTCGACTTCATTTCCAACCAAAGGTTGTCTAAACCAGTTTCAATATATCTATATTATTAATAAAATTGTTAAACTCATATTAGAAATTAATACTCATTATTACTTAATTTTACTTAATTTCCCTTTTTTAAATGCACTGTTTCCACTATCAAAGGATATTCAATTTGTGTAATACACGGATAAATGTAACCTTCATTTTACCATGTTTGGAAAACAGATTCAAAATAATTGTGATCACATTGTTTACCATTAGATTCGTTAACCCGACACATTTTGTTATAAATGTTTTGTCTAAAAAACTGGAATTGGCAATGATGTCCTTCCAGCTTATCACTAACCTCTCATCCCAGCCACATTTCTTTCATGAGAGCACAAAGGAGGGGGTAACATCTGTGTACATGACACACACAGGAGATAGAACTAAAGCTCCCAGCATTCGCACACACACACACCAATATCTCTCTATTTCTTTTAACTCTCATTAATATTTTCCTGTCTAAATTCTACTTTCTTTATTTTGTTCAGATATCTTTTATATCTAGCTTCTATGATCAGACGGTCAGCCAGAGTGCTCATCCCATCTTCCCTCTCTGACAACATATAAAGAATTCTGTTTCTGGCTCTAATAGTTGTAGTGCCTGACCCCAAATTCATCCCACAACTTAACATGAAAATGTCCCTTTCTGTCTCGTGTTAATGTCACCCTTGATCCATCCTGCTCACATAGATGGCTGTTTCTCTAGCTGTTTACTCTGCATGATTCTTAGTCCCTGTGGACCTTGGTAACCCAGTTACCCATTGTGGATCCCTGTCCACTCTAACCATTAATCTAGGGGCTCAGTATAGGCAGAACCGCACCTTTGGTTCATATATAGCGCTCCTCTTGCGCTGGGCATTTTTGAGGGTCTCTTACCCTTCATTCCCTTACTTAATTCAATGCCCATAATGACTGGCCAGTCTTCTCTCTTCTCTACGTGTGCCTATACCCTCTTGCCTCTAAACTACTTTATCTAGCAGATGTACTACATATACCTGTGAACAGCACTATTCTTCCCTTTCTTATCTATAACACTCCGATGGACAATAGACAGGGACAACATAACATATAACCACCAATCAATACAGTTCGATTAAGGGGAGTAAAATAGGTATCCTTTGTCCCGAAAATGCCTTACCGATCAAGGAAGTCTGATAACTCAAATGTAAGCAAAAGGCTTACCTCAGCCGGCTGATTATCAGAAATTCCCGGATCGTCTCAAGCTCCTCGTTTCGGATACTCAGGGTCACCTGGAATCCCCTCCTAAGGCAAAGCTCGCCATGCTGACTCGGTTAAATTGATGATAGGCAACTCCTATCCTCATATTGATTAGTGGTTCCAAATTAATAATAACTACTGCAGTAGGGAACAGACACAAAAGATACGCTCAGCATCTTTCCAAATTACTGTTCTGCTTTATTATGACGCAATTGAAGGTTTTTATGCACATGATTACGTAGGTATCACATTAATATTACAATTGTACGTTTATGGTAACAAGGGGCGTAACATAGGCAGGCTAATTCTAATCAGGACTCAAAAGAATGTAAACATTTACTGAAAACATTATTAGTGCCGTGTGCACAGTGAGGGCAGCGTGCAATACATACAAAATACAATACAATTATATACAGAATTTACAAATTTCCATTACATTTACTAAAGGCAAATCCACTTTGCACTACAAGTGCAAAGTGCACTTGAAATTGCACTTGGAAGTGCAGTCGCTGTAGATCCGAGGGGGACATGCAAGGAAGATAAAAAACAGTATTTTAGCTTGCACATGATTGGATGATAAAATCAGCAGAGCTTCTCCTCATTTCAGATCTACCCCTCAGACTTTCAGAGAAATTTCAAGTGCACTTTGCACTTGTAGTTTGCACTTGTAGTGCAAAGTGGATTTGCCTTTCGTAAATAACCCCCAAAGAGCTGACACTTTGTCTGAGCCGACTTTAAAAAAGACTTTCATTAAATTAGACAGGGACTGCACAACAACCAGGAACTGTGGAGACAATGAACAATTATACAACGTATATAATGTACAATATAGTGTATAAAGTGCGGGAGTATGCAAGGCAGAGTGCAGGGGATAGGGGTGTGTAATGCAATGTGTTTAAGGATCAGAAGTTTTTTAATGGACAGAGTGCTGCAGTCAGTGTCAGGTTTAAGAATACATAATGCAGAATGCAGTGGTCAGGGTGTGTAATGCACATAGGGCAGGGGTCCGGAGTATGTAATGCACAGAATGCATGGGGACAGGAGTGTGTAACGAACAGTAGGATCAGGAGAACAAAATAGAAAGAGTGCAGGAGTGTGTAAAGTTCAGTGTAGTGGTCAGGAGACTGCAAAATGCCCCCCTCAAACAATCCTGTCCACCCACTTTACCCTTTTAGCTAAAATACACACTCTCTCCAATAATAAAAAAAAAATCCAGCACTGATCTGCACACTTACTTCTCCCAGTACAAATTCTCTCCCCATTTCTATCATAGATCTTCTCCATCCCAATCCTTTCTCTCAGCATAATTTCCCTTCCCAAATCCATTTCCACCCCTCCTAATTCCCCGTCTAGTAAAACAAAATCCCCTTCCTCTCTAAATCCTCCCAGCACAAATCCCCCCCCCCCCCCCCCAATTACCTGCTTCTATTTCAAATCCTCTTCTCCCCAAATCATCCCAATAGCACAAGTACTCCCCCCAATCCCTCCTTATAGCAAAAATGTGCCTAGGGGGAGAGGCATATTTGTGGCACGTTTGCCTTTTGTCCTACCCGCAAAAAGGTGGGAGACAACTGTAGAGTCTGCGGGCTGTTGTGGGGTGTGCAGATAGATGTGTAGTAGAATTTGTGACGCACTCACTACTCTGTGGACCCCTGAAAGTGCAGCTGGAAAAATGCAGGGGAGAGGACATTCTCAGCATCTTGTGGGGTCAGGAAAGACAATGGAAGAGCAAGAGCCCTGGATAGGTAAGGAGCAGTGCTGCTCTGCTCTTTAACTTACTAGCTGACAGGAGGAGTGCAAGAGAGAACACAATTTCATTGCATATGTGGACAGCAGTGCTGGCAGAAGCAGTGGCAGGGCGGCAGCCTGGAGTGGACAGGGAGCGGTTGTAAGCTGCCTTTCACTGCATCTCAGCTCAGGAGGGAGGAGGACCTAGAGTGTGTGTGCAGTGGGGGGAACAGGAGGTGATGTCCTACACATCCTACGGATCTTCTGCTGCAGAGAAGCAGGTAGCCGCGGCTGTGGGCTTCTACACTCTGCTGCTTTGGAAAAAGCAGGAGAAATGTGGGGAGGGGCAGTGGAGAGGCAGACAGTCCAGAGAGGTGGCAGCCATCCAAGCACAGGTGGTGAATCAACGGGGGTTTACTCACAGCCCCTGAACTTCTGAAAGGGTAGCTGGCCAAATGTTGTTGTTACATGCAGCTGGTGGGGAGGGATGCTGACTATCTCAGCGCTGAAAACTCAAGCTGGCAGCACAGAATACATACTGTATATTTCAAAGTCCTCTTACTGGGTAGAAGCGGAGCTGGGAGGTCCTAAAGAGAATTAAATGGAGGTAGTTTCTTTCTAGTGTGTGCCTGCAAATCGCGTCATCAGTTGCTAGGATGCCGGCGGTGCTAGCAACCAATGACAGGAAAATTGAGGTGAGGGGATGGAGAGGGCAGGCATGCAGGTATGTTCACTGGGTGCAGTGCATCCATTGAGAATACTCCCACTGAATGAATCCCACTGCCAGAACTTGTTCAAGCTTTGGGTTCCGGGACTCCAGCCCAGATCCGCGGGACTGACCTGAATTCTTGGGACTGTCCCGCGGAATCTGGGACGGTTGGGAGGTACATTACATTACATTAGGTACATTAACCACGATTCTCACATTAGTTTGTGTTGCAGTAAAATGTGTATTTTACTGCGTGTTTCCGCAGTGCACATGTGTAAACAGGCGCTGATATCAGCTGTGCCTGCCCAAAGAATACAGTGTAATGTACCGATGCAGGAGGGGGCATAACTTTTTACAGTGCCGTTTATAGCCTCCTTCTCAGCTACTATTGCCTGACATGCTTTTCAAGCAGTCGTTAGAGTTGTAGTTTGTTCAGCTGCCTGCAAATTCGGCTGGTTGATGTGGGTTAATGCATTTAACAATTTTGCTGCAGTTTTCCATTTTTTAGACACAAGATAAAATGCACATTATAGACTTAAATTTACTAAAGACCCACTAAACTATATTTCTGAAAGCAGAGGACCTAGATAAGATGCAGACACAAAGGGGGGAATTTATTAAATGTGGAGCAGCTGTGCATGGCAACCAATCAGCTTCTGTCTTTATCTTTTTCAGTTAAGCTTTGAAAATGAAATAAAGATACTGATTGGTTGCCATGCTCAGATTCTGGTTGCCCCAGTTTTGATAAATTCCCCCTCAGAGACCACCAGCCGGAAAGCAGTGAAGTTGATTTACTAAGGTCTCTTTCACACTGGCAGTGTGGTGGATCACTCTTTAGAGGGCCACAGAGCAGCATTTAGAAGACGTTCCTGCCACCTCATGAATGCATGTTTTTTTTTTTTCTCCAACAGAACTGGAAATTTGTGTAGAAACATTGCAACTGCAAGCCAAATGTTTGTCTAATGGTTGTAGCAAGGCCCCATTGACTTTAATTGCCAAGTTTGACAGGTAGTTTAGTTTGATTAGCCGCAGACACAAAGCAAAGCATCATGGCCATGGCATGTGTACAGTCCCCTCTGGCTGCATGCTATGTTTTAGGTTGGTGGTTAGTCACCTTGGTTTTACTGCCCCTGGTTGCCCATGTGAAAGATGAATAAAATTGTTAGGAATCTTCATTAAACATTGTGTAAATAGTCACTTCAATCATCCATTTATGTGAAAAGCAAATTCCTTAAAACTTCGAATACCCAATTATGAGCAGATGTTTTTTGCATGATTGATTTATGTGAAACTTTGCATAATTTTTGAGGGAAGATTCTTAACTCCTTTTGCAAATCATCCTCACTGTTTACTTCTTCTCTTCCTGCAGCACCTGCTCATGACCACCACGAGCAAGAAAGAATAGTCTTACCTTCAGCTCTGTCTAGTAAGGCTCCATTCACACTTGTAGGACTCCAAAGTTGCGCCAACTTTGGAGTGCAACTTTGATGCAACTTTCGATGTGTGCAACTTGGATACGACTTTGGCTTTGACCAGTGATAATGGACAACTGTTGCACAACTGTTGCATTGTATAACATTCAGGTACGATTTTCATGCAAGTTTTGAAGGTTAACATTGAAGTCTATGGCCCTCAAGTTGCATGACAAGTCGCACATATGTGAATGGAGCCTTAAGGCTGGGAGAAGCTGTTGCAGGAATAGAATCCAACCATGTAAATGTAAAAATCTGCAGTGCAAGATCATCTAAGGCAGGGGTGTCCAACCTTTGGGCTAAGATGGCTGTGAATGTGGCCCAACATAAAATAGTAAACTTACCTAAAAAATTTTGATTTTTTTGGAAATTTTAGTAAAAATGCATTTACACTGGTCTATAGGAAGTTTTATCTTCCCAAAGAAAAATTTCACAATCACGCCTTATTCATGTCTTCAGTTTTCGGCAGCACCTATGTTTGTGAGCAACTATTTTCAAGGATGAAGCACATGAAGGACAAAATTACAAACCATATATCTGATGAGCATCTTGAGAATTCATTAGGAATTGCTACTACATCCATCAAATCAGATATTGATGCATTTGTTTATCAGTCGTGTCAAATATCATACTAGTTTTATGTTGCCCCCTTTTACTTTTGAAATAAAAAAATATTACAAAAAAAAGTTTTATTACTCAGATAAGTACATTCTCTATATCAGTGATCGTTAACATGTGATCTGCCCGACTTCTTCAGCTCATCGGCAATCCTTTTTGTTAGTATATTTCAAGGCTTTTTTTTTTTTTTTTTAAAGAATAGGTACAGGTACTTTCTCCACCCTGACCTACCTCTAAACACTGTCCCTTGTCTTCGACCCCTATCCACCTCCTAGTACCCCTCCATACAGAGCCAAGTATAATTTTGTTTGTTAATTGGTTAATGATAATAGACTGCTCCACAACAACAAATTTCCCCCAGCAACAACAGATCCTTCTCAGGAGCAATAGACCACCCCTCAGGAACAAAATACACCCCCTAGCAACAATAGATCCCCACCAGCAACAATAGATCTTCCCTAGCAATGATGCTGGGAACAATACCCTAGCAGCCAGCATCAATAGTTCGTCCACCCTCAACAGTGGATCACCAGGGCAAAGGATTCCCAACCAACAATAATGGAAAATTGAATTCAAATACTTACCGTAATTTTCCTTTCCTGACGAGCTCCATGGCAGCACAGCTGGGTATAGGTTCCACCCCCCCCATGCCTCCAGGACTTAACTCATAAATTTGAGCCCACCTATAGCCTCAGCGTTCTGTAACTAGTCCTACCAAGCTGGGTGGGATCTGTGCTGCCATGGAGCTCGTCAGGAAAAGAAAATTACGGTAAGTATTTGAACTCAATTTTCCGTTTTCCTGACAGCTCCACGTCAGCACAGCTGGGAACTAACTAGCCAAAACAGGGGAAGGATAATGCTACACACTCCTCAATTCTGACTAAAAAAAACAGAAGCCAGGATGCTTCTGCCAAACTCAACTGTCATTAAGCCATGAATATGAAAATTTTGGTGCCCACATAGCTACCTTGCAGATAGCTTCAGACACTCGGCCTGCTGCCACTTTCAAGGTCAAGACCCTTCTAATGAAGAGTGCAGTGATTCTCCTGGCACAGCCAGCCCTTTCAACTTTTAGGCCAAGGAGATGAGCTTTACCAACCAAAAGGCAATAATCTTGCTGGAAGCTGTAAAATCATTATGTGTTCCACCTGTAATGACAAACAGATGCTCCGACTTTCTGATGCCAGTAGTCACCTTGATTAAACTTTTTAAAGGTTGGCCCATATCAGATGGGCTAATTTCTTGAGTACTCCCCAAAAGGAACATAGGAGGACAACCTCTTGTGTGATATGGACTCTAAAGGTCAGTTCAGGCACAAATTCAAGCATTGTCAGGAGTACCACCCTGTCTGGGAAGTACGCGAGTATGGATTCTTTAAACCCCCAAGGCCACCAATGCTGACTCTACGGGCTGATGTAATTGCCACCAGTAAAGCAGTTTTCAGTGAGAGGTACTACAGGGTGATTAAAGGCATCTGATGCAACAACATCCAACAGCAATGGCAGATCTCATTTTGAAAACAATTTGAGGTTTCAACCAAATTGTATCTTGAAAAACAGTATAATTAATTGTTTTTATGCTCACTGTATGCTGGTGAAGGCAGAGATAGCCAAAATGTGTGCCTATAGCATACTTACACATAGACCTAAATCAAGCCACGCCTGCAGACACTTCAGAACAGACTTCTGAAGAGTCCAGCATAAAATCTTGATCAGCAATAATACTGGGAATTTATTCCATATTCTACTATAGCCACGGTTAGCGCTGTCCTTTCTTGTTTTCATAAGAGTATTCACAATCTTCACAGAGCATTCAAAATCCATTAGCCTCTGCCTCTTCAGACCCAGGCCATCAGCCTGAGCCTGTCAGATGCTGGATGAATGGGACTTTGGAGAAGATTTGATCTTACAGGCAGAGGGAGTCAATCCTTGACACTCATAGGGATGAGAAGAGGGTACCAAGGCCCCATTGGCCAATCTGGGATCATCACCAGAACTGTCACCTTCCCCTGCCACAGCCTTAGCTGGAATCTGAGAATCAGAGGGAGCAGCAGAAAGGCATAAGCTGTCTTGGAGATCCACTATGTGGTCAGCACCTCCACCCCGATTGCTTGCAGATTCTGGGCCCTGGAATGGAACTTCAGCAACTTGGTGTTGACTGGGGATGTGAGTGGGTCTACCTCTGGAAGAAAAATACCAAGCTCTGTTAATTCTCGAAAGACTCGCAGTAGTCTGGACCATTCATTGTCGTCCAGATTTGTCCTGGACAAATAGTTTGCCTGAAGATTCTTCTGACCAGGCACATAGGCCGCAGATAGCTGCAGAAGATTGACTTGGGCAGATTCCAGAATTAGAGAAACCTTCTTCAGAAGGTTGAGACTGAGCCTTGTTTCCAGATGTAGGCCAGTCATTGTGCTGTCCAACTTTACCAGGACAGGCTTACCCCGGATGAGGTGACTAAAGGCTAAGAGCCTGAAATGCTGGTCTTAACTCCAGGACATTGGATACCATCTTGGACCCTTGAAAAAGACCATTGGCCCTGAGCCCATTGTTCTTGAAGTAGGGCTCCCATACTACTTTGATGGTGTCTGACTGTACCACCAGCCACTAGGTTGCCAGAAGGGAATGACATTGCAGACGATTTAGTTTCTTCAACCACAAGTTTAGGCCACTGGTCCAGAAACCCGATTTGAAGGGGAGCGACAGTTAAACTGAGCCTACCTGAGCTGCTGGAGCGAGGCGATTTCTATGGTTCAATCTGAGATGTGAAGGATGAAAGATCTCTAAATATGGCCTAAAATGCTTGCTTGAAGGGACCACATGTCAATCACCAAAGCCATACCTATATCCACAGAGAAGCCACAAAGTGCCCCTAAGGCATGTATGGGTGGCACAATCCCAAAATACCAGAAAGCATCCTGACATGGAACTCTTTACTGACTTCTTGGTTTATGCGTTGGCTTCCCAGTTTTTCCTAGACTCTCAGCCAGTAATGCAGAAGTTAACCTCTCTGGAGTAAGAGTGAGTATGGAAACACTCTTGAGTTTTTCTGTCTCCTTTAACTCAGCAGACATTCATCTTGAGGCAGGAAGCCAAACTGACCACTATTAAATTTAGGCTTGACCTTCTACGATCAAGAAAAATGCAGTGATAGTGTGTGGCCTTGAAGGCCATAACATCTTCTGATGGTAAGGTCATGTATATGGCCAATCCCAAGGGACACACACTGACCAGAGGGGTGATCCCAACCCATGGACATCTTTCAGTTCAAAAGGGCATAACTTTGACATCCTGCTGTGACAACATACTCCAATCTTGTAGAACAAGCACTTGATCCATCCAACATAAGGGAATTGTCAAGCTGTCCTCTGGAGGTATTTAAAATACTTCCAAAGCTTCACTTCTATTTAAAGGCATTTCACCAACCTTCCCAATCTGGACAAAAGTCGTCCTCATCTTTCTGTTCAGAAGAGACTGAAGAGGATTGATTGGCTTGAGAAGACTGGGCATTGCCAGAATAGATGGCCCTTGCAGAAGATGAATTCAGCAATTCCTTTAGAGTGTCTTGACCATATACTTAATTGTGACAACTTGGTCATCATCATTTTAATCACAGCCTGCCTGAACAAAGTAGGAATCACATGTTCATTCACCTCTTCTTGGGAAGAAGCTGACAAAGGTTAATTTGCCTGAGGAGGTTCTGATACTATTCATTGGCACCATCTATGACCCCTTCACAGATTGAGTGGAAGCAACTCCTTTAGAATTTATTCAATGAATGTGCCAACCTGGCAGGTGTGGACATCTTTATCCCTGGCTGCTTGAACCAGCAGGGCTTATAATGGCATGCTCATCTGCCTCTTCTTTTTGGAAGCGCCCGAAGATGATGGTTTGCCTGGGAGGCGAGGAGACTGCTCACTGATAGAAAGGATAGCCCTTTCACAGGGTGAGGGGAAACACATCTCTTTAGAGCATATCATGTAACAATCTGTTAGATGTCTTATCCATGGTTGCTTGAACAAAGCAGAATTTATGCAGTCATGTCCATCCGGCAATTCAGAAAATGGGCTGTTTCACCTGGCATGGCTAGGCAGCTTCTCATTGCCAGAGCAGATAACCCTTTCAAAGGGTGAGCAGAAACCACTCCTTTAGAGTGTATTGACAATGTGTTTATTGAATGTGACATCCTATTAGGTGTCATCTTTATCTCTGGCTGCTTGAGCCAGTGGGATACATACTGTCATGCCCATCCGTGTATTCCTCTTATAGAGTCTGAAGAGGAATGTTTTGCTTGGGAAAGCTATGAGACTGCTCATTGCCAGAGAATTTAACCCCTTCACAGGGTAAGTGGAAGTACTCCTTTGAGTGTATTGGCCACTTGTTTAATAAATAAGACAACCTGTTTGGTATCATCATCCTCATCTCTGGTTGCTTAATCAAAGCAAGATTCACACAGTCATGTTCCTCCACATCTTTCCCTTTGGAGAGTCTAAAGAGGCTGATTTTCCTGGGGAGGCTATTATTCTACACAATTTTTTTATTGTACATTAAAAAAAAGAAAAAAATTTGACATGCTATCTGCCAATAGAAAATCAAATCATTATTCAACCAAAAAAATAATATCAAAGCAATAACTCCAAGGCCAATAATAAATAACACATTATCTCCTCCGATTCCACAACGTCTGGTTGACGAACGGCTGTTCAGAAATGAACTGAAAAGCACAAAATGAAAAGCGTGAGCTGAAAAGCACTAAATGAAAAATGTGAAAAGAAAAGCGTGAATCAACACTCACCAGACTTCTACTAAATTATCAGAAGGAGCCCAAAGGGTGGCGCGAAAGCGCTGAAAAACCACGTAGTACGTCTAGTACGTCACTACGATTGTAATTGTTGGCAAACATTTGTGTGACCGTGTGTATGCAAGACAAGTTTGAGCCAACACCCTTCGGACAAAATTCCATGGTTTTGTTAGCGGAAAGTCCAGTGGTATGTACGAGGCAAAAGAGTTTTGTTCAGAACAGCAACAAAAAGGTAGGAATTTGCAACAGAATCACAATACTATTCTGCAATGTACACAAACCAAGGGAATTGTAGATATCATAAACCTGCTTCCCCCCCTCCTTTTTTTTTCTTTGGTGAAAAACTGGAGAGCACATAGAAATATAAAAGGATATCCTATATTTCAATAGGCCATAGCTGGCTCCAGTAGTCATCCACAGATGACTCCTCTATCTTCTCTGGTAATGCTGGTCTTTTGAGGAGGTTGGCACAATGGCACAATTGTAAAGCAAACATGGGAAGCCACAATCAGGTTATTGCCATGTGTGAACAGACAAAGTACTACTTTGTGCACCTGTTATGCAGAGTACTGCCTGTCAAGCAGCTCAGGCTATGCATAGTGGCTGCAGGGAGCAAGGCACAACAATACCCAGCAATGCAGCATTCCTTTGGATACAAAGCATATTTAAATGTTAGTTCACCCAACCTCCGACTCTAAACACCGGCACAGTGCGGGTGCACGTGCTTAGGGGACACCCTGCCAACAGCGCTACCCACTTTACATGGACCCAGCAGACCCCAGACAAGGCTGTTAGCCATGATAAAAGCCACCCCAAGGACCAGCAGCGGGGCTCCCTGGATTATGGGTCATTTAGCCAAGACACCAGGGACTGCGTCCAGCCTAATCCACACATATGAACGGACAGCCAGCCCTTTAGACCAGCCAGGTAGAGGAGCACACCTAGGTCTTGCGCATAGGAGGTAAAAAGAAGAACGCTGAGGCTGTAGGTGGGCTCAAATTTATATGAGTTAAGTCCTGGAGGCATGGGGGGGAGCCTATACTCATCTGTGCTGTCATGGAGCCATCAGGATAGATCCACCTGCAATGGAAGATCCCATTCCTGCTAAAAAAAGCCCTGGTGTACTTTTTGTGTGGCAAAAGGCAATTTCTCTTCTTCCAATGTGGCCCAGAAAGGTCAAAAGGTTGGACACCCCTGATCTATGACATATCTAGCTATCTGAACCTGGCCAATCCTACATGATTTGGAGTAAGATTTGGCGATGTCATGCTTGTGCTGTTTACTGTTCTCCTAAAAGCATGATGGAAAGGAAGTTGTACCTGATTGCCTGCAAGGCAAGCATTTACCTGCTTGCGTGTTATTTAATCTGTGGAGCTTTTTTAACCTTTCTGCTTCCTGATCTCCTTTACAGGGCGTCAAAACAAGACATTGTAAGTACTTGGACATGGTCAGTGCTTAGAAAACAAATCACATGCACAGAGCCCACAGGCAATACTGGTATTTAGCCCTTTGTCATCTTTCTTTTTTTGTTTGGTACAGCTTACACAGAACAGATCTGGTATAGTAGTTAGTGATAACTATACTTTATTGAAGGCCTTTAGTGAGTTAAAACCCATAGCTATTTATATGATTATTTCAGGTGTCTATTCTAGAACACAGTCACAACAGCAACATAATTTGAAAGCTTCAACAAATGTGCAGTTTTGTTTGGTTTTCCTTTGGTGCCATCCAGTGGCCTATGTGGCGAATAACCCAATGAAATGTAAAACCATTTTCAATGAAGAAAAAAAGATTTTAGCAGCATTTAAAGCTGAAGTCCAGGTTTCCTGACACTTTAAATAGTTTGGTTGTCCCAAGCTGATCCAAACAAACTATTTCCATTACTAAGTGATTCGACCATGCTGTATCATACTGTAGTAGCATCAGCTACATATAATAAGGTGAGGCGGTGTTCTGCAGAAGAATGGGTGACTGGAGTACGGGTGACTGGATGCTTTGCAGTCATTCAGAGGAAGCCCTGTATTTTTTATCCATAGATTTGCGTCCTCCTCTGACTGGCCAAGGTGGAGAAGCAGGCGGACATGCCACAATATCCATCTCAGCCAACCAAAAGAAGCTTTGTTTTCAATGAGAAAGGCTTCTTCTGGATGTCTGTGAAGCATTGAGGCCAACTAGATTTTCATAGGGCAGCAGACAGGAAGTTGCCCATACTGCTTGCGGAACACAGCGCAGCCATACTGTATGTAGCTGACAAAGCACACAGTGGCCTGAATCACTTAGTGTTGGAAAGAGTTTGGCCCAAACAAATGATTTAAAGTGACAAGAAACCTGCACATAAAGGGGAGCCCCAGGCTTCCCCCCAAAATGTTGAAAAGTCAGCAGCTACAAATACTGTAGCTGCTGACTTTTAATATTAGGGCACCTACCTGTCCAGGCATTCAGCTGTGTCCTCACCCAAGCTGATTCTTCAATTGGCTATCAGGTGCTGGCGCCACCATCTAGACTAAGGGAAACAGCCGGGTTTTCTACTGCGCATGCTGAAAGAGAGTCTCCCTACTGCGCATGCCTGACATTTCACAGGTCGCAGAAGGCTGCGGGGGAAGGAGGGGGCCAAACATCTGGCTCAGTTTGCCACAACAAAAAGAGGTGAGAGCGGGTACCTGTCAAAGTCAGGTACCCACTACCCCCCAAAAAGTGCCAAATGTGGCAGCGGATGGGGGGAGGAGGCAGCCAACCCCAGCACATCCTTCAAAGCTTAAAAAGGGGAAGCTCCGCTTTAAGCTTTGAAGGATTTTCTGGGGTATAATTTTAAATCTCTTTCTGTGGATTTATAAGCCAAGAACATTGCAAAATACTTGCAGAAAACACTTAAAGTGTTACTAAACCCACAACAGTAAAATCAGTCTGTATATGCAGTAAAGCGTGCTTGTTATACTCACTGTGGAACCCAAGGGTTTAATCCTCTGCATTGTGTTAAAAGGCTGTTTGATCCTGTTTTTTCTGATACTCCCCTTCTTCCACAGTCCCCAATCCATCTCCTGATAGAATAGAGCCTTGGGGACAAGTTGCACATGCACAGTTTGGTGTGTATTGCTAGAGAGTCTATCCGTGACACCAACAGTTCTTATAGAACATTATGCACTTGTATTTAGAGTGATCATATCAATACACCAGCCAACAAATTGTTGTTTTTATGAAATTTTATGATAAAATGTTGATTATGCTTTTCACTCTTAGTACTTTTTGATAGCTACTGTATTTGCAACACAGGTTGGGCCTTTAAAATCCCATAGGGGGGTTTGCTTTGTTGTTGTTTTTTTCTTGGGAGAGTACATGTGATCAGCACAGGGCAAATAATCACTGTCCAGACAGAGGGTCAGGCGTCCTGCAGCCTCATAGGACAATCAGGGGAGAATGAAAACTCCTCCTACAAGCTTTAATCAGACACTGTTAGAAGTCACAAGACTGCTAAATACTGCTGATGAGAAAAGGTATTTAGCAGTTTATATTTACTAAAATGATTGCATTTCCGTGTTCTGTGTACTGTGTGGGACCAGATATAGTGAATACAGGATCCTTGGTTTAGTAACACTTTGACTGATAATAATTTAATAGACAAAGTCAAATTAAAAAATATAGTTGTCCTTTAATAAATAATAGACAAATAATACACAAAGTTACATTTGGTCAAAATATTAAGACATGTTAGTGCTTGACAGCAGTTACCAGATTTTAATTAAAAAATATCTAAAATCTAGACACAACAGGAAGTGGGAGAAAAAACCTCTCCAAAGTGAGGGAAGCCCACTTTTAGAGAGTTGTCATTAGAACAGGTGCCCTTGTGTGAAGGTTTCTCACTATTTCCATTCTGGTGACACCTGTATTCTGGATTCTTTGTTTCTTCCCTGTTAACAGAGAGTCAAGGTCGCAATCAAGGTCCGGCGAAGGTCCGGGGTATCTTGCCGGAACAGAGTGCTCCCGCGCGCATTCACGGGATTGACGTTATCACGGCTCCAGCCACTCACAGCGCCGGAGCCGCGAACCCCGAAGAAACGCAGAGGGAACATGCTAGGTAACAGGTAAGTATTTCATAATGAGCTAGTATGTGGTGCATACTAGCTCATTATGCCCTTGCCTTACAGGGTTTTTTTTTTTTTCTTTAGGCATACAACCGCTTTAAGCCTGGTGCATGCGTGCCAAATATCAGTCTGTTGAACCGGCCGACATTTAGCCTGTGTGTACACTAGCCTGTCCGACAGAAGTCGGCCGAACGGGCATGCTGGAAAACCAACATTCGATCAGCGCTGGCAGCCAATCGCTGTGAACGCTGACCGGTGTATTCTGGTTGTGGGCGCGGGGGTTTATCAGCCCCCCTGTCAGAACACAATTGCATTGTTAGTACAGCAGCTCCTCCCGAGCGACTCAGTTTTAAACAAAAAAAAACTGATAGTGTGTACTAGGCATTACACTTTACTACTACGTCCAAAATTTAAAATAGCTTGACATAGATTTTAAGATAAGCATACAGTAATGTAATGGGAAAACAATACACAAAGTAAAATGAGTGAATCACTGTTGTAAGAAAACTACCAGTATTTTTTTTCATTCTGATTTACAAAATTCTGATTAAGTTCTGTTTGTATCAGAGGAGTTCCTTGTGTTGTAGTTTTTAATAGCCTTGATAACAGGACCCTTTAGAGCATTTGCACACAGTTTCCTCTCCTTCTGTGTCTTATCTTTGATGAGCACACTAAAAGAGAAATATATAAATATTACATGGATGCAGTAGGCCTTTAAGTACAAGACTTGCTGAGCAATTAAAAGACCATTAAATATGCACTAAGTCAAGTGAAAGCATTTGTACAGAAAATGATGCACTGGACATGAAATGACACATTTTGTTGTTTCACATCTTATTGCTGTATGTTAGCTGCAATTTTGGCAAGCAGACCACAAACGTGGTGATTTGTTGTTTTATGCTGTGGTATTACTGAGTAGGAAGTCAGCTTTGTAGAGGAAAATGTAATTTCCTTCTGCATTCGCTTAGTTTACCTAAAGCTCCAACCAAAATATTTCTGGACAGGACAGGGGTGAGTTGGAGCCTCTGATGGCTTTTTATGGATTTCTGTGACCCAAATGGGGACTCCTAAAGGACAGGTAAAGATGGAAAATCACTCCAATGGGGACACAATGGGGGGACAAAATTACAATTTAGTAATTAGCAACAGGTCAGAACTGCTGTTTGTGCCTTCCTGTCCTGGCATCACACAGCAGAAAGTGCCCATTTGGGATCTCAGAATGGTAATTCTAACTCACTGAGCAACAGTGAAAGTCTGGGAAGAACTTCTGCTAGTTAGCAATCATACCTCCCAACATTTTGAGATGAGAATGAGGGACACCTACTAACAAATGTATGTAGGCATAGGACAAAGGCATAGGAAAATTAACCAAAAAAAAAAGTTAATTAAATCCACAAGGACTTTTTTTTTACCACTACTATTCCTTTATATTGGCTCTTAAAATGTACAAATGCAGCAGTTTAGAAATCAGATGAAAGGTTTAGTAATGGGAAACACTTTTTGAAAGATAAAAAGTACATTTTATACACAACTATATAGATCAGACCAAAATCAGGGACAAATGAGGTGGAACGAGGGACAGAGAGACATTGCTACAAATCAGGGACAGTCCCTCGAAATCAGGGACAGTTAGGAGCTATGAGCAATCAGTGTGCTCACGTGCTTGGTACTGCTTGAAATGTATGTAAACCCTAGCAAAGAACTTTTCTCCCTTTTAATCTGTTAAACATACCATTAAGAGTGTTTTGTTGTATCTGTTGAACAAGTGCAAAAAATATATAACAGATTAATAGTAAGAGAGACACACTCCGCGCTGATTTTTTTGACACATTGGAAGTGCAAATAATATGGTATTCTTTCCACAAGTGCTGTCCTGTGTACTCTGTACTCTGCAATGTTTTTTCAAGCACCCCTCATGTTATATAGAAGAAGCAAAAGGGAGGTGTTCTGCAGTCCTGAAATACATCCTGTCCTAGGTTGGCAACAGTACTTCTCCATAAATACAGGACTGTGAGTCAGGGTTGCCACCCTGGAACAGGAAGTGTATTATTGGCAGGATCAACATGTGAAAAAAAAGAAAATAAAGTCTGTAAAAGGAAAAACAAATTCAGTTACCACATTTGGGGACTGGTAAGCTACAATATTTAAAATGTTTGTTCTTAGATTTGACTACACTTTAATTATCACTACCTGGTCTCACTGAAAAGTGTACAAAACCACATTTTCATTATCAGTTTAAAGGGTTAGTTTACCATTTCAGAAAAAATTAAAAGGATAACTAACACTGTACACCCTGCTCACCCCCTTGGTCCCTGCTGTACTTTACTGCCGAAGAAGCTGGTGCAGTGGTCTCAGGATTTGAAATCCCCACTCTTCTCCCTCTTAGTTCTGCAGCGCTTCTGGGACAGATCAGAATAATTCTCTGTGGCAGTGCTGACCAATTAGAATCACTGTGATCTGTCCTAGAAGCACTGCAGAAAGAAGAGGGAGAAGCATGGGGAATAAATACATTATACTTACCTGCCCTGTTCAGTGGTTTTGCACAGAGCAGCCCAGATCCTCCTCTTCTCGGGTCCCTCACCTGGCGCTCCTGACCCCTCCCTCCTGTCGAGTGCCCCCACAGTAAGCAGCTTGCTATGGGGGCACTCGAGCGCAGCTCCGTGTGTCCATTCGGAGGGGCTCCACCCCTTCTCTCCTGATAGGCTAACTGACTTTGATTGACAGCAGTGGGAGCCAATGGCAAGCCTATGTCTCAGCCAATCAGGAGGGAGAGTACCGGACAGCCGAGGCACTCGTGCAACATTGCTGGATAGAGATGGTCATTAAGCTGACCATACACCTATATATTATCTGCAGATTTTCTATGGTTAGATGGAAAAAGTGCAACAGATTTCTCCATGTTCGCTAAACTGTGTGGATGGAGGAATCTCCCACTTTTTCCATCTAACCATAGAAAATCTGCAGATAATCTATAGGTGTATGGCCAGCTTTAGGTGAGTATTTGGGGCTGCTACACACAGAAGGTTAATCTTAAGATAAAAAAACCTTCTGCCTTTACAACCGCTTTAAATCTCCGGACCACTGCACCTGCTGCATGGGCACTGACAGCTCATCACCCATGGAGGCAGTGGAGCGAGGCTGGGTTCTTCCTCTTCTCTGGTCGGCAGCGGGGGCCCTGCTGTGCAGCCACTGACCAGATAAGAGGCGGAACCCAGGCGGCAATGGGAGCGCCGACCAATACAGTTCAAGCAGGAGGTGAGCAGTGGGTCCCCACTGTCAATCACTAGTGCCTACACTCCTTCTGATGCCCGGGGCACAACAAACACAAGCAGGTCTTGGGAGAAACCCCGTTCTACCAGGTGTAAGGTGAGTGCAGATGAATAGACGCAGGAGCCTGATAATCTGGGGTAAAGCTCTGTGTAGTGATCCACTCACTGATAGGGTTTCCATAGGAGTCTCTGTGCGATCAAACCTCTCGGCTAATGATCTGAAAATACAGATCATTAGCCGAGAGGTTGGACTTTACAAAGATGAGATTCCTATTAAAACACCATCAGTGAGTGGGAACAATATCACCCAGCCCCCACTGCCAGCACCAAGCCCACCGACCCCCAAACCCCCCCCCCCCCCCACCCTGGTCCCTGGATAAATTGGCTGCCACCAAACCGGTCCCTGACACCAAAAAGGTTGGGGACCGCTGATTTAAATGACATCATACGGTCTATGTGAAGTTGACATGTCAGCTGAACATTTTTCTAGGTTGGCATTACAAAGAATTATTAAGGAATATAGCAAAAGACCATACTCACATAAATGCTCTGTGTTTACAAATGTCATCTGTTTCAGTGTAGCTGAGGATTCTGTCCCACTTCAGATTGTTAACATTTGGCACACAACATTCTTTGTAAATGTATTCTTTAACTAGAGATAAAAAAAAAACCATAAATTCATGATGGGCTCTTCTAGTGACCACAGAATATGCACATATGTACTATTTTGTTGTCTGTCAAAAAATATGTTAAAGAATATGTAAACCCAACATTTTATATTCCTGGTATGAGCCTGCTGTACCATGTACTTGTATGAAAAAAGTATCCTGTTCTCTCCAAAGTCCATAGGTGTGCACAGCCTATTGCATTAGGGTGTGCACCCCAAAGCTCAAACACATACTACCGATCTCTCATTTAGAGAGGGAAGGGGTTAGTAAATTACATATTTACCGGCCTCTTCCCCCGTTCATCCTAAAAGCAACAGCTGCCAGGAGAGGAGGAAAGCCAGCAGTGGTGCAGGAGGAAGGGGGAAGCTAGGGCAGTAGAGGGAATCTATGCTGCACAGGGTGATTAGGGTGTGCCTGGGCACACCTGGCACACCCTGTGCGCACACCTATGCCAAAGTCCCTGGTGTTCATGCCAGTCCCTCTGCTTTACTATAAAAAAAACTGACCATACTAGGCATGAGAGCACAGCGTGGTCAGTTCTCTAGCTGTGCTGGAATAGGATGGTATATTTTTCTCAAACAAAAGAATTTCTGACAGTGTATGTGGTTTACATTTGGTAAAGGCCATTCGCTCCAAAATCAAATGTTAAAAGCAAACGAAATTTTAAAGTACTTTTAAATGACATTCATCAAGTGGTCGAATGTACTGAAAATGTTTGTACTAGCCTGTGTTAGTACTAGTGTATGGCCAACTTTAACCACTTATAAAGCATTTACCCCCTTTATGACCAGGCCATTTTTTGTGATACGGCACTGCGTTAATTTAACTGACAATTGCGCAGGCGTGCGAAACTGTACCCAAATAAAATGTATGTCCTTTTTTCCCCACAAATAGAGCTTTTTTTTGGTGGTATTTGATCACTTCCGCAGTTTTTATTTTTTGCGCTATAAACAAAAGAAGACAGACAATTTTGAAAAAAAAAATATTTTTTACTTTTTGCTATAATACTTATCCAAAAATAAATAAAATGTAAAAAAAACTAATTCCTTCATCAATTTAGGCCAATATATATTCTGCTACATATTTTTGGTAAAAAAATCCCAATAAGCATATATTGATTGGTTTGTGCAAAAGGTATAGTGTCTACAAACTATGGGGTAGATTTATGGACTTTTAATTTTTTAAAATTGTTTTTACTGGTAAAGCAATTTTTAGCGGGACTGCGACATTGCGGCGGACAAATCTGACTCTAAGTGACACTTTTTGGGGACCAGTGACACCAGTACAGTGATCAGTGCTAAAAAAAAAATGCACTGATCAGTATATATGCGGTGGGCGGTCTTTAAGTGGTTAAAGCGCAATCTGTTATAAATAAAAGTAAGTGATAAAATTAAAATGTAAAACTAAACTGTTGACAATATTAAAAATACAATGGTCCTTCTTTACACACACCAAAAATATAATACTCAGTATAAATGACAGTATAATAAGACACTTACATATGGTAGTGCAGGAAGCTTCTAATGCTAGGAGCACAAGTGCAGCAAAACAGACAGTTCTCATGGTGAATGAAGTGCTGACCCCAGAGAGTAATTGAGTGTCTAATAGAGATTTGTCTGGCATTTTATACTTTTCCTCAAGATGTATGAAGAGTGTAATGGGGATTTTGCAAAGCATGTTATATTATTAGCTGCCATTTACAGCTACTTGTGGGTAGGAGGGAAAAAAAACAGTAGGTGTCTGTGGCAGAAAAAATGCCTACAAATAGATATGGAGAATAGTTTTGTAAGTTAAGTGACTGTATGATGTCAATACGGAAGTGACCATTACGTACACAGGGGGAAATCTATCTGGCGTCGGAACTCAAAGGTCAGAAATGTCCATGATTCAACTCTACATTGTGTAATAATATATCAGAGTTTTTAAAGAACCACAATATTTTTTTATTTTCACTGAATGCAAAATGTAATCTACAATTCTACAAAGTTAGTTCCATCACTCTTAAAGCTGGACGATTGACAGATATAACAGACACACAGAGTAATGCAGCTTTGTAATCAATAAAAACATATTTAAAGCCAATCTAAACTTCAAAACAAAAAATTATATAATTATATTGCAGCTTACAAATTCTTAGATTTGGTCATTGCATTCGTCTTTTTTTTTTTTTAGGATTTCTTTTTTTTTTTTTCACCTGGTGATCAGTAAATCTAATCTTTTTCAACTTTCTTTAACAGGCCAAACCATCCAGCAAATATGGCAGTTAGAGAGTTGAGATGAACCATTTAACACTGACAGGGGTGCCTACTATGGTCAGCTTGTATTCATCTGTGTGAAACCTTCATCCCAAAACGAAAAAACAGTTTGCTGTAATGGCTTATGGTGTTAGCTGGAGTTCAGCTTAAATGTGTTTGTTAAGTCCATCTGTCACGGAACGTCCCACACTCCGCTTGAGTGCTTCCGTCAGTATACCGCTTCCTAAGTTCTGGAACACGAGTCCAATGGATCTGGCTATAGGAACCCCCAAGAACTAGACAACACCAGTCTTGGAGTACATCAGAACTAACTCTTTATTTGAGATCTCACACACATTTATACAGCAGGCTGACTCAAAGCTAACCTAATTAACATGAGCTAATTTACTAAAACATTTACCCAGACCAGATGACAGGCTTGTGGGCACCGAGCTTCACACAGTAGTATAAACACAATAGCTGTAGCTAATTACAATTAACAATACAAACAACAATCTCCCCCCTCCTCAGCCTAGTCATCAACAGTTCGTCTCCTAGCCAGTGCTGGTGGCTAATGTGATCAGCTCACTCAATTAACATAAACACAGGTAGTTGGAGTTGATGACACCATCATCTCCTCACAGGATGTGTCCCAACAGTATAATTCAGTCTTATCATTCTAATATGGCATACAAAGGGTTCCCAGAGTCTGTGTGTTTTGGGGGGACATGGAGCTGAATCCAAAGTAACACCAACCCCAGGGTCCCCAGGCATACAGCTCACAGAGAGCACCATTCCCCCAAATGCTAGGGCCCATAATCGGTGGGCAAGAGGCTTGCGTTCAGTCCCCTCCAATAGCCTCTGTCCCGGGTGAGTCTGTCTAAATCAGATAGTCTAACACTTCCCTCTCCCCAGACTGAAAGTGCTGCTGTCCAGGTCTTCTCCATCCAGAGTGGAGACACCCTAAAGCTGGCCATAGATGGATCAGAATTCATACGGTTGAGCAAAGATCGGCTGAATCCATGTACGGCTGGTCCTTCTTGACTGAAGTTGATCTAATGAACGACTTCTGTAGAACAGGTATGTTGAAAAACATTTGTAGATCTGTGCTGTCAGAATACAATGGTACAGCAGGAAGGATTCCTCCATCCACCTCACTTGTGTGTGAAGCGCACCCCACGTAGGAGCCGCAGGTGAAGTGGGATCCCCCACCCTGCACAGCCAGGCACACCAAATTTCCACAGTCTCCCAGAGTCAGAAAACAGTCCAGCACTTTTTTTTGTGTTTTATTGAGGGGATAAAACTTAGATAGGGAGTGGGGTATTATGGGATGTCCACTTGACTTCAGAAAACTCTTTAGGGACAACTTTTCCCATTTACAGCTATATACAATCTCTATATACACTCCTCTTCTTCCTCCAGCACTCACTTGCTTGCAAAAACAGACTCAGCTAGGACACTTCTAGTGAATCTGGCAAAGCACTCAGCCAGATCAAAGCAAAAGCTCGTTACAGACAGGGACCTCGGGCCCCTTTGGTCATGTAGCAAAGTCCAGTGTCCAGCTTAAACCCTCGTGGCTGCTGATCCCAGCACCACCTCTTCAGTCACTGCCAGCCCACCTGACTGAAGCTGCCTCTTTCACTAGCTCTCCTGGCTACTTCTCCTCAGTCCTCCCAGACTGACACCACAGTCCTCACAGACTGCTCACTCACCAGCCCATCCGGCTGACTCCCCTGGAGAACTCCTGGATGTGCTGACCTGCTCCTGTTGTCCTCTCCTTGCTCCCGTGTCTCCAGGAAGGATTTCCTCCGTGTGTTGTAGAGGGTCCCTCCAGCACCCAAGCCCCAGGCCCAAGGTCCACCCCGCCCCCAAACTAGGGGGAACCTTTAAAGGGCCACCAATAGCCTACTCAGCACTCCTTTTCAATTTTCCACCTGACTTCCCCTGCTGGCATGACCCATGAGTATTTGTGAGGTGCCTGCCCCTTGCAAGCCCACTTTGCTGTGGATTGGCTGGGGCCTTCATCAATACTCCATACAGCTCCTCCTAAACTCCACCCTCTAGTTCTGGAAGCTTCTCCAAGGTTTCAGAGAGAAGGGGTAGTTACCAGAGGTGCTGCTTGCTGAGTCATCCAGCCTCCCTGACTTACTCATCCCTGACTCAGATTTAACCCAGGCCTGGCTCTCAGCCAGGCCAAATTTTCCTACATCGACAATTATGTACAGTAGCACCTAGTTAGAGGGTGCTACATGTGGACAGAGGAATCTGTCTCGACAAAAATTGATCAGTCTATGGCCAGCCTAAGACAGGAAGTGTGTTACTGGCCGGATGACCATGTGAAAATAAACAAACGAAAAGCCTAAAACTAAGGCAGCCACCACAGCTAAGGACTAATAAACTGCTTTTTTGTTTTTGGGTTTGGCTATGCTTGCAATGTATTTTTTAAATGTGAGCAGTGTAATAAGTACCTGAATGGGACCTGGTATCATCCTCTTGGAGCCCATGTACAGAAGGGTTGGAGCAGGGGCGGACTGATAACTCATGGGGCCCCCGGGCAATAGAAGATTATGGGGCCCCCAGGCAATCAGAGATTATGGGGCCACATAGTATACACACACACAGTATACAATCACACAGTATACACATACATGTACACACAGTATACAGACAGATGTAAAAAAACACAGATTTATACATACTGTCCCTTGTTTTACTGAGGCTGGCAACCCTGATGGGGCCCCCTAGTGGCCCAGGGCCCTCGGGCAGTGCCCGAGTGGCTCAATGGTCAGTCCGCCCCTGGGTTGGAGTGTGAAGCAGTGCAAGGAGCCAACCAGTTCATACACTGACGAGAAGCACGCTGATAGAAAGAGAGAGCAGAATGATAGGGAGATAAGCTTACCTCCATGATTTTCCTTTCATTGTCCAGTCACAGACTGCGGCAGGTCCAGGGTGACCTGGGCCCAGAGGAAGTGGGTTGGATGATACAGAGTTTGCTTGTTATTTGTGGCTGGAGTTCTGCTTGTTTTTTTTAGGTGACCAGCAAACATAATTATTGTATTTAGTTATTTAAAGATATATTAAAGACCCTGCTTAGAAAGAGACACAACAAACATCCACAATCAAAATTGTCACAGCCAGAAAATATATAGAGTGATTTTCCAAAAGAGAAAAGAATGTTCATTCACTTAGCAAGCAGAATGTTGACTTTGAAAACTGTTCACAGATTTATCACAAATTCATCTTATTTACTAACCTCAGTAAACTTTGCAAAGTGAACAGTCTCTTTCTTTTGGTAAATCAACCCCAATGTGTTTGTGAATAGTTTGTAAGCCAGAATTATTTTTGCTCATTGGAATCTGTGATGGACGGGGTCAGCACTTTGTCTGTGTGTTAGTGGAGGTGGAGATGGGAGACTGACCTAGAGCGGTGTTCACACACATCTATGTTTGTCAATAGTACTGCCAGCAAATGTTAATGCCCAACTCTTGATTATATTTAAATCTAATGAAGTTAAAGTTCTGTCAAAAATAACCTCTGGGACATGGAATGACAATGAGGTCATGTTACTAAAGAATATAGGCATGCAGAGCCAGGACAAGGGGTGGGCAGGAGGGATGGCTGCCCTGGGCACTGTGGTATCATGTGTGTTGGGGGGGAGGGTTGGCACCACAAGGATAAATAGGGGGAGGGGATTTGTGTTGAGAAGGAGAAACTGGGGGCAGCAGGGGGGAAAATTGTTTTAGGAGGTCGAATGTGGGGAGGTGTGCTAGTAGTGATGATTTGGGGGGGGGGGAATTTCGGTTGGCAAGGGCAATGGGGGATGGGGGAAGAAGATTTGTGCTAGGAGGGGGGGGGTTAGGGGGTTTGTGCTATAAAAGTAATATATTAGAGGGAAAATATATATATGTATATATTTTTTTTTGTGGGAATTTGTGCTAGTATGAATGATTGGGGGGTATTTGTGCTCGGGGGGGGGGTAGATTTTTTTGTGTGTGTGTGGGGGGGGGGGTGTGCTGGGGGCAAATGGGGAGAAAGAAGATTTGAGCTTGGTGCTTAGGGTTGAGCATGCAGATTAGTGCTCAATTTTTTTTTTGGGGGGGGGGCGCAATTTGGCATGTTCACTCCGCATTGCATTGCCTACACAAACAGAGTTTGGCTTCAAAGTAAACTGTACTATAATAGAATAAAACACGCAGCAACAGAATATGCCAAGATTTAAAATTGCACACATCTGTGAAATGGTGACAGACTACAGTACCTAAAAGTATCCATAGGTGATGTTTTTTAAAGCCTTTACAGGTTTAGCGTTAAACATGAGCTCTGGCACTAGAATTATTGCTCTCACTCTGATGTTCACAGCAATACTTCACATAGATGGTTTACTTATTCATGCAGGACCTACGTGCGCATTAGCATTTGCACAGATGACAGGGGTGCGCTATATATATATTATTTTTGTATTCATTTAATTTAAATAGATTTTTTACACTTTTTTTTTCCATTAAACTTTATTGCCATCACAAGGGGTGAATAAAACCCCTTATTATAGCTGGGGGAGTGACAGATACTTTATTAGACCTCTGATCTCTCTTCTGCCCTCCAAGGCAACTGATCAGAGATCTGTTTGATCAGCTGCTTCCCTGACCGTACCAGCCAGGGATACACAGCAAAGAAACCAGAAGTGACAGAATCCTCACTTCCAGCTTCATTCATCACAAAGTAGATCAAGGAATTGAAAGGAAAAGGGGAAGGGGTTTCAAGTTCCCCCGGCCCCTTTTCTAATGGGATTGTGGCAGGTAAAGGGTTTCAAGACTCCCCTGGGAATAAGTAGGTCAGGGAGCCTAGAAACAGCTAAATGGGGGAGCCTCGAGACCCACAGAGTAGGGATTGGAAATTTCTAGAAGCCTAAGAGCCCCCTATATAAAGGGGGTTCTGTGAGGAGAAAATTGCCAGTCGCCCCAGGAGTTATCGGTGGCGGAGCAGCTGGCCCAACCATTTACAATGGTCCTGGGCTCTCCAGTGGAACAGGAGAGCCTGGGAATAGCGGTGAGTAGCAGTGGGAGGGGGGCAGCGCCCTGAGCGGTTCTGAGCCCTATAAAACTATTCAGGCAGCTGTAGAGCCACTAGGATCACTTTTACCTGATAGCCAATCATCGGCTGCAAAAAAGTGATTGTTTATAAACTTCCCTGGAGGGATTTCAGCGCTACCTGGGAGACTGGAAGACAGAGCCAAGGAGGACAGGACATGGCGACAGGACATGGTGACGTTAACTAATGGTGTTGAGGGGATTTAAGAGGATTGGGTGCCACACTTTTTGATTATATGTGAGTACAATTCTACACTTTTTGTCTTTGTGGTGTTTGCGAATATTACATTATAGTTGTTTTTATTGTTTTGGGCTCACTATTCTCTTTGGGAGGTTATTTAGAGTAGAAGATAGTGAAGAAGAAGTAGAGTGACATCTGGTTACAATAATATACTGCATATGCCCCATTTACATTGGAGGGTCTAATTATTTGGTGAGAATTTACTTTTTCCCATTGTTTTCACTGAGGTGGATTATAAATAAGGCAGATACAAGTATTTCTCACTAAGTTTGGACATTTGGGATTGTTCATTTGTTTTTGGTATACTCTTAGTGCTGGGAATAGAGTATAATTTGGATTTTTGCTTTTCCACAGGGATAAGTGGACTCCAGCTGCTGGGGGATATTTGGTTTAGGGTGCATTATTGATAATATTGTTATTATCATTATTATTATCACATTTGTTTAAAGGGTTAGTTCAGCTTTACCAATCTATGCAGATAAGGGATGTCTTTGGATAAAAACAAACTCTTCATCTCTGACTAAATTTGAATAATAATGTCTTTGCTATAGGTGTGGGGCATTTACATACCTCCCGAAGCCTGAGTGGAAAAATTACAGAACATTGCTAGGGCATTGCATGTGAGGCCTAGTCATTACAGTGGAACCTTGGATTACGAGCATAATCCGTTCCAGGAGAATGCTTGTAATCCAAAGCACTCACATATCAAAGCCAGTTTCCCCATAGAAGTCAATGGAAACGAAGATAATTTGTTCCGCATTGACCTCTATTACATGCAATACCGCATGTGGCCAGAGGTGGGGGGCACCGGAGAGCCTCGGAAATGCTCGGGGACAGCTCGGCTGAACTCGGAAAGCCTCAGAAAGGCCCAGAAACACTTGGGAACTGAGTATTTCCGAGTGTTTCCAAGTATTTTCGAGTGATTCTGAGTTTTTCCGAACAGCTCTGAACCGAGTGTCCCCGGCGCCCCCGCACCTCTGGCCAAATGCGGTACTGCACACCCCATTAGTTTGAATTCTGCTTGTTTTGCCAGACAACACTCGCAAACTGAGTCAGAATTTAAAAAAAAAAGTTGCTCGTCTTTCAAAACACTCGTTAACCGCGTTACTTGTAAACCAAGGTTCCACTGTACTACACCATCACTGGGGTGAGCTCTCAAATGCTGACTTCAGAGCTACTGCATCAGGCCTGAGAAAGAGTATGTGAAGGAGTTTGAATCAGAGAAAAAGCTCACTCTTGTGATGGTGGAGGTGAGCAATAACACCTATGGGGTTGATTTCATAAAACTGGTGCACTTAGAATCTGGTGCAGTTGTGTATGGTAGCCAATCAGCTTCTAAACTCAGCTTCTTCAGTTAGGTTTTAGCAATAAAACCTGAAAGCTGATTGGTTTCTATGCAGAGTTGCATCAGATTTTGCACTCCCCAGCCTTAGTAAAAAAAACCCTATGTCTCACTTAGCAACATCCTGGGAGTATTCCAATTAGGCTTCAGGAGGTATGTAAAAGGCCTACACCTATAGAAAGGACATTATTCAACTTTTCTCAGAGCTGCACAGTTTGTTCTCATCTAGAAACACCCCTTATTTGTGTAGGCAGTTTTTTGTAAAGGTGAACTAACCCTTTATTCATTTTATTGCTGGGGTTTCCTAGTCACTGAATGTATATGCAAATCTTACATTTTAAAATTTTAAAAGAAAAGTAAAAGTATATGCAAAAGCACATTTTTTATTTATGTTTTATTTTGTTTTGGATAGAGTGGAGAGGGATTATAACACCTGTCAGGTTTTATTGATGTCTGTGCCCCCATTAGGGAGGATCACATTCTGTATTTGTCCTGTTTACCATTATCATTCGAAGTGAAAGTTAAAAAAAAAAATAAAATAAATAAAACTGAAATTTTGGGTTTTCTCTAGAACAGTGGGCTCCATTCATGAAGCATTTTCTTCTTTACCACTTCAGCCCTGGAAGAATTTACCCCCTTCCTGACCAGAGCGTTTTTTGCGATTCGGCACTACGTCGATTTAACTGACAATTGCGCGGTCGCAAACAAAATTGACATCCTTTTTTTCCCACAAATAGAGATTTCTTTTGGTGGTATTTGATCACCTCTGCGGCTTTTATTTTTTGCGCTATAAACGAAAAAAATAGCAACAATTTTGAAAAAAACGCATTATTTTTAACTTTTTGCTATAATAAATATCCCCAAAAAATGATTAAAAAAACATCTTTTTTCCTCAGTTTAGGCCGATACGTATTCTTCTACATATTTTTGGTAAAAAAAAAATCACAATAAGCGTTTATTGATTGGTTTGCGCAAAACTTATAGCGTTTACAAAATAGGGGATAGTTTTATGGTATTTTTATTAATAATTTTACTAGTAATAGCAGCGATTAGCAATTTTTATTGTGACTGCGACATTATGGCAGACACGTCGGACATTTTTGACACATTTTTGGGACCATTGTCATTTATACAGCAATCAGTGCGATTAAAAATGCACTGATTCCTGTGTAAATGACACTGGCAGTGAAGGGGTTAACCACTAGGGGGCGGGGAGGGGTTAAGTCAGTACTAGGGAGTGTTTTCTAACTGTAGGGGGGATGGGCTAGCTGTGACACGTCACTGATCTCTGCTCCCGATGACAGGGAGCTGTGATCAGTGACGCTTGTCACTAGGCATAACGGGGAGATGCTGTTTACATCAGCATCTCCCCGTTTGTCCTCTCCGTGAGGCAAGCGCGGGTATACCCGTGGCAATTGAGTCTACGGGACCCGCGCGCACGCAATGGCTTGGCAGGGAATTCAATGGGACTTACCTGTACGCCCATTTGCCCAGCCGTGCCATTCTGCCAACGTACATCGGCGTGCGCCGGTCGGGAAGTGGATAAAATGTGAGGTAGAATGGCTCATAGCATTTTTCTAATTATTTTTGCAATTCAGAAAAAAAAAGCCGCTACTAACATACCGCATGCATGTCATCAAAATATGCAGTATTTATCTCCATGAAACCATTCTGTAGTTTATCTCATGCGATATCCAGTGAAATGGATACAGTGGAGAAGAATTAGAACCCCTGTCAGTTTTTATTGCTAATAAAGAGGTAAAATGATTTAAACAATAGAAATATGCCAGCTCACAAGTCAGTGCGGTCCCTGCAGTATATGTATTAATACAAAAGAAAAAAGGTGAGTCGAATACCAGTCAATGGGAAGCTGCTTTCACAGAACACACGTGGTGTATCAAAAATAACTAAGTTCAATTAGGTAAATACAAAATATCTTTAAAAATGTCAAATATTGAATGCAAATAGTATCAAAAATTTGCACAGATATATAAATACTGTTCTTCCACCAACAAAAAAATGCAATGTTATCTTTTTTATTGGCGGAAGAAGGGTATTTATATGTGTGGAATCTTTTAAAACTATTTTGCCTTGGTAACCTCTGGAGGAACCTTAGGCTTCCATGCAACACTAGTGGAGAAACCCTGCTTTAACCACTTCAGCTCCGGAAGGTTTACCCCACTTCCTGACCAGGCCATTTTTTGCAATTTGGCACTGCGTTACTTTTACTGGCAATTGTGTGGTCGTGCGACGCTGTACCCAAATCAAATTTATTTCCTTTTTTCCCACAAATAGAGCTTTCTTTTTGATCACCACTGCAGTTTTTATCTTTTCCGTTATAAACAAAAAAAGACAGACAATTTTGAAAACAAACAATATTTTTTTTACGTTCTTCTATAAAACATACCCATTAAAAAAAAGGGAAAAAAAATCTAATTTCTTCATCAATTTAGGCCAATATGTATTCTGCTACATATTTTGGTAAAAAATCCCAATAATTGTAGATTAATTGGTTTGTGCAAATGTTATAGCGTCTACAAACTATGGGATATTATTTATTTATTTATTTATTTATTTATTACTAGTAATGCCTGCGATCAGTGACTTATAGCGGGACTGCGATATTGCGGTGGACAAGTCGGACACCTAACTGACACTTGTGACACTTTTTGGGGACCAGTGACACTAATACAGTGATCAGTGCTAAAAAATATGCACTGTCACTGTACTAATGACACTGGCAGGGAAGGGGTTAACACCAGGGGTGATCAAAGGGTTAACTGTATACCTAAGTTGTGCTTACTAACTGTGGGGGAGGTGATTTGACTGGGGGAGGGCAAAGATAAATGTTCCCGCTTAGCAGAAACACAGGATCAGTACCTTCCCCTCTGACAGTACGGCAATCTGTCTTGTCTACCTAGGCAGATTGTCGTTCTGCCTCTGTACTGTCTAATGGGTGGGTGCCGGCAGACATTGAGTCCGCGGTACCCGCCACTGGGCTCCCGCTGTGTATAATCATCAGACCCGGGAGTGGCAGCTCACGTAGTAGGTACGTGATCGGGCAAAGAACGGCTGCCCTGCAGCAGTACATGCACGTGGGATGGTCGCTAAGCGGTAAAGTAATTTTTGCTGTGATATTTGGCAAACTCATTGCTATATCTTTGAACAGGTCTGTTTTCTTCTTGTTAGAGAATAGCCATTGTCATTCTCTGATGTTCTTGAAAGTGTCACTATGGTATCCATCTATCCATCAAATTGATGACACCCCTCTCCCTTTGAGCCAATCTCTAAAAATAATTGTGAATAAGTAAAGTATCCCCTCTACATACAGTATGACATATATTCTAACAAGGGAGTAGACCATTGTGATATGCATGTACACTACAGTTAGTCCCCTATACATACGACCTTCAAGTTGCAGACTTTCAAAGATATGAACATGCGTTAGCACCTGTAATGTGCTTGAAAAACGCCTCCCTTGAAGCCCCAGTGTGAAAGCCAGAGTGCTTTCATGCTGGAGCGGTGCACTTGCAAGACATTAGAAAAAGTCCTGCAAGCAGCATCTTTGGGGAGGTGGAGGAGCGGTGTATACACTGCTCCTCCACCGCTCCTCCACCGCTCCTGCCCATTGAAATGAATGGGCACTGCTGCCAAAGCGCATGCAAATCGCTTCGGCAGCAGTGTTTTTGGGCGCATTTAACCCTTTCTTCGGCCACTAGCGGGAGTTAAATGCGACCCGTTAGCAGCCAAAAAGCACTGCTAAAATGACAGTAAAGCGCAGCGGAGTGGTGTCAGTGTGAAAGGGGTCTTAGTTCACATTTCTGGTGCTTGTGGTTCTGTGTACATTACTGTATACAGTACTGTATCTATATTTCAACCTTTTTTACCATGTATTATTTGTGTGAAGTGTGTTATAAACACCATCAGGGGAAGAGCAAATAAATCATCTCAGAAATAGCTCATTAATGGACACAACAGGGTCATTAAATGAACAAAAGGAGGAAGATAAAGAAAAATGGGATATGAGAGCATACATCCGTTCGCTCCCAACTAGGGAAGATATGGATCGGTATGTGCATAGGCTGGAAAAATCTTACAAAGAAGAGATTCAGGAGCTTAAAATATCTACAAAAAATACACAAGAAAGGATGGACAAAATAGATAAAAGAGTTTTAAAAACGGAACAGGAATTGTTAAAGATAAAGGAAAAAATACAGAAGCAAGGAATTCAACTAAAGCAAGTAATAAATAACTTAGATGAGCAGGAGAACAGAAATAGAAGATCCAACATAAGAATTAGAGGTTTAACGGAGACGGTGGGCCCAAAAGAACTTATAACAACAATACAAAAAATATTCCAGGAAATTACCCAGGACATGGACATAAAAGATTTAATTATTGACTGGGCACACAGGGTAGCAGGAATAAGGAAACCAGATATAATTAAACCTCGGGACGTTATTTGCAAAATGCATTATGCTCACATTAAGGATAAAGTTATGCTTGCAGCCCGTCAAAATAAAAATATTCAATATGAAGGAGAACCGCTCCTGCTCTTTCAAGTTATATCAAAATATACATTGGATCGCAGAAGAGCGCTAAGGCCCCTTGTGGAGCACTTAATAAAAAATAACATCCAATATGGATGGAAATTTCCATTTCAGTTGCAAATTCAAAAGGAAGGACATACTATATCATTCAGAGATCTGGAGGACTTACCGGAATTTTTAGCGGTTCTAAAAATTTCAGATCTAGCATTACCAGACTGGCCCATAAAGTATATGCAAACATTTAAGAAACTATAAAAGGGCCCCAGTTGGGGAGGGAGAGAAGGGGGAGGAGACGGGAGGATGAGGAAACGGGGTATGGTAATTGGGTAATCTGGAAATGAAGTGTTGCTTGGGGTTTTTTTTTTTTTTTTTTTATAATTTTTTTTTTTTTTTATTATATATATATATATATTTTTTTATTAGTGTTTGCATTAGGATATCTGAAAAAGGGAAAAAAAAGAAAAAGAATCTTTTCCCTTTTTTTTTTTTTTTTTTCACAACACAGTGGAGACAATTTTTATATTTATGCTATGGGCAACCTGTTTGCACTAGGAGATATGAAATGAGCTTAGAGGAGATAATGATATGTATAAGTTTTATGCACTAAGTGATATGAAAGGGAAAATATGAATTCAGAGGGAATATAGGAGCACAGGGTGGGGTTCCTTTTTTTTTTTTTTTTTTTTTTTTTTTTTTTTTTTTTTTTTATAACACGGAGGAGATAATATCGTGTACATGTTGTTTGCACTAAAATATATAAATGAAATAAATATATATATTTTTTTCTTTCCCAACACAAAGGAGACAATATTCATTTTTTTGTTATAGGAAAGTCGTTCGCACGAGGGGATATGAAATGAGCGTAGAGGAGATAATGATATTTATAAGTTTATGCACTAATTGATAAGAAAAGGAAAATATGAATTCAGAGAGGGTTTTTTTTCTTTTTTTTTCTCTTTTCTTCTATAACACAGAGGAGATAATATTCTATACATGCTGTTTGCACTAAAATTTATAAATGAAATGAATTTTTTTTCTTCTTTTTCTCACGATTAACAATACAGAGGAGATAATATTTACATGTATGTTATATTGCATTGGGATATACGAAAGGAGTTTAGAGGAGATGATATTCATTTATCATTTATTATTTGTAATAATGAAATATGTTAGTTTTATGCACAAGGTGATATGAAAGGGAAAATATGAATCAAAGGAGTATAGGGTGGGTTTTTTCAGCATTTTTTTTTTCCCCATCTCCTTTAGAACATTTATACAAGCTATCCACACCAGGATATATGAAAGGCTCCTGGTGCGTCTATTTAGTGAAGGAGGGAAGGAAGAAGGGAAAAGGAGAAAAAATCTTTTTATTTTTTTTTTTATTTTTATTTATTTATTTATTTATTTATTTTTCTCTCAGAGGAGATAATCATACTTGTACGTTTCCCCTCGGATAAATATTTATAGTTTGAAATAAGAAGGTTAAAAGGATTAATATCGCATTCTGGAAGTACTATAGGGATCCCCCCCCCTTACACTTCTCCCCAAGGAAAGAGAGAGAAAGAAGGGAAAGAGAGAGTTAAAGAAAATAGAGACGAAAGAGGTCCAAAAGAAGAGAAAGAGAAAAGAGATAGTAAAATGCAGCAGGAGGTTAGCGATCGAGAGGCGACCTTTGGTCAGCAGACTCTAAACCCCCATAGTAGGGAACTTACTTTAGATAGTAAGAAAGACTCTTTTTTTTAGTCAAATAGATATAGGGTAGATAGTGTGTGTGGGGAGTGTGAGAGCGGGTTTTTGTATTTCTTCTTTTTTTTTTTGTCCCTACTGGTTTCAAGACATGAAAATATGCTCTTATAATATCAGAGGTCTTAACTCAGCAACAAAAAGGTCACAGGTTCTGTATTCTCTTCATAAGCAAAAAGTGGGGGTAATTTTTTTCCAGGAGACGCATTTCCGTACGGACCACGTCCCGAATCTACAAAATAGATTTTACACTACATGGTATCATGACTCCTTTATGTACTCAAAATAAAAAGGCGTCTCTATAGCAATACATAAAACAATACCACACCAGGTGCTGGAAGAATAGCGTAATAAGGATGGAAGAGCAATACTACTCAAACTTATTATATATGGCAAAAAATATACGTTTATTAATATATATTTACCTAATCAAGGCCAACATAAAGTAGGAACACAAATGTTGAAAGAGCTTATGGAAAAAGCTGAGGGGATAACAATAATAGGAGGAGATTTTAACTTTGTCCTTGATAAAGAGATGGATACTACAGCACCTTCATTAATACAGATGGGCAGGGAGAAAAAAAACTTTTTAGAAACTATGGCAAAATATCAGCTGATCGATATATGGAGGGTACTACATCCAACAGAAAAAGATTTCACATTCCACTCAAAAGTCCATGGGACATACCATAGACTAGATTATTTTCTGATAAACCAGATGGGGATAGCGGTAACCTTATCTACTGAGATAGGTAGTTCGTTATGGTCAGATCATGCGCCAGTATTTTTGGTGTTGGAGCCACTTAAGGGTAATAACAGTAAGGGGAATTGGAAGCTCAATGATAATCTGCTCCATGATGAGACATGTGTGATAAAAATAAGGAAGGCAATATCAGACTTCTTACATGATCATAGAGAGGATACTACATCTTTGCCGATCAAGTGGGAAACATTAAAATGTGTAATTTGAGGGCTTTTCATAAAACACGGGGCTAGATTGAAAAAATTAAAAGGCAATAGAATGACTCAATTATTAAAAGAAATACCCAAAATAGAAGCTCAACATAAACAAAATCCAGCACGTGAGATATCAATAGAGTTAACGGAATTGAAAACAGAACTAAAAACATTGATAAATGAGCAAACTTTACGTATAAGAGACAGTAATCGCGCCCTATATTATCAACAGGGTAATAAACCAGGCAAACTTCTCGCAAGGGCCTTGCGCCATCGCGGCAATACACTACCTATTGTTAAGATCAAGTCAGAAAAAGGAGATATGAGATATGATCCAAAGGGGATACTGAAGGAGTTTCAGACTTTACATGAAATTATATAACATTCCTAACTGCGTCACAAATAGCGATTCGGAGGGAATCCAACAAAATATCGATCATTACGTAAGAGAAACAGCACTTCCTGTATTAGCTCCGACAGAAAGGGTACAATTAGATCAGGACTTTTCGGAGAGCGAAATACTTAATGTAATCGATGCATTAGTACCGGGGAAAAGTCCAGGCCCTGATGGCTTTACCCCAAGATTCTATAAAATATTTAAAGAAGAACTTATTCCCATTATGAAGCAGACATTTAATGCAATATCCACATCAGTGCCTTTTGTTCCACAAAGTATGCAGGCCTATATTTCACTTATACCCAAACCAGAGAAGGATCATACTTTATGTGGAAATTATAGACCAATCTCCTTAACAAATGTTGACCTGAGACTGTACACTAAAATAATTGCCAATAGACTCGCCCCTTTAATGCCAGTACACATACATTTAGATCAGGTGGGTTTTATAGGAGGAAGAGAAGCAAGTGATAATACTCTAAAAACACTCACATTAGTGGAACACGCACAGAGAAGCTCCATCCCATCCTGCCTATTAGCGATTGATGCTGAGAAAGCATTCAACAGGGTGGGATGGAGCTTCCTTAGAGAGACCTTAGTGCAGTGGGGGTTGGGTCCTATACTTATGGATAAAATAATGGCCCTATATAAGAACCCAACAGCTAAGATAGGGGCAAATGGCGACCTATCTGAGGTAGTCCCTATAACAAATGGAACCCGACAGGGTTGCCCGCTATCCCCAATATTATATAAACTGGTGATGGAGCACTTATTAATAGCGATTCGAAAAAATAAAGACATACAAGGAATTAAAGTAGGAGATATGGAGTATAAGATGTCAGTATATGCAGATGATATTCTGTTATATATTACAAATCCATTGATATCATTACCAAATCTGATATCTGAATTTAAACGATTTGGTGCATTTAGTAATTTCAAAGTAAATTATAGTAAATCTGAAGCTCTAAATATTAATCTACCAAGCACGATAGTGGAACTCCTTAAAAAAGATTTTTCTTTTAAATGGCAAGAGAATGCATTCAAATATCTAGGTATCTATATCCCTACTGATCTTGATAAATTACGGGAATATAACTATGTCCCAATGGTGCAAAAAACCATGAGAACGTTACAACAATATGAAAAGGGAATGTTCTCCTGGTTTGGTAGAATAAGTATAGTAAAGATGGATATATTGCCCAAAATATTATATATTCTTCAAGCAATACCCATTTTTCCTTCAACAAAAACACTGGAAAAATTGCATAGATTAATAGGTAAATTTATCTGGGGAGGCAAGACACCCAGAATTAAAAGAACGGTGTTAAATAAAACTAAAGAAGATGGGGGCCTTGCCCTTCCAGATATAGATATGTATCTCAAAGCAATATTGATAACTAGAATAGTGGATTGGTTCCATAATAGAAATAATAAACAGTGGGTGAAGCTTGAGGAAGAGATTACGGCCCTTAAATTAAAATCCCTACCTTGGATTAAAAGAGCGCAAAGACCGCCGGAGAGTGAGATGCCCTCTCTAGTGGTATCAACATTAAAGGCTTGGGATACTATGATAAAGAGAGGGAGCGGATCTACTTACAGAGGTCCTATGACCCCATTATTCAGTAATCCAGAGTTTCCACTGACACTTGAATCTAAAACATTTCTTAAATGGAAAAGAAGTGGGGACACTAGGATAGTGGAAACGATGGAAGGGAATAAACTTCTCCCATTGGAAGCGTTGGGGGTAGAACATAAAAATAAATGGATGCGGTATGGTCTGCTCCAGCGGTACATTGAATCTTTAACAAAGGAGTCCGTAATAGATAGGCCGTTGACAAACTTAGAAAAAATTTTCTTGCAAGAACATAGACCCACACATGTCTTATCTAGGATTTATAAATACTTAATTTCAGAAAATAAAGGACAGGAGCTACCATATGTTAAAAAATGGGAACTAGAGATTGGAACAGAATTTCCCAGGGAAACATGGGAAAAGGCAATTATAGCGACCCATAAACTTTCAATTTCGGCTAAACACCAGGAAAGAAACTATAAAATCTTAGCCAGATGGTATAGATGCCCCGTAGACTTACATAAAATGAATCCGAATAATACAGACATCTGCTGGAGGTGTCATGTAACTCAGGGTACAATGTCACATATTTGGTACTATTGCTCAGAAATCCAACCATTCTGGCAAAAAGTATTCGAGATCTTTAGAGCATTGACCGGGATCGAGCTGTACCCAGAGATACAGATAGCAGTATTATCTATTATTCCAGGATCATTAAAAAACATGAAAAAGGGAATTTTGAAATATTTTTTGACGGCGGCACGAACGGTTATAGCAAGAAAATGGAAAAATACACTTGCGCTGTCTGTTGTTGAATGGGAATGTGAGATGACGGAGATGCGTGCCCTGGAGGAAAGAATGATGATAGAAGAGGGGTCGAAGGAACAAATATTAAACATATGGGCTAAATGGGAGAAGTTCAGAGCCTCTTCGAGACTTCTGAGGACAATATAGAAGCATCAAGGAACATAACAGGAAGGGACCTTTTTTAAAAAAAAAAAAATTTTTTTTTGTTTGTTTTGTTTGTTGTCTGTAAGTATGAATGGGTACGAGTGAGGGGATGGGGGTGGGTAGGTAGGTTTAAAGTATGGGTTTCACATCCTTGATTTAATAGTATAAATTAAAATGAAAAAGAAATTTGAATACTGTTCTGATAAAGATTAATAGAATAATTTTATGATTTGGATGTGTATATGTCTTATAATGTGTTATTGATAATGTTTTGACAAATAAAGATTACATTTAACCACTTGAGCCCCGGACCATTATGCTGCCTAAGGACCAGAGGTCTTTTTCCAATTTGGCACTGCGTCGCTTTAACTGCTAATTGCGCGGTCATGCAATGCTGTACCCAAACGAAATTTGCGTCCTTTTCTTCCCACAAATAGAGCTTTCTTTTGATGGTATTTGATCACCTCTGCAGTTTTTATTTTTTGCGCTATAAACGGAAAAAGACCGAAAATTTGGAAAAAAAATGATATTTTCTACTTTTTGTTATAAAAAAAAAAAGTAGACACCCCAAGGAAATTGCTGAGAGGCATGTTGAACCCATTGAATATTTATTTTTTTTGTCCCAAGTGATTGAATAATGACAAAAAAAAAAAAAAAATTTACAAAAAGTTGTCACTAAATGATATATTGCTCACACAGGCCATGGGCCTGTGTGGAATTGCACCCCAAAATACATTCAGCTGCTTCTCCTGAGTATGGGGATACCACATGTGTGGGACTTTTTGGGAGTTTAGCCGCGTACGGGGCCCCGAAAACCAAGCACCGCCTTCAGGATTTCTAAGGGTGTAAATTTTTGATTTCACTCTTCACTGCCTATCGCAGTTTTGGAGGCCATGGAATGCCCAGGTGGCACAAAACCCCCCCAAATGACCCCATTTTGGAAAGTAGACACCCCAAGCTATTTGCTGAGAGGCATATTGAGTCCATGGAATATTTTATATTTTGACACAAGTTGCGGGAAAGTGACACTTTTTTTTTTTTGCACAAAGTTGTCACTAAATGATATATTGCTCACACAGGCCATGGGCATATGTGGAATTGCACCCCAAAATACATTTAGCTGCTTCTCCTGAGTATGGGGATACCACATGTGTGGGACTTTTTGGGAGCCTAGCCGCGTACGGGGCCCCGAAAACCAAGCACTGCCTTCAGGATTTCGGTGTGATAAAATGCTTCCCCAATTTCCCAATGGCGCTATTTACATCTGGCGAAATCTAAGTCATAAAATGCTCGTAGCTTCCGGTTTCTTAGGCCATAGAGATGTTTGGAGCCACTCTGGTCTCTGATCAGCTCTATGGTCAGCTGGCTGAATCACCGGCTGCATTCTCAGGTTCCCTGTTGAGACAGGAGAGCCAGAGAAAAACACGGAAGACGGTGGGGGGGGGGGGGCATTCCCTCCCACGGCTTGTCTAGAGGCTAATTAGCCGCTAGGATTGCTTTTACATGAAAGCCGACCGCTGGCTGAAAAGAATGATACCAAGATGATACCTAAACCTGCAGGCATCATTCTGGTATAACCATTCAAAGTCGTGAATGGCGTACCTGAAGACAAAAAAATGGTTAACAATAAAGCACAGTAAACGGTAAAGTATAAAAAATTGCATACCTGAAAAGCAAACATGATAAAACATAATAACAATAAAACATTGCAGAATAGAATACAGTAAAAAAGAGCAGAACAATAGAGAGAGAATAGAGAGAGAGAGAACAATAAAACGACAACTATTTTTTTTTATTTTATATATATTTTTTTTTTTTACACTTTTTTTGTAACTAACTTTTATAACGGTAACCGGTTCCAGGTTCGGGTCTCTCAAAATGCGATGGCATCTTGGGAGACCCTGTGAAAGTGTGGCTAGTCTGTGCAATGCTGTACCCTACGCTAATACTCAACTAATGAATGGTAGCGTTCAAAACATTCACCAATGCAAAGACCAGGATTGTCAGGACAGGAGGGACAATAATAGCGGGTGTCACGCCTATATCCGTGCTTGCTGCAGACACAACATCTTTTTGGGGGGGTTCGTTGGGTAGGGGTACTCGGGAGGACATAAAGAAAATGCCTCTCATGCAGCCGACTGCATTTGGTTGGGGATGTGAATGGGGGAAGTACGGGCGCTGCAGAAGCGGTGGGTCCCCAATTAGGATTGGCGAATGCAGCAGGAAGGGCACTATGGGCACGACGGGCCTGTGTTTGTCTTTTTGGTGGCAGCGGGACACTACTTGTGCTTGCCACCTCACTAGCTTGAACTGCACTTATGGGACTCGCCACGTCACCAAGTGTTACTGCAGTGCTGGTTTGACTACGACCGGGGTGTACTAGGCCGCTGGCGCTTGCCAGTTCAATAAAAAGCTACCAAAAAAACTGTTAGCGATCGCAGGGATCAGGCCTGACTCTGCGAACACTGCAGTTATGCGTTTAGTGTTTTGTAAGTGACAGTGATCAATCGATACTGCACTTGGGTGGGCTGGGCCGGGCGGAGGGGCAAAATGCAGGTGCTAGCAGGTATCTGGGCTGATCCCGCTAACACTGTGTTTTTGGGAACCCTAAACTGCTAGGGACGCTAGTATAGATCTGATCGGATCAGATATTGATCCGTTCAGATACTATACCACTAAGGGAGGTGTACGGTGCGTGCGTGGGTGTTAGCGGTACTGGCGCTAATCTGACGCTGCTTGGGGCTGGTGCTTGCCAGTTCACCAAAATACTACCAAAAAAACTGTTAGCGATCGCAGGGATCAGGCCTGACTCTGCGAACGCTGCAGTTATGCATTTAGTGTTTTGTAAGTGTCAGTGATCGATCGATACTGCACTTGGGTGGGCTGGGCTGGGCCGGGCGGAGGGGCAAAACGCAGGTGCTAGCAGGTATCTGGGCTGATCCCGCTAACACTGCGTTTTTGGGAACCCTAAACTGCTGGGGATGCTAATATAGATCTGATCGGATCAGATATTGAACCGATCAGATACTATACCACTAAGGGAGGTGTATGGTGCGTGCGTGGGTGTTAGCGGTACTGGCGCTAACCTGACGCTGCCTGGAGATGGTGCTTGCCAGTTCACCAAAATGCTACCAAAAAAATGTTAGCGATCGCAGGGATCAGGCCTGACTCTGCGAACGCTGCAGTTATGCGTTTAGTGTTTTGTAAGTGACAGTGATCGATCGATACTGCACTTGGGTGGGCCGGGCAGAGGGGCAAAACGCAGGTGCTAGCAGGTATCTGGGCTGATCCCGCTAACACTGTGTTTTTGGGAACCCTAAACTGCTGGGGACGCTAGTATAGATCTGATCGGATCAGATATTGATCCGATCAGATACTATACCACTAAGGGAGGCGTATGCTGCGTGCGTGGGTGTTAGCGTTACTGACGCTAATCTGACGCTGCCTGGGGCGATGCATATCACCGCCGGGCGATCAGGGGGCTAAACCTTTATTCGGTAATAAACGGCGGGTGCCCTGACACTAAAAAAAATAAACAAACTAACCAGCGTCACCCGTAACACTTATACGGTGATCAGTGGTTAAAGGGTTAACTAGGGGGCCATCAAGGGGTTAAAACATTTATTAGGTAGTATATGGGGGTCCCTGTCGCTATAAAACGCTGACGGCGAACCTAAATATTTAGGTCCCTAACTAGCGTCACCAGCGACACTAATACAGCGATCAGAAAAATGATCGCTTAGCGACACTGGTGACGGGGGGTGATCAAGGGGTTAAAACTTTATTAGGGGGGGTTAGGGGGGTATCCTAGACCTAAAGGGGGCTAATATTCACTGTCCCAACACTGTAACTGTCACAAACTGACACCAATGCAGTAATCAGAAAAAAAAAAAAACTGCTGGTGTCAGTTTGTGACAGGGGGGGGGGGTGATTGGGGGGGGATCGGGGGGCGATCGGGGGGGGGATCGGGGTGTTTTGTGTGCCTGGCATGTTCTACTGTGTTGTGTAGTGTTGGTGCACTCACAGTGAAGTCTTCTCTCCTCGGCGCTGCAACGGAATACCGAGCCGAGGAGAGATGACATCATTTCCTTTGCTGCTGTTTAGCATACAGCAGCAAAGGAAGTGATCTGATTGGCCGGCGGCGATCGCGAGGGGGGGGCCACGAACGGATGGCCTCCCCCTCACCTCTGATCGCCGCTGGACAAAAGACGACCGCCTCGGGCACCGGGGGGGGGGGGGGGTCCGATCGGACCCCCCACCCGCGGAAGGCAAATCACGTATATGTACGTGATTTTGCCTGTCCGTGCCACCTTGCCGACGTAAATCGGCGTGAGGCGGTCGTCAAGTGGTTAAAAAAAAAAAAAATGTGTTATAAACCTATTTAATAAGTTGTGTGTTGGTTGGGTACCTAGGCTAACTTTGTTGGACTTACAAACAAATTGGAGTTACAAATGTGCTCTCGGAATGAAATTAGTTTGTATGTAGGGAATTTACTGTACATGTAATGGGATAGATTTACTAAAGTACAGTTACTCCAGAGATTAATAAAGGAGGGGGATCTCTGCTGACTTCCATCATCCAATCATGTGCAAGCAAAAATGCATTTTTTTATTTTCCTATTTTGGGTATTCTTTGTCAAGTAAAGCTTTACCTCATTTATTAAGCTCTGGAGCAACTTGCAAATTGCACAGTCTATGTGCCTTCCTACCTCCCTAGCGGTATTCTCCTGTGTGGCTCGGGGTTAAATTTCAGTACCATTAGCGGTAACCCTGAGCCACACTCAGGATTGCATTGCGGGATCCTGGAAAAGGTTACTTACCTTGTCACCAGGATCCTGCGATGTCCCCTTGAGGTGTCTGCGGGCAGAGGCGGCTCTAGGCTTTGTGAGGCCTTAGGCAAACCTTAGACATGAGGCCCCACTCACTCCCATAACTGAAAAAAATATTCGAGCGATAGAAATTACTGCAGAAAAGACCACAGACATGATACAAGAGATGCTCAGAGACTGCAGACATGACACAAGCGATGGTCACAGGCTGCAGACATGATACAAGAGATGGTCAGAGGCTGCAGACATGAAACAAGAGTTGGCCAGAGGCTGCAGACATGATACAACACGGTAACGCCACATTGCTGCAGCAGCCACCCAACACTAGGGCCACAGACAATCCCTCCACAGACAGAGTGCAGACAGATAATCCCTCTATACACCCCTCTGTCCTCTACTAAAAGCAGGAGAAGCTGACATATTCGCTTTTGGCGCCCTGCAGTGCATCCTGGAAGGTGTAGTCTCTGCAAAGCGCAGGCACTGGAGGGCCAAGTCTAGTATGTGGTGTGGAGAACTACAACTCCTGCCATGCAATGTGGTTCCGGCTTTGGGTGAAGGCTAGGATGGCGGTAGAGCCTGCTATTGCCTGCAGCTGATGAGATGTTCTCCGTGTGAGGGGGGGTGTTACAGCTGGTTGTAACCTCCATGGCTTTACCCAAGTGTGTGCCGGATCGCTCACCCCACCAGCCTGGGGACACCAGGGCCATCTTTATTATTGATTGGACCCTGGGCAAACATTTTCCTGCTCCCACCCCAGCAATTTCGCTCTCCATCCCAACATCCCAAAAAACACACACAGAATTATCTAAAAAAAAACATGTTAATAATGTAAACATAAGGTTCTGGTTCACACTCACTTATTGCTTCAGGCTCATTGATTGGTTACTAGAGGTTCCTGCACATTATTAGGCTCATTGATTGGTTGCTAGAGGTTACTGCACATAATTACCGCTTACCCATTGGTTGCTTTAGGTTACTGCACATCATTACTGCTCACTGATTGGCTGCTATAGGTTACTGCTTATCATTATCACTCTAGGATTGGTTGCTAGAGGTTATTGCACATTATTAATGCTCACTGATTGTTTGATAGGGGCTACAGCACATAGTTACCGCTCACTGGGTGAGCGGTAATTATGTGGTGTGTGATGCAATTGTTGGGCTACTGTTGGTTGGATGACAGGATACAGTTTAGGGTGATGGTGGCAGCATTGGGATGAGAGGCTGAGATATCTCCCCTATAATGATAGGGGGTAGGGTGATAGGATGCCAGAGGTGGGGTACAGGAGGGATGTGGATGATAATGCCAGGAGGCAGGGTTGTAAGATGCCAGAGGTGGGATACAGGGTGATGATGACAGGGGGCAGGGTGGTAGGATGTCAGAAGTAGGGTATGGGGATGATGATGATTATAGTAGGTGGGGTGGTAGGAAGCTGGAAGAGGGGTACTGGGGGAGGTTGAAAATGACAGGGGGTGGGGTGATAGGATGTCAGAGATGGGGTACGGGGGGATGGAGATGAGAGGGGGTGGAGTGGTAGGAAGCTGGCAGAGGGGTACAGGGGGTGAAGATGACAGGGGGTGGAGTGGTAGGAAGCTGGCAGAGGGGTACAGGGGGGTGAAGATGACAGGGGGCGGAGTGGTAGGAAGCTGGCAGAGGGGTGAAGAGGGGATGAAGATGACAGGGGGTGGTAGGAACCTGGCAGAGGGTTGCAAGAGGGATGAAGATGACAGGGGGTGGGGTGGTAGGAAGCTGACAGAGTAGTGCAGGGGGGATGAAGATGACAGGGGGTGGGGATGTAGGAAGCTGGCAGAGGGGATGAAGATGACAGGGGGTGGGGTGGTAGGAACCTGGCAGAGGGGTGCAGGGGGATGAAGATGATAGGGGGTGGAGTGGTAGGAAGTTGGCAGAGGAGTGCAGGGGGGTGAAGATGACAGGAAGTGGGGATGTAGGAAGCTGGCAGAGGGGATGAAGATGACAGGGGGTGGGGTGGTAGGAAGCTGGCAGAGGGGTACAGGGGGGTGAAGATGACAGGGGGTGGAGTGGTAGGAAGCTGGCAGAGGGTTGCAGAGGGGATGAAGATGACAGGGGATGGTAGGAACCTGACAGAGGTGTGCAAGGGGAATGAAGATGAGAGGGGGTGGGGTGGTAGCAAGCTGGCAGAGGAGTGCAGGGGGGGTGAAAATGATAGGGGTTGGGATGTAGGAAACTGGCAGAGGGGTGCAGGTGGGATGATAAGAAGTATGATGATAGGATGCCAGGAACAGGATAATGATGATGACAGGGGTCAGTAGGTGGCATCATATGCTGGACGGCAAACATATCATCATTGCACTGCTCTGTGTCTGAGTGAGGTCACAGGTGGCTGGCAGCCATGATTTTCGGGGCGCCGGTCATGGAATGCTGTTAGTGTCCAGAGTGTTGTGTAGTACCTTGAGACCCGGATGATCGGCAGGTGCCAGCTCCATTACGGATTTGATCAGGGAGCTGCTCAGCCGCTGTGGGCATTGTCGGAGCTCTGTCTGCAAGTGGTAGGAGAAGGAGATCCTCAGAGCGCGGCAGAAGAGGAGGGGCCAGAGGAGGGGACTACATGCAGCCACTCGTAATCCTGGGCTCTCAATCAGTGCTCAAGTGGCTGGGGAAAACCTAGTTGTGCGTACCGCAGGCTTTTGCCCCGCATTAAAGGCTCTGAGGGTGCTGATCAGGGGACATTCACTTCCACACGCGGTAGGCAAATTAGGCGGCTGCGAGGCCCCTGGGAGTGGGAGGCCTTAGGCGACCGCCTAATTTGCCTAATTAGAGATCCGCCTCTGTCTGTGGGCTCTGTCCTCCACCCGATGCTCTGTGTGCCGGGCTTCTGTGAGCATCGCGGCGCATGGGGGCGGAGCCCGGCAGCAGATTCAAAAGTACAAAATACATAACACACACAGTACACTGTAATTTTACAGATTACATTACTGTATCAAATATTTTCACATCCCTTTTGTCCCCTGGGCTTTGTCCAATGCCCTGCATGCAGTTTTATATTATACATACTGTTCTTTCTGCATGGAAACATGAGATTGTCCATAGCAACCAAAAAGTGTCAGTTTACGTCAAAAGTGGTTTTAGACCAGCTAGAAAACAGCGATAGTAAATTAGAACACTTGCAGAATTGAGCGCTAGTGTATCGTGGGGAAATAAATTTTATTATTATTATATTATTATTTTTTATAATTATTTATAGTTATTTGATTATATTATGATTTATTTTTTTTAAACTTTATCATACCCGGGATGTCTACTAGACTCTTGTTTAGACAGATTTAAGTGTGTTATTACTAAGAATTACAGGCCTACAATATAAAACGCCAAATTTCTGTGCAAAACAATTGTACCGCTTTAAGACGCAAAAATCTGATACCGCCAGGGTGGCTACAGTAAAACTATAGGCATTACTTTTTTTTCATTTTGGATAGAGTAAGGTAGGGTTATAACCCCTGTGAGTCTTTCTTTTGCCATCTGTGTCCCATTGGAAGATTTCCCCTCTATTACATTTCTAGGGACAGCCCAAATTTTTTTTTACTTTTACTTTTAAAGATAATGGTAAACAGGACAAATAGAGAGGGGGTGAATTTCCCTAATGGGGGCAGAGACAACAGTAAAATCCTGACAGGTGTTCTAATTCATCTCCACTTCATCCAAAACTAAAAAAAAAAAGTTTTTCCTTTAGGTATACTTTAAGTGAATCAACCTCATTGATTTCTATATTTAGGTTTCTATACTGTTGAGAGAACTGATCCAAAAAGGAAGAAACTACTCAAAATTTGCTATTATATTTTTACATTCCTTAAATACTGCATGCCTGAACCACTACTTAATTACTGCATTAATTATTTATTTCCTTCTCTGCACTGACTCTAACCCCTTTTCATGCGGTATTTACTGTCAGTTTTAAACGTTTTGCTGTAAATACCGTGAAACGGTATACTGAATTGACAGTTGCAGGATCGCATGAGATATTTAGTGAAAATGTGCCCGGACACCAACATACTGCATGCAATTTGGTTCTGTGAATGTAGCCCAGTATTAGATTAGGAAATCTTCCAGTGGGAAAGGTGGGAAGGAAGGCATTTGCACCATGTAACACCCAAATTACGGGTATACCATGTTAAAAGGTGAACTCAGCTTTTAAATTACCCAGATCTGTGACAGGTTGACTTTAATATATACAGTGTGTTAATGTATCAGAAACCTTGTTCCTTGTTCCCCTGTATGATTTGTATTGATCTATGCTCAAGGGGGAAGCCCTTTGTTCCTTTTTCTCACTGGCGTTTGAAGACAACACATTTTCTGCAGTAATTGGTAGACAGGGATCATATGATCTAAGCTGGGAGCAAGAGCCTTTACGATCCCTCACTGTAATAAGTCCCAGAATAAGGTTACCATATTTTGAAAACAAAATCCATGGACACCCCCCTGACCCTGCCACTTTTAACCACACAGATTTGGTCACAGATTTTTGAAACAAGAGACTGCAGGGGTCAAGAGCTTTTAACACAGGGTGCAGGGGTCAGGAGGAGCGCATAACTCAGAAGAAATGGGTCAGAAGTGCATGGTGCAGAGTGCCAGGCTCAAAAGTATGTAACAGACAGACACAGGAATCAACAATATGTATCGCACAGAGTACAGGAGGCAGAAGTGTGTAATGCACAGAGCACAGGGGTTCAGGGGTGTGTAATATATCGAGCGCAGAGGTACAGGGATGCATAGTGCAGGGAGTGCCGGAGTCACAGGTGTATATCGCACGGAGTGTGGAAGTCAGGGTGCATAATGCATTGATTACAGGGGTCAGGAGTGCACAGTGAACAGAGTGCAGCAGTCAGAGTGTGTAAATTATGAAGTATAGGGATCAGGCGCATGACATGTAACTCAAGGAGCACAGGAGTCAAGGGTGTGTAACATACAGGCAAATACAAAGTAGAACCAACAATTACCCCCTAATTCCAGTCCAAATCCCCCAAGAACAGATCTCTCCTATTAAGACGCCCTCCCAGTACAGAGCTCTCTCCACCCAATTCACCCCCCTGTATAGATTGTCCCCCCAAATACCCTTCTGTACAGACCCCCAATACAGATCTCTCTACCCCAGTATAGATGTGTACCTTAGTACAGACCTCTTCTTTTAGTAAATACCTTTCTTCTCCAGTATTCCTTTCTCAGTACAGACCTCATTCCCTTCAGTACAGACCCCCAATACAGATCACCCCCAGTACAGACCACAGACCCACCTGTATAGACCTCTCCCCCAGTACAGACCTCCCCAGCACAGTGCAACAGACCTTGCCTCCTCACTACAGCTCTTTTCCTCAGTAAAGACCACTTGCCAGACCTCATATACTGTGGCAGAGCTAATTGGGGGAGATTCTTGGCAGTGCCATGTGCCAGTGCCACATCAGTGCTAAGGATGAGCCTTCCTTGGCTCTGTATAGGTGCTGTGTCCACAGTCTGAACAAACAGGTGGCTGCAGTGCAGATGCTACTGCAGCAGCGAAACCTAACATATAAAAATTGGGCATTCACAGTGTCAGTACCCGGGGCACCCCACAAGAAATGCAGTTCCCGACGCTAGCAACGTCTCTACCACCAGCCAGCCAGGGACAACTGGGGATGCTTTTTTTTTTTTTTTATATAGGTAGATATACTGTATGTAAAATAAATCCTTTATAGAAATAAAATAGCATATACAAAATCAGCTGATGTATTTTTAAACTGATAAATGACCAGAGACCATTATAGATTTTAAATAACAGTAAATATTTATTTGTAGATTTTTTTTCTTTTTTTTTTTGTACAAAAAAAATCTACATCAAGAATTGCAAAAATACTTGTAGAAAATGTGTAGCTCATTTGATAATTTTAGTGATAAAAACACGTTCCAAATATAGCTTGTCACTGTAGTTAAATTAAAATAATTAGGCAGTAAATGAAATTCATTAGGTAGACATATTTAGACTAGGGCTACATGGACAATTTTCATCTCTTGCTACTTAGAGAATTAAATGCTTGTTGACGATTATCACATTAGCAGCACATTCATTTCAATGTCCTGTACAGTAGTTGACTGCCAACAAGTGTTTCATTCTTTCAGTAGCAAGGAAATAATGCCCATTTACACATTTACGCTCTATTGCATGTTGCAGTACACTATGTTCCCGAAGCCTGTTCATTTTGATTGTACCCCAGTGCTGGAGAAATCCATTCTTTTTCATTTTTTTGCTGTAGTGCACCTCGACTCACGATATGCATTGTGGTGTGTTTTTGTGCAGGCATGCTGTGTAGGTGGGTTGGGGTGCCATTCAAAATCAATGACACCCTAATTCACAATGACATTTAAAATGATGGGCACCACAATCACAATGCAATGATTTGTGAATGAGTCCTAATGTTATCTGTTTAGCTATAGTCTTAAATTCTCGACAGTGTTTTTAAAAAACATATTTAACATGAGATGCATATTTATTTAGTCATTCAAAATGCAAAGTAAAAAGTGCAGACTATGGGGGTTATTTACGAAAGGCACATCCACTTTGTACTACACGTGCAAACTACAAGTGTAAGGTGCACTTGAAATTGCACTGAAAGTGCACGTGGAAGTGCAGTCGCTGTAAATCTGAGGGGTAGATCTGAAATGAGGGGAAGCTCTGCTGATTTTATTATCCAATCATGTGCAAGCTAAAATGCTGTTTTTTATTTTACTTGCATGTCCCCCTCGGATCTACAGCGACTGCACTTCCAAGTGCACTTTCAGAGCAATTTCAAGTGCACTTTGCACTTGTAGTTTGCACTTGTAGTGCAAAGTGGATTTGCCTTTAGTAAATAACCCCCTATGCGTGTATCATCATAGCATTTTGCATTGTAATACTAATCAGATCTAAGTGTATATATATATATTGTAACCTAGGATTCATACAACTTTTACCCATAATTCACACACATTTGACAAAATATTCAATGAAAAAGGTGTTTGGTTACCTATGATACCAATCATTTATTCCAAACAGTTGTCAATCCTTCTGTTTTACCCTCCTAAATAATGTATTTAAAAAAAAAAAAAAGCAACCATTGGGTGAAAGTTGTGTAATTTGTGGGTAAAAACATTGATAAATAGACCTTGATTTACTAAAACTGGAGAGTGCAAAATCTGGTGCAGATTGTAGACATCTTCTGATATATATTTCTCAATCAGTGTCCAAAATTGTTTTGACAAATATTAAATGAAAAGATGCATATCAACACAGAAAACAAGAACCTTGAAAACAACCACAGTTATGGAATTTTGTCAAAATGATTTAGAAAAAGTTAAGAAAAATACAATCGTATAAAGGCTTGCTGGCACCCAATGAGTTGTTTTTAGTTTTCTTTTGGTTTCTTGGATTTTTCAAAGATTTCAATAGCCCGGAGAGTGGATTTCTTTGTAAGATCAAAGCAGCGTGGTTTTGTTACACCTTTAAGGGTCACACTAAAAAAAAAAAAAAAGAACAAAAATCTAAGCATTACTCCACATACAAGGTCACCTCACTCTGATTTCAAGGGACTGTCCCTGATTTGGAACAAAGTCCCTCTGTCCCTCTTTCCTCATTTTGGTCTGATCTATATAGTTGTACATAAAATGCACTTTTTATCTTTCAAAAAATGTTTCCCAGTGCTAAACCTTTCATCCAATTTCTAAATTGCTGCATTCGTAAATTTCATATGCCATTATAAAGGAATAGTAGTGGTAAAAAAAGCACTTGTGGGTTTAACTAGCCATTTCTTTTGTATAATGCTCCTTTAAGGGGACATGGCAAGGGATGTGTCCCCATGAATACATACTTTTGCTAATAGGTGTCCCTCATTCCCATCTCAAAAAGATGGGAGGTATGAATCTGCACTAGGCCAATTAATAGTAAAATGACATTGTGGGGTAGATTTTACTGGAGGCATTTTCTCTAGAGCTTAGGGATTGTGGTAAAGCTTCACTTTGTAAAGAATACGCAATCATGTGCAAGGTAAAAAAAACAAAAAAAAAAACAGCATTTTTGATTGCACATGATTGGATGATGGAAATCAGCAGAGCTTCACCACATTCATTAAGCTTGTAGAGTGCACAGTCTATTTGCCTTTAGTAAATCAACCCCTATGTGTTCTAGATTAAAACAAGTACACACTATAGAGGGGTATGCTTTTGCCATATTTCATGTCAGAGGTTTACAACCACTTTAACCACTTGCCAACCAGCCGCCGTACTTTTACTGCGGTAGGTCGGCTCTCCTGCGCGAACCGACGTACCTGTACGTGTAAAACATGTTGGTTTATTGGCTGCTACAAAAAAAGCAAACCTGTGCTGAAAGAAATTTGTAGCTGTCATTGCTGATCCCCAGCGGGAAGTGCTAGTTGCCTGGTTATAGCTAGCTTTACTGCTAGGGCTTAAATGAAGTCTGCTGCAAGTGGTGGCACTGTGACATCATCACTCCTCACCTGCAGACTTGTTCTGGGTCAATGACTTGGAATGTATTAAAGTAATTGGATTGGTTTGACAGTCAAGTAAAAAGCATTTCCAGACAAAGTTCAGCAGTGGCTAACACTTCTAACAGTTACCTGAAACTTTGCCATTGCTATCCATGTTTATTTTATTACTAGAGGATGCTCTACAAGGTAATATGCCACAATTGCAGCCTAACATCTGAGCATCAATTGGATCAAACTAAAAAAAAAAAAAGTTTTTAGACTGTTTGGCTTAAAGCTAAACACTTGGCAGTCATTCCCATATTACTTTTAAATTAATTACATTTATTTGTGTGTATTATAATTAATATGTGAATACAGTTTTCCTGAAGTTCAGCCTAAAGCCCCGTACACAGGGGCTGAATGTCGGGAGACATTCGGCCCATGTGTTTGTCGGTCTGTGTGACAGAAGGGGCCGTTTGGCTGCACTAACTTTGCATAGTTAGTACAACAGCTCCGACAGATTCTTTTTGTTCAACCTGCTCATAGAAAAAAAAGCTCATAGTGTGTACCAGGCTTTAGGTACTGTGGCAATATGTTCTGGCTTGCATTAACAGTTAGCTGAATGGTTGTATTTGATGCTCGGGGTGACACTTTACTATTGTGGATTATAGTTTTTTGCAACTCTCAGTATCTGCTCTTGTTCTATATGTATGGACTCTATACAACAGATATTCTATTGTTCTGTGTGTATTGAGTATAATTCTCAGTATCTGTCTTCAGTTAGTATGTATGGGCTCTGCACAGTAGCACTTTTCTCGGTCTGTATGCTGGGTGTAAGTAAGGCCTCATGCACACTGGGCATAAAAATTGCTGCTTATATAGGCGCTTGGCATTTTTTTCTTTCAGCCTGTAGAAGTAACTCTGTGTTAGCCAATGTGTACATGCACATTTGCACGTTTACAGTCATATTTGTAGAGGAGCCTGAAACAATCCCCATCACAAGTGCATTTTGGAGAAGAGTTTTTGGGCAGAAAAGATGCTTAAAGTGATATTAAAGTCTTGTTTTTTGTGTTTAAACATAATAAACATGCTTTACTTACCTGCTCTGTGAAGTGGTTTTGCATAGAGGAGCCCAGATCCTCCTCTTCTTGGGTCCCTTGCTGCCACTCCTGGCACCTCCCTCCTGCTGAGTGCCCCCACAGCAAGCAGCTTGCTATGGTGCCACCCAAGCTGAGCCACAGCTCCCTGTGTCCATTCAGACACAAAGCTCAGCCCCGCCCTCTCCCTCCTCATCGGCTCACTGACTTTGATTGATAGTAGCGGGAGCCATTGGCGCCTGCTGCTGTGTCTCAGCCAATCAGGAGGGAGAGTCCCGGGCAGCCAAGGTTCTCATGCAACATCGCTGGATCGAGATGGGGCTGTGGGGGGCTGCTGCACACAGAAGGTTTCTTATCTTAATGCCTAGTGCACTTTACTGCCTACTGCCTTTATAACCACTTTAAAGTGCCTAAATGTGGTGTTTAGGTGCATCAATCGGTTTTAGGTGACCATTTTTCTAATGTTTTAGGGAAAAACATTTATAAACGCAAATGCACCTAAAAGTGTGTGCCTAAACACATGTACAATATGCTCCATAGGAGTGTTTTTTATTCTGCCTTTTTTTCTGCCAGCAGTTCTGGCATTTATTCTACTACCTAGTGTGCGTGGACACTAACTATTCTTATTCTGTGTGTATGAAGCTACACAGTAATAGTCCTATTGTTCTGTATGCTGGGCGTAATTCTCAGTACATGCCCTAAAGCTAGATACACACTAGAGCTGCACGATTCTGGATAAAATGAGAATCACAATTTTTTTTGCTTAAACTGTGATCTTTATGTCTTGTACAGTTCTCCCAGCCAATACGGTCACTGCTCCTCTTGGCCAATCGGGTCTTAAGACCCACTTCCTGATTAGCCGGGAGGTGGAGCAGGAAGACAATAGCAAATAATAATTTGCTATTATGACACAAGTGGGTGGACCCTTTTTTGAAGCCAATTAGACCCTCAGGCTCTAATCACATGCTTCAAAAAAAAAAAAAACCCTGTGCTAGATTGGCATTTTCAGTTATGTATTATAAAGAAATTGGAAAAAAAATACTCACAACACTGCCTCTTGGGAACATTGTTTACTTGGTTTGGAGTAGCTGATGATATTTTTCCATTCTAGGTCTTTTTCAATGTATTTACCACAGCAATTTGTTTTCTCTGGTATGTGAGAAACTAGAAATAAGAAAAACAAACCATGAAGAACACATTAATAGACAACTTTAATCAATAAAAACAGACAATGCATAGTGCATTTATACAAGGGGTACTAAAGGCATTGTAAAAAATTACGCATATGGTGCAGTTTGTCAGTAGCATTAAAGTGGAACTAAACTCTGGAAAATACTCGCTTCCACCTTCCAGCAATGTGATGGTTACATCCCTCAGATGACACCATCATTCTGGTGCATCCGGGGTGTGCCGGGAATGCATGCAGAGCTACGCATGTGCAGCATGGTGTACCTTAAGTAAAAGACTGCAAGCAGGCAAGTAATTGTGTCTTATTGCAGAAGTGGCATAGCATGTTTCTTCTGCAATATAGAGCTGCCTGCTTGCCATTTTTTACATTTTAGGATTAGTCCCATTTGAACACAGCAGTCTTTTCTTTTCCCCAAGCCCCCTAGTAATATAGTTTTTATGACCTGGTGATACAGCCAATAATTCTGTTACTTTTTGGCTTCCTTTAAGAGACCAAGCTGTTAAAAGCGGAAGTTAGAGGGATGAGACAAACCATTTAACACTGACAGGGGTGCTTACAATGATCAGCTTTTATTCATTCATGTAAATCCTTTATCACAAAAGAAAAAAAAAACTGTTGCTGTAACTGCTTAAAAAAGTGTTAGCTGGAGTTCAACTTTAATTTTTTAGACACTTATGTAAAGTCCATCTAAATACACTAGTCTATCTTTTTTTTTTATCCTTTATTTCATAGCGTATACATTATAACAAACGGACACAATGAAATACACATCTGTTAGACCCCTTTCACACTGAGGAGCTTTACAGGCGCTATAGCGCTGAAAATAGCGCCTGCAAAGCGCCTGTAAAGCGCCTCTCCTGTCCCTCCAGTGTGAAAGCCCGAGGGCTTTTACACAGGAGCGGTGCACTGGCAGGACACTAAAAAAAGTCCTGCTAGCAGCATCTTTAAGGCGCTGTAGGAGTGGTGTATACACCGCTCCTACAGCGCCACTGCCCATTGAAAACCCTTTTTCAGCCGCTAGCGGGGGTTAAAAGCGCCTCACTAGTACCCAAAAAGCGCCGCAAAATTGACGGTTACCACCGATGCCCGGGGCAGCTCAGTGTCAAAGTGCCCTTAAGGTCATAAACCACCACTAGTCTATCTAACACTTTCCTCTCTACAGGTTAATAATTCTGCTCTCCAAGGGTGGTTACGTTGCTCCTTTGTAGATTCATTCTAAGACATACAGTATGTTAGAGTCACCAGGTGAAAATACAGGAAAAATAACCTAAAAGCAGAAAACGAATGCAGCCACCACGTCTAAGGATTGGTAAACCGTTATATATTACACTTTTGTTTTCGAATTCACATACACTTTAGGTTTGTGTTTGGAATACTTTTTTAATTAATATGTAATTTGTCACAAGCCTTCCTGCATAATTGGCGTCATAAATATAACTCTAGCCAAATCTTTTTTCGAGGTTTGAATAGAAGGGTAAGGGTTTTATTGTTGTTTGAGGTGATTTCCCTTCATTTTGTATTAAGGTGACATATATACATACATATGTATGTGTGTGTGTATATATATATATATACACACACACACACACACACACACATATATATATATATATATAAACAAAAATAAATCTCTGATCTTGGAGAAAAATTTACAAAGAAACATGTTCATTACATTTTTTATAATTTAGCACTGCACTGTTTGTGAAATATATATATATATATATATATATATATATATATATATATACAAACACTGTATACTGTACAACAAAAAGAATTTATATAAATTAATCATATCCAGATCTAAGGCAAGCCATAGATAATGTAAATTTCTTTCCTTCCACCATGGGTTACAGGAAAGAAAATCGCTTGATTCCTCCATCAACACAGACAGTGTTAATGGGGGAATCCCTCCCGCAGTTGTGTTCTGCTGGCGAGGAGCCTCCCCTGTTGGCAGAACACAATAATTACTGCTGGCGGCTATAGCTGGATCTACTTCATTCCAACTAGCCTGCCCATAGATGGATCGAATCTCAGTTGGTCCCTGCTGAATCGGCAGGGATTCGATCCATCTTTGGCCTGCTTAAGAAATAGATGCTGACCTTGAACGATGCTTAGACCCAGATGGTGCTGATCTTCATGGGAAAAGAAGTGTTACATATACATGTCATTTACTATGCATGCCCTTAATATAAAAAAAAATATTGTTGAAACTAGAGGGTCTATTCGCAAAAAATTTGCTTTGTGAATACCTCAAACACAAATAATGTGTCTAATGTGTTTATTTTCTATGATCATCAGCTCTGTCTAGTGGTTGTAATACTGTATTTACCTGGAATACCTTAATCGTAAAATAATACATTATGGCCACTAGATGGAGCTGACGATCAGAGGAAATTAACATAAATGCTTAAAGCATTCGTACAGCAATTTTTTTTTTATAAATAGATCCCCTAGGTCTGCCTTAAAAATGCAAGGATCAATATTGTTGCAACAAGCATGATTTTCTGATGGTTGTTTTTAGTGCACCTTGCACACCATCATTGTTTTTTGGCAGCTTTCAGAAAAAGCCTGACATGACTGAGAATAGGATGTATATAGGTAATTATTTATATGATTGTACCGCTGTTCCGTTGCACATATTATAAAATTCAGTAAATCTGCTGTGCAAGAACAACATAATAATCAGCCGTGATAAGATTATAAGATACTTACATAAACCGTGGCTTTTGCTCAGGCAGAAAGTCTCTACCACCAGCAGCACAAGTGCAATAAGACAGGCAGCTCTCATGGTGAATGTAGTAATGACCGCTGACAATAGTTCACTGAGTACCTTCATCTCACTTTTGCCTGGCATTTTATACTTTTCTTCAATGTGGGGAAAGTGTACTTGGAATTTTTGAAAGGGTTTTTTTTTCCCTTCCAAAGTTAAGTGTAGGAGGAAGGTTCAGTAGGCGTCTGCCTATGGACTGATGCTGCTTACAAGCAGATGGAGTTTACATGTTCAAAATAAGTCCATGATGTACATGAGGAAGTCACACTTACATGGGAGGAAATCTGAGGTATATGGAACATGTCATGCCACAAAAGTCATATTATTCACCCTTTTCTGTGTTTCCTTAAAGCCAAAAAAAGTGTTTCAAGAACAAAAAAATCATTTTAATGTGACACTAAACAATATCCTTATTCTCCAGAATAAAATCTATACATATCCATTGCTTAAAGTGGTTGTACACCCCTACATATACCCAGTAAAATGACTGGCCTCAAGTTATACACAGAGATAAAACAAATCCTCCTATTGTACTTAAATTGTATATGTTTATCTACAGCCTTCTCTTCTCTTCTACAGCCATTCAAAGTGCAGGACTTATAAAGCTTGTTTAAGCTGTCAGAAAGCAGGGGGTGGGGAGCTGAATATATACCCTGCAGAGCTCAGTGAGGAGAGCTCTGACAGCTGATTGGAGGGAAGCCAGGGACGCCCCCCCCCCTTACACAGGACACAGGAACAGAGCTGGGGCTGTCAATAGCAAGCTGTGCACTGGAGCTCCCTCCTTGTCACTTTTTCCTCTTGGTGTCAGAAAAACTTGTCAGAAGTTACTCATGCAGATAACAGGGGAACGAGGCAGGAGAGGGAAATTACACATAGGGGTTGATTTATTAAAGGCAAAAGTGCAGTTGCTCCAGAGTTTAATAAATGAGGTAACGCTTCACTTTGCAAAGAATACCCAATCACGTGCAAGTAAAATATAAAAAAAAACAAAAAAAACAGCAGTTTTGCTTGCATATGATTGGATGATGGAAGTCAGCAGAGCTTCTGCTCATTTACTAAGCTCTGGAGCAACTGCACTTTGCAAGGTGCACAGTCTATTTGCCTTCAGTAAATCAACCCCTTAGTGTTCTGGATTGAGACAAGTACACACTATAGAGGGGTATACTTTTGCCATATTTAATGTCAGAGGTTTAAAACCACTCCAGGTTCAACTCTTGGAGCATGTTACACCCATATTAACCATTTCAACCACGGAAGGATTTACCTCCTTAATGACCAGGCCATTTTTGGCGATGCGGCACTGCGTCGCTTTAACTGACAATTGCGCGGCTGTGCAACATTGTACCCAAACAAAATTGACGTCCTATTTTTCCCACAAATAGAGCTTTCTTTTGGTGGTATTTGATCACCTCTGCGGTTTTTATTCTTTGCGCTATAAACATACAAATTTTGAAATAAAAAACAATATTTTTTACTTTCTGCTATAATACATATCCCAAAAAAATATATAAAAAAACAAATTGATCAGTTTAGGCCAATATGTAATCTGCTACATATTTTTGGTAAACAAAAACTGCAATAAGTTTATATTGATTGGTTTGCGCAAAAGTTATAGCGTCTACAAAATAGGGGATAGATTTAGCAACTTTGTATTTATTTTTATTGTTTTTACTAGTAATGGCAAGGATCAGAGATTTTTAATGGGACTGCGACATTGCGGCAGGCAAATCTGACCCTAAGTGACACTTTTTGGTGACCAGTGACACCAATACAGTGATCAGTGCTATAAAAATGCACTTACATAGTTACATAGGTGAGGATGAAAAAAGACACAAGTCCATCAAGTCTAGCCTTTGTGTGTGATTATGTGTCAGGATTACATTGTATATCCCTGTATGTTGCGGTCATTCAGGTGATTCAGTTTCTTGAAGCTATCAATGCTCCCCGCTGAGACCACCGCCTGTGGAAGGGAATTCCACATCCTTGCCGCTCTTACAGTAAAGAACCCTCTACGTAGTTTAAGGTTAAACCTCTTTTCTTCTAATTGTAATGAGTGGCCAGGAGTTTTATTAAACTCTCTTCTGCGAAAAAGTTTTATCCCTATTGTGGGGTCACCAGTACAGTATTTGTAAATTGAAATCATATCCCCTCTCAAGCGTCTCTTCTCCAGAGAGAATAAGTTCAGTGCTTGCAACCTTTCCTCATAACCAAGATCCTCCAGACCCTTTATTAGCTTTGTTGCCCTTCTTTGTGCTCGCTCCATTTCCAGTACATCCTTCCTGAGGACTGGTGCCCAGAACTGGACAGCATACTCCAGGTGCGGCCGGACCAGAGCCTTGTAGAGTGGGAGAATTATCGTTTTATCTCTTGCGTTGATCCCCCTTTTAATGCATGCCAATATTCTGTTTGCTTTATTAGCAGCAGCTTGGCATTGCATGCCATTGCTGAGCCTATCATCTACTAGGACCCCCAGGTCCTTTTCCATCCTAGATTCCCCCAGAGGTTCTCCCCCCAGTGTATAGATTGCATTCATATTTTTGCCACCCAAATGCATTATTTTACATTTTTCTACATTGAACCTCATTTGCCATGTAGTCGCCCACCCCATTAATTTGTTCAGGTCTTTTTGCAAGGTTTCCACATCCTGCGGAGAAGTTATTGCCCTGCTTAACTTAGTATCGTCTGCAAATACAGAGATTGAACTGTTTATCCCATCCTCCAGGTCGTTTATACACAAATTAATTAGGATTGGTCCCAGCACAGAACCCTGGGGAACCCCACTACCCACCCCTGACCATTCTGAGTACTCCCCATTTATCACCACCCTCTGAACTCGCCCTTGTAGCCAGTTTTCAATCCATGTACTCACCCTATGGTACATGCCAACGGACCATATTTTTTACAGTAAACGTTTATGGGGAACTGTGTCAAATGCTTTTGCAAAATCCAGATACACCACGTCTACGGGCCTTCCTTTATCTAGATGGCAACTCACCTCCTCATAGAAGGTTAATAGATTGGTTTGGCAAGAACGATTCTTCATGAATCCAAGCTGATTGCTGCTAATGATATTGTTCTTATTACTAAAATCTTGTATATAGTCCCTTATCATCCCCTCCAAGAGTTTACATACTATTGATGTTAGGCTAACTGGTCTGTAATTCCCATGATGTATTTTGGGCCCTTTTTAAATATTGGTGCTACATTGGCTTTTCTCCAATCAGCTGGTACCATTCCAGTCAGTAGACTGTCTGTAAAAATTAGGAACAACGGTCTGGCAATCACTTGACTGAGTTCCCTAAGTACCCTCGGATGCAAGCCATCTGGTCCCGGTGATTTATTAATGTTAAGTTTCTCAAGTCTAATTTTAATTCTGTCCTCTGTTAACCATGGAGGTGCTTCCTGTGTTGTGTCAAGAGGATAAACACTGCAGTTTTGGTTACTGAAGCCACCCGATTCACTCGTGAAGACTGAGGAGAAGAATAAATTCAATACCTTCGCCATCTCCCCATCCTTTGTAACCAGATGTCTTTCCTCATTCTTTATGAGTCCAATATGGTCTGTCCTCCCTTTTTTACTGTTTACATACTTAAAGAATTTCTTGGGATATTTTTTGCTCTCCTCCGCTATGTGTCTTTCATGTTCTATCTTAGCCGTCCTAATTGCACCCTTACATTTCTTGTTGCATTCTTTATAAAGTCTGAATGCTGAGGATGATTCCTCAACCTTGTATTTTTTGAAGGCCTTCTCCTTTGCTTTTATATGCATTTTTACATTGGAGTTAAGCCATCCAGGATTTTTGTTCGCTCTTTTAAATTTATTACCCAATGGGATACATTGGCTAATGCCCTTATTTAATATGCTCTTAAAGCAAACCCATCTCTCCTCCGTATTCTTTGTTCCTAATATTTCACCCCAATTTATGCCTTTTAGCAAGGTTTGTAGTTTAGGGAAGTTGGCTCTTTTGAAATTCAGTGTCTTTGTGTTCCCTTTATGTTTCCTATTTGTGTGATTTATACTGAAACTAATTGACCTGTGATCGCTGTTACCTAAATTGCCCCGTATTTCCACATCCGTGATCAGGTCTGTATTGTTGGTAATCAGTAGATCCAGTAATGTTTTATTTCTAGTTGGTGCGTCTACCATCTGACCCATAAAATTGTCCTGCAAGACATTAAGGAACTGGTGAGCCTTAAATGAATGCGCTGTTCCCTCCGCCCAGTCTATGTCTGGATAGTTAAAATCCCCCATTATCATAACACTTCCCATCCTTGCTGCTAATCCAATTTGTGATAGGAGATCCGTCTCCACTTCCTCCCTCAGGTTAGGGGGCCTATAGCATACTCCCAGTATTATTTTCCCCTTAGCTTCATCCCTTTGGAGCTCTACCCATAAGGATTCCACCTCCTCTCTAGCTCACTCAGTGATGTCATCTCTCACATTCGCTTGTACATTATTCTTGATATACAGGCATACCCCTCCCCCTTTTTTACCCTCTCTATCCTTGCGGTATAGGGTATACCCTTGAATGTTTGCCAGCCAATCATGAGAGCTGTTGAACCAGGTCTCTGAAATTCCCACAAAATCCAAATCCTCCTTGTACAGCAGTATCTCTAGTTCACCCATCTTGTCCGCCATGCTCCTGGCATTGGTGAACATGCCACATAGTTTAGACCGGTCGCATATTGTCCTCGTATTGGGTGTTTCAAGATTGCAACTAGGACTTGCTACTATACTCACCTTGTGTTTTTGTGCTTTGGTTAACCTACCCCTAATGCCCCCAATACTACCCTCTGGAATATCTTCCGCGCTGGCTATCTCTGTCTCTGGACCCTCCCCCCCATCGCCTAGTTTAAAAACCCCTCTAAATTTTTGGCCATCTTCATTCCCAGCAGATCTGCACCCTCCTCATTTAGGTGCAGTCCGTCCCTTCTATAGTACCGGTTACCGACCGGTTATACTGATCCCTGTATAAATGGCACTGGCAGGGAAGGGGTTAACACTAGGGGGTAGTCAAGGGGTTAAGTGTTCCCTAGGGAGGTGTTTCTAATTGTCAGGGGGACGGACTGACTGGGAGTAGAGACAGATCTCTGTTCCTGATCACTAGGCACAGCTGATCTCTCTCTCCTTCCCTGTCAGAACGGGCATCCGCCTTGTTTACATAGGCAGATCCCCGTTCTGCCTCTCTTCACAGCAATCGTGGGTCGTCGGCAGACATCGGGTCCTCCGGACCCGCGGATGAGCTCATGTACCACATGCACAGACCAACGTACAGGTATGTTGGTTTACGCAGCTGAGCCGCCTTGCCGCAGTATATATACGGAAGGCGGACGGCAAGTGGTTAAGGGTGTAACATGTAACATGCTCTAGGTCTGCCCCCCGCACCTCCCGATCCCCTACGCCTGTGACAGCGGGTGGGGGTTCTCCCTGCACCCACTGTCACATTTTGAAAATGACATGGCTTTGCTGTGCTTCACCCATACAGCCACATCATTCATTCACAGGAATCTGTAAATGAGAAAACTACAAGTCCCATCTTCCACCGCGGCAGATGGCTTGAAGTTCTCAATAAACTGTGTGAGTTCTGATCACCCACAGGCTTTGCAACTGTCTGCCTGTGTGCAGGTACAGGCAGTAGAGCTGGAGGCAGCGTCTGCATGAGCCTGAAGTTGCACCCGTGTGCAATGATCTGCAGGCTCCTCTGAAAAAAAGAAATGCCAATTTTTTTCTTGCAAAAATATATGCATTTATTTATTATTTATTTATTATTTTTTATAACATTTTTTCTTAGTGTGTTTTTTCTGCCTCCTTGTATCATCCCTTGTAAGCTTCTGAATCTCTCCTATTCCCCCCTCAATCCTGTTTGTTTGGAAAGAGCAGTGAACGTTGGTTGTGGTCATGTGCACTGCTCTTACCCCATAGTCCATAGTCCCTAGTCCATCTCAGGAGGGAGCAAGAGAGGGTGGCTACAGTCCCACCAGTGTTAGTTTCATTGACGAAAATATTTTCGTCACAATTTTCGTCAGAGTCATGTTTTCAGTGATGAAAACTACACAAATCTCAATTTGAATCTTTGTCAATTGACGAAAACAAGGCTGAAAATCAATGGCAATTTTTGGCAATGGACAAAAACGGACAAAAACTGAACTAAAATATGAGGGAGGGACATTTTTTTTTTAAGTAATTGAAGGGGAGAGATAGGCATCAGGCAGTCAAGAGTGCTATAAGATTTTATTTATATAAAATATATTAAAAAAATGGTAATGCACTCACAAGCTTCAGTGTGAAACAGCAATAGAATTAGCTTAATGTGAAGCAATCAATAGTGGTAATAGTCCCCACAGGAGCTGCTGGGATCATGGAGAGGCAGTAGATGCCGGTGATAAGATCCAGAGAATCTGTCAGAGAGCCGCTGCAGGAACCTTGGAAGAACTGTCAGATGGAGCTGTCAAAAGTCTGGGTGCTAGTAGCCAATCAGGAACCCTTTCAGAGGCAAAACCACACCTCCTTCATGAAGGAGGCTTGGTTTTGCCTCTAATTTTTTGTCATTTTTTTTTTTTTTTTTTATATTTTAAAGTTACACTTCTGTTTGTCAAAAAAGCAGTATCCTTGTAACGAAACATGGTTTTATTTATAAAGGGGTTACATATCACAAAGGCTAAATCTGTGTCTGTAGTAAATGTACAAAAACCTTAATACCATAAATAATGACATGTTATTAGATTTTTACTCCAGGAGTATATAATGAGTTTGGAAATTCTAAAGAAATGCTTAAATAATGCATTACAATTTAACAACCCATTAGGTTTAAGTCGACTAAAATGATTTTAGTTGACTAAAATGTACTGGAGATTTTAGTAGACTAAAATGTACTGGAGGTTTTAGTAGACTACAATGTACTGGAGATTTTAGTCGACTAAAATATGACTAAAACTAAAAAAACTATTCAGTTGACTAAAATACGACTAAAACTATAATGGCATTTTAGACAAAAGACTACGACTAAAACGAAATCGAAATTTGATGTCCAAATTAACACTGGTTCCTACATATAGGGGGACTATGGAGAATGAATGTAGAAACCCTGACAAAAAACGAAAAAAAACAAAACTTTGAGATTTGGTGGAGGCTGAGAGCAATAGAAGGGACTTTTGTGAGTTAAGAATACATAATTAAATATATTTTTTACCAGAGTTTAGTGTCACTTTACCACCTGCCTACTGGGCACTTTTACCCCCTTCCTGCCCAGGCTAGTTTTCACCTTTCAGCGCTGTCAGACTGTGAATGACATTTGCATGGTAATGCAACACTGTACCCAAACAAAATTTTTAGCATTTTTTTTTACACAAATAGAGCTTTATTTTGGTGGTATTTGATCACCACTGGGTTTTAATTTTTTGCTAAACAAAGGAAAAAGGACCATAAATGTTGAAAAAAATAATTCTTTTTTTTCATCGTTTATTATAAAATTTTGGAGGTACTTTTTCACCTTCACTGATGTGCGCTGATGAGGCTGCACTGATGGACATGAATAGGCTGCATTGATAAGCTGCACTGATGAGGTGGCACTGATGGGCACTGATGAGGCGGAACTGGTGGGAACTGATGAGGAGGCACTGATGAGGCTGCCTTGATAGGTGGCACTGTTGGGCACTGGTAGGCAGCACTGAAGGGCACTGATAGGTGGCACTAATGAGCACTGATATATGACACTGAAGAGGAGGCACTGATTGGCAACACTGATGGGCACTGATTGGCAGCAATAGTGGGCAAAGATTTGCAGCACTGGTGGGCACTGTTGGGATGCTGATAATCAGTGCCAATGTCCCTTCAACACAAGCTGGTTACAGATTTCTTCTTTTCTCCTCACTAAAACTGATAACTGACACAGCTGATGAAGTGGCCCTTTACCCTGATCTGTGATCGGCTGAGTCCTTCAAACTCAGCGATCACAGAGCGCGATCACGGGAGGACGTCAATGGATGCCCATTGAAATAAAAAAAACCCCACAAATGCAAATCGCGGCAAAAACGCACTAAAACTGCGGTAAAAACGCGGTACTTGCAGGTCCATTGAATTCCATTACATGCAAAACGCTGCATTTTGCATGAAAAAAAGTCCTCGACCCTTTCCAAAAACGCAGAGGCACAAAAATGCATTGATGTGAACATGTTCCATAGGGACCCATGTTAAAAAATTTCCATGCATTTCTGCAAAATGCATCAAAAAACGCATTTGTGGGAATCGAGCCTTAACATGTACCAAAAATGCAGCAAACCAGTGAAGAGTTCCATAGGATTTAAAGGGAGGCATTTTCATGCATTTTTTTCTTCTTTTTTAATTGAAAAACTGAAAAAAAAAACTGATAAAAAAACTGATCAGTGTCAAAGTTCTCTATAATGTCAACAATTAAGGATTTAAAGTGGTTGAAACCCCTTTACAACCACTTTATACTACAGGCAAGCCTATAATTAGGCTTACCTGCAGCTACACTGGATACTTGCATGTGCCAACTTCATCGGCACATGCGCACTTAAGCAAACTGAAGCAATGGCACGTACCTGCCGTTGCTCCAGTTGTACTGTGCCGCTACCGGAGTGACATCATCGCGGCTCCGGCCAATCACAGTGCCGGAGCCGCAATACCCGGAAGTAACCCCATGGGGAGATGTCAGCTGCCGGAGCAGTGAACGAGGACCGCTGCGGGGGCTTCGATCTCAGGTGCTATGCATACTAGCTCATTATGCCTTTGTTTTGCAGGGTTTTTTTTATTTTTAAAAAGGGTTTACAACCACTTTAAGAGAAACAAATTTATAGAAAAAATGTCTCTTATGTCTTCTAATACACAGAGAAATATAATATATGTTTATATCAACAAGTGGACTTTATGTTGATTATTAAAGGATGAAAACTAATTTAAATATAGCATAATATGTGATTGCATTCTTTTTTGTAATTCCTTTATTAGTATAAAAAAAGTCATAGAAAAACATATACAATAGAGATATGCAGCTTAGTACATTGACAATAGAAACTTCAATATATGGACGGCTGACAAAAAACACCAAGACAACAATCCCAGAGGAAGTATTCAAAATGCTAATCCAATACCACGACTGTAGCATATATAATAGCGCTCACCCACAAGTCAGGAGAGCAAACATCAAAACACATGGTGAGGTCATGCGTGTCGGCAAGTGGAAGACCATGAGTGGTCAGAAAGGTTCCACTCATCTAGCATCATGTAATTGGGAGAAACAGGGAGGAAAGAGAAAGAAAGCAGAGCTAAGGGAGGGCGAACAGGACCAGGGAAGGGATGCAGAGGAAAAAGAAACAGGGAGAGAAAAAAAAGGGGGTGGGGGTTTGAGAAGAGAAGGTGGAAAGATCACCCGGTCATCCCCCTCCCTGGGTAAGGCAAGGCATGCAGAAGTTCACTGGGCGGTGGAGAGCTCATTGAGGTAGGCATTGGTATACACAAAATCATTCCACGGCCTCCATGTTTCGTACACAACTCTTCCGTGTTACGCAGTGTGGCTGTGAGTTCTTCCGTGTCTCATATGTTGTTGACTTTAGCGAACCACAGAGCCTTCGTAGGGGGGTCAGCATCTCTCCAGAGAAGCAGAATGCAGGCCTTCGCTGTGTTTAGGAGTTGCAGTGTGAGGGAAGATTTGTATCATTTAATAGGTCATTCTGTTAAATGCAATAAACAGGGGTTAGCATGCAGATCAACAGCCGTAAGTTGTTTAACCACTTCAATACCAGGCACTTAGACATCTTCCTGCCCAGGCCAATTTTCAGCTTTCAGCTCTGTCGCAATTTGAATGACAATTGCGCGGTCATGCTACACTGTACTCAATTTTTTTTTATCATTTTGTTCCCACAAATAGAGCTTTCTTTTAGTGGCATTTGATCACCTCTGCAGTTTTTATTTTTTGCGCAACAAATAAAAAAAGACCGAAAATTTCGAAAAAAAACAAGTTTTTCTTTGTTTCTGTTAAAAATTTTTGTAAATAAGTTACGTTTTCTTCTTCAATGACGGGCACTGATATGGCTGAAATGACGGGCACTGATACGGTGGCACTGATGGACACCGATGAGGTGGCACCAATGAGGTGGCACTGACGGGCACTGATGATGGGCACTGATAGGCGGCACTGATGGGCACTGATAGGTGGCACTGGTATGCGGCACTGATGGGCACTCATAGATGGCACTGATGGGCACTCATAGACGGCACTGATGGGCACTCCTAGGTGGCATTGATGGGTACTCATGGGTGGCTACTGATAGGTGGCACGGATGGGCACTGATAGGTAGGCATTGATGGGCACAGATGGGCACTGACAGGTGGCACTGATGGACACTGATGGGTGGCACTGATGTCCCTAAGGGTGGCATTGCTAGGCATCACTGCAATATAAGGGTGCCAATCAGTGCCCATTTGTGGGAACTGATTGGCACAGATTGGGCACTGACTGGGCACATTGGGCACATGTGGATGGCTATGGGGTACATACCTGGCCATCCACATGTTGCCCCCTCCCCTGGTGGTCCTAGTGGCGATCCCTGGTGGTCCAGTTTGGTCATCTGAGGGGGGGCTGTGCTGATAAACAATCAGCGCAGACCCCCCCTGTCAGGAGAGCCACCGATCGTCTCTCCTCTACCCGCGTCTGTCAGACGCGAGTGAGGAAAAGCCGATCAATGGCTCTTCCTATTGACATCGTGATCAGCCATGATTGGACACGGCTGATTACGTGGTAAACAGCCTCCGCCGAGGCTCTTTACCAAGATCGGTGGAGCGGTGTGTCAGACTGACACACCACTCCACCGATCGCCGCGATGCGCGCCCCCGCGGGCATGCGGCGGCATGTTATCCTGCTGGACGTCATATGACGCCCAGTCAGGATAACTGAACCACCGCCCGGCCGTCATCTGCTATGGGCCAGGCGGGAAGTGATTAATGATAACGGTTACAAGTGGCCAAAACTGTTGAATTTTGGGACATTACCAAAAAATGTGGAGCATAGTCCCACCCACCGTGCCACAATGCCAACAGGAGTCTGGGACCTGGAGGAACATACGGTGAAGTTGGGTAGGGACCCTGTACAGTAAGGATCTTATAACTAGTCTCCTGTACCCGTGTGGCAATGGACGACTTTTGGGCAAAATGGAGAATCTTTAGTCTTTGAGCAGGACTAAAACTCAGAGGCAGATCGGTTTCCTTTTTAGTGAGAAATGGAGGGACATGTTTTTCTCCAGGGTGAATCAGGGAGGAATATAGCAAAGAGAGGGAATAACGTATTGGTTTCCCTCTGTGACATAGAGATTCAAAACAAGTGAGCGGGTGTAAGATAATGTGATTGCATTCTAATATTAAGTCATAATAATATACCTGTGCCGATTCTTAATTATACATCCTGTAGAGCATTTAATTCTTCTAATAATAGTTCTCATTACAGGACCATACAAGTTTGATATACTAATGGTTTGGCTTGAATACACTACTTGGACGTCATACATTCTTTTTACAGGACCAAATATATAGCAAGTTTAGTACAGAAGTAACATGAACCTGTTGCTTGAAGCTTAGTAAGATGCATTGGAATAATGATACTTTATGCGGTGGTGAGTGGATTTTCTGTATTCCTTGTCATCATATTTTTATTATCTAACATTCAGATAATATTCCAGGATTCATGTTTTGATAGCATAAACCAGCAACATTAGATATACTACAGAATCTGATTTGTCTTTCTACTTGTAGTAGTTTCTCATACCTAATGCTCAGTAGACATAAGCACAGCAGTACTGCCTTTATCAGCTGGGTTTATTGCTGCCCATTTTCAAAACCATTGTAATGCATTTTCTCAATTGTACATGTAGCCAGGAGTCGGCTATCATTGCCTGCCTTTCAAAGGACAATGTCGAGTGCTGTTGTTGTGGAGTTGTTTCCCCCTAGTGTTGGCCTGGACTCCATGTTGTCACTGAGCAGAGCAAAGCATCGTGGGATGTGTAGTCCAGTATGCTGGGGTTTTACTTCTAGTAGGACTGGTTTGAACTACAACTACCAGCTGGCTGGGAGAGAAGAATAGACTGCTGGGAGCTTATAAAAAAGCTGGTCTAGACCTAGATCGCTCTCTTGGGACCCCAGCCTGGATCTGCAAGCAGGGACTCTGTGTCTGAGTGTGCTGTGGCTGAGTCGCGGCTGGGGAAAGAAAGAGTCATCATACGGGTATTCAAAGGGGCATCTGCGGATAGCATCGCCTTACTGTCTAGCAGCAGCCTGGAGGCCGTTCCTGCTCCATTTACACCACATCTACACCAGATTCGGATGGGCCGCGGAGCGATGGATGTTGGACGCCATTCCCTGAGACAGGACCCTGAGGGAGATCCTATATACCTTTAAGCAAACAGTCACAGTAATCCCTTTGTGCTCAAACTACACATGACGATTCTGTATTCTCTGCTGGCTAAAACCATACCAGCTGAAATGCTCTGCTGTACTATTCAGGATTGCCTAAACTACAGTTCTTTAAGTACTAGCTGAAGACCTAAAGACTTCATCTTTAAGATGGGGCTACCTTTAAGCCCTTTTGTTTCTCCCCCCCAATCTTTGCAAGTGACTGTTGTTATTGAACCTAAAGGGGTTTTCTTTCGGCTATTTGGGATGCTGTTAAAAGGAGCCAGACAAGTTACAAATCCAACAGTTTGCGGAATGTTTTGCTATTTGCCCTAGTGTTATGTGCCTGTGGGCACATAGTCAAAGTCAATCCCCTACCTTTCTGCTGCCTGTTCACATAGGTATCAATTGAGTGAACAAAGGTTTGACTGTATTTAACTACACTGTGCTTCTTTGCATTCTTCTTACTAACAAATATCCTTAGCCAGCATATATGCATTCATTACTAGTGATTTATTATCTAAAATACTCACTAAATGTACAAGTTTATGTTGTTCACTTTGATATACCATTCTTGCTACAGTAAACAAAGTACTGTGTAAGTCTTTTATTTTTTGGGGTCAACAAGTAATGATGACTGAACCCAGGGTGTCAGAGAACATGCAGAGTCAGGGGCATCCAGTGGGGGTATAGATTCTACCAGCGGCCCTCACGATCCTGAATTTGCTTACTCACTGCACACTGTGATTTCTAACAATGTACATTTAAAGCAGCAGCAACTCAGAAAATGTCAACCTCATTTTCTGGCTGGAGTATGCCCTACATCATCTCTTACCTTCCTAGCCTTACTGTCACTGACCCACCCTTTTTAATTAATTGAGTTTCAGTACTTTAAATCATGGAGTCTCAGGGTCCCATGTGAATGTTGCCTAGGGCATTGTGCATGCAGCCCACCTAGGAATCAAGGCACTTCTTCACTAAGTCTCTACCACCAACAAGCTGCCCCTTCCATTTGACATCATCTCATTTTGAATCATTATTGCTCAATCTGTTCCACTGTGGTAATAGTTGTTCGTGTTAGGTGGTGTGAGCGTCGTTTAGACCAAATACCATATTTTTTTTTAACATGTCATGTCAATATTGTGAATTTTAAAGATTATTAAATGTTAATTTTGTATTTCAATGCTACAGATGTGCCTCTAAAGTCCATGTTTCCTTCTTTTGAATAAATTTAGGAATCAAGGCATTTTGATTTTTGCATAACTGCTGCCAAGTGCCAGCTCACTGCATGCATAAGGGCTGAGGGCTCTTGAAAGTTGTACTGAGGCATGGTGTTGTAATGTTTTCAGGGAGCTATGTAAGGCATCCTTCCAGCCCCTCCCACATCCGTGATCTGTTTTTATTGCATAGAGAAGCACATAGATTCAGTGATTACATCATTGGGAACACAGTAAGGTATGCAATGAGAACAGAAATGTTTTATTTAAAAATTGAATTAGCATATTGATGAGGGTGGGGGAAGAAACCAGGGAAGGCAACAAATAAGCCGATAAAGCTTCAGCTTTAACTGATAACACATGACAGGTTACAGAAAATAACCATCTCTGGCCTCATCCATTTATTAGCGGGGGGGGGGCTTAGCATTTTATCTTTCAATTGTGTTCAGTACACATCGATAAAACCTTTTACGCAGTGCTTTACAATGTAGAGGGGGACAGCACAATTACAGTACAGTTCAATACAGAAGGAACAGGAGGAGCTCATAGAGCTTGCATTCTAAAGGGAGGGGTTGGTGGTACAAAAGGTAATAGATATTTTTGATGGAGATGGCTCGGGGACAGTTGTTAGGTGGGTGTGGGAATATAGGGCGCAATAAGAATTTTCTTCCCACCTGGTTTCTGTGGCCTCAGCAGAGACTGCCTGCTAAATCCAATTACTAACTACTTCTCAAGCCCAGATAGTTGATATGTTCTCATGTTCCCACTCCTGATCATCATGTAGATTTTTATTATCCACTAGTTTGGAAGATTTAGCACATGGGCAGGGCCGAACTGGGGATAAAAACCAGCCCTGGAAATAATGTCATACCAACCCCATAACATTATTATACAAGCCCAACATCAAAACCATCATAACGTCATTATTTCCTTGTTTGTGAAAGGGAAAACTATGCATTTTAAAGCACAGTTGAAGAGTATATATATATATATATATATATATATATATATAAATAGATATATATAAGGCAGATATAAAAGCAAATAGGGCTATATATATATATATATATATATATATATATATAGGCAAATTCCAGTTAAAGGTGGTAAAATTGGTCCATCGTCAAGGGGCACCGCAGGAACCTGGAGGGACACTGGTTTCCAGAGACCACCTTCCACAAAAAGAATGGGGGGGGTTACTGATATAGGGGGAAACCTTTATATCAGTGCCCCCTTATATTAGTGTATTCACTCCCCCCTCAGACTTGCCTGGTGGCGCTGTCACTGACCTCCTCTCAGGTACACTATGCAGGGCTCAGTTAGACGGCTCCAGGTTGGTGACTCTAGTTTTATCCTATAGTCTCCTCTCCACAGTCCACACGTTTTACTTCCCCCATGACCCCCATCCTGGTGGCACTCCCACTCTTGACTCCTCTCCAGACTCCCCCTCAGAGACTGCAGACATGATATAAGACAAGAGATGGTCAAAAATTGGAAACATGGTACAAGAGATGGCTAGAGACTGAGGACATGATACAAGAGATGGCTAGAGACTGAGCACATGACACAAGAGATGGCTAGAGACTGAGGACATGATACAAGAGATGGCTAGAGACTGAGGACAGGATTCAAGAGATGGTCAGAGGTTGTGGACATGATACAAGAGATGGTCAGAGGTTGCAGACATGATACAAGAGATGGTCAGAGGCTGCAAGCATGATACAGTAGGTGTCAGAGGCTGCGGGCATGGTACAGGAGATGGTTAGAGACTGAGGACATCATACTAAAGATGGTCAGAGACTGCAGACATAGTACAAGAAATGGCCAGAGACTGCAGACATGGTATAAGAGATGGCCAGAGACTGCAGACATGGTACAAGAGATCAATGCAGCCTCATCAGTCCCATCAAATGCAGCCTCACTGTGCCCATTAATGCAGCCTCGCTGTGTCATTTCAGCCTCACTGTGCCCATCAAATTCAGCTTTATGGTGCCCATCAAATGCAGCTTTATGGTGTCAATCAATGCAGCCTCACTGTGCCCATAATTGCAGCCTCGCTGTGCCCATCAATGCAGCGTTGCTGTGCCCATCAATGCAACCTCACCATGCCCACCTCTGTGTGCCCACCATTGCAGCCTCTGTGTGTCCACTATTGCAGCCTCTGTGTGCCAGCCATTGCAGCCTATGTGTGCCAGCCATTACAGCCTCTGTGTGCCCACCATTGCAGCCTCTATGTGCCCACCATTGCAGCCTTTGTGTGCCAGCCACTGCAGCCTCTGTGTGCCAGCCATTGCAGCCTCCATGTGCCCACCATTGCAGCCTCTGTGTGCCCACCATTACAGCCTCTGTGTGCCCACCATTGCAGCCTCTGTGTGCCAGCCATTACAGCCTCTGTGTGGTGTGCCAGCCATTGCAGCCTCTGTGTGCCCACCATTGCAGCCTCCGTGTGCCAGCCATTGCAGCCTCTGTGTGCCCACCATTGCAGCCTCTGTGTGACCGCCATTACAGCCTCTGTGTGCCAGCCATTGCAGCCTCTGTGTGCCCATCATTGCAGCCTCTATGTGCCAGCCATTGCAGCCTCTGTGTGCCAGCCATTGCAGCCTCTGTGTGCCAGCTATTGCAGCCTACGTGTGCCCACCATTGCAGCCTCTGTGTGCCAGCCATTGCTACCTCTGTGCCTACCAATTGCAGCCTCACCATTTCCTGGATCACAAACAGCGGCCTATGTATGGCACAGACGGAGCTGGGTCTGGGTTTGTAAGGCAGCGCTGTAACAAGGTCCCATCTCCCTAGACTAGCTCGTATGATAGGCGGAACACTGATTCAATCAGTTTTCTATCTAGAAGACTATCACATGAGCCAGTCTAGGGGGGCAGGACCTTGTTACAGCGCCACCTTACACACACAGACCGAGCTCCGTGCCATACAAAAGGAGGAGCCGGAGGACAGAGGGAGGGGAGCACTGCAGCTGCCGCTCAAAGCGGCCCCAGGGCAGATGGCCTACCGGGAAATTTCCCGGTATCCCGGTAGGCTAGTCCGGCCCTGCACACGGGTGAATGAGATGAAATAATCTTCACTGCCTTTTCTGGTCTTTCAAACCCTGTAAGTTCTGCAGCTTGGTTTCTTGTGTCCTGACATGTGCATTGAAGTCAGTCTATCTATCTATCTATCTATCTATCTATCTATCTATCTATCTATCTATCTATCTATCTATCTATCTATCTATCTATCATGGATTTCAAACCATTTTCATTAAAGGTAATGCATAGCATTTCTTATATACTGTATTATATTCTAAACACAAAAACCCCCATAAAATTGTATTTGCATACAAAATGGTTATATTCACAATTTCAAGCTGCAGGTGGAGCACCTTTTGACATTTTTACCAGCTAATCTTTTTTTTAATCAAATCCTTTTTATTATTTTATGTAGAAACAACATTAAAACAATACAGACAAATCACAAAAACAAAATCACACCAAACCAAACAACAAAAAAAACAAACAAAAAAAAACAACAAACCCCCCATCCCACCACCCCCCATTCACTCTAAGTATATATGAAAATAAAGAAAAAGAGAAGAAAAAAAGAAGTAACAATATCAAATATTACAAAGTACACAGTACCCATTAGTTGACATGATACCTAAGTCATGGATTGAAGCCATCTAGACCACATAGCATCAAACTTATTCATGGAGTTCTTTAGGGAGTATGTATGTTTTTCAAAAAGAATAATCCTATTGAGATCCAATATCCACTCAGATACAGTTGGTGGATGTGGAGAGGTCCACTTAAGAGCAATCTGTCTACGGGCAACAAAAAGTGCACACCTTATAGTGTTACCAGTAGGGGAGGTGCAAGTAGACGTATCACAATAACCCAGTAAACATATAAGCGGTTCAACCGGGATGTTAATATCTAATATCCCATTCAACATACCAATCACCTCCACCCAGTATCTTTGAAGTTTCAGACATCGCCACAAAAGATATATTAGTGTACCTGTTTTACCACATCTAGCACAGGCTGGCTCAGATTTCAGTCCAATTGCACAGAGAAACTGCGGAGTCCTATAGACTCTATGAAGGATAAAAATCTGGGTCAGTCTGTGTGATGGAGAAAGCGACACCATGGACAGGGACGGGAGAACATTGTCCAAAATCTCCTCAGAGATGGGACCAATATCTTTCTCTCAGCCAGCCCGAGAGCAGATGGGGAAATTCAATAAAAACCCTTCTGACAATACCCTATAGGTAACCGAGGTAAGATCCTTTGTTGACCCTGCCTGTACTATTTTGTCTAAAACAGGGATAGAAGGGAAAAATATCTTAGCAGAAGAAAACTGGGTGTGTAGAACATGTCTTAGTTGAAGGAATTGGTAAAACCAATTAGTTTCTACAGAGAACCCAATGGATTTAAGTATATCATTCTGATACAGCTGAGCTAAAGTTTGGAATTCCTAATCTTCCCCATTTCTGAAAGCCTCTGAGAGCCGAAATTTGAGAAAGTCTGTCATTTTTCCATATAGGAGTGTAACTGGAAGGATATGAGACACCCAACATTTTTTTTAACTGTATCCCATACTTTACAGATTAGCATACAAGTAGGCATATTAGCAAGCGAGACACCCCCTCTTGCACCATCGAGAACATAAAGTGGAAACCACCCCTTAAATGCAAAAGAAAATAATCGTCGGGCAGGAAGGAGTATCTGTTCAGACTCCTATCTAGCAAAATGCTGTAATTGGGAAGCGAAAAAATATAGCCTTGGATTAGGAACTGCCAGCCCACGGGCATTTTTGGGATGTTGTAGAGTCTCCAGTTTGATACGAGGGGTTTTGTTCCGCCATAATAATCACCTAAATAAGGTATTAATCTTAAAGATCCGGATAGGTATCCAAATCGGGGCATTGTGTAAAAAATAAAGGAACTGAAGCATCCATATAATTTTTTATTAAATTGATGCGACCTATTAATGATAAAGGGAGCTTAAGTAATGGGAGTATATTATCTACAATATATGACTGTGGAGAGTCAGACATAGTAATACCCAAGTAATTTATGGAAGATACAACCTTAAAATGAGCAAGTGTAAATGGTAATGGATCCAGAAGGGGATCTAGAGTTATCAACATGGATTTCTCCCAGTTTATGCTTAAACCATAAAACCTTCCAAACTCCTTAATGTATTCCATTACTAGGATGAACAGACATTGGACATGAACAAAAGAAGATCATCTGCATATAGTGATATCCTTTCCTCCATGTCTCCCCTAGTCAGACCCATACCATCAGGAGAGGCCCGTATAAGACATACCAAAGGCTCTATGGTCAGGGCAAAAAGCAGGGGGGACAACAGACACCCCTGCCTAGTGCACCGGGAGAGTCCGAACTAGGAGTTTGAAAGCCATTCATCCTAACCGATGCCCCCGTAGCGGTATATAACAACCGGACCCACTTGCAAAAACCAGAGCCAAGCCAGATATTCTTAACTGTTCTGTACAGAGCTCAAAATCTGAGACTAAGGTTACTTACACAGCTGATTAAGTCGGGATCAGCCTTCTGCTTCGGACAGAGCTTCAATAAGAGAGAGACAATCTGAAAGGAATCAGCTGCTGTTGTGTTCTCTTTTTAGCAAACACATATCGCTCTGACATAAATGCACCCTGTATTAAACATCTATTTGTAAAATAAGTAATTTATACAAATATAAAGAAATACATAAAACATCAGGTAAAAAAATATAATAAAATTGATTACAAACTGGTAAAATTCCCCTTAGGAAAAATGCATGTTATGGAAAATAATAGTATCTAAGGGGGCACTTTCTTTTATGTTTGTTTCAAATTGTTATCAGTGAAGACATTTAACTGCCCACAGATCTTAATACCTCATAACCACAAAAAAAGAAAAAAAACATATCTTTCCTGTAGATGACATTTATAGGCTATAGAGGAAGTAGTGATAAGATCTACTGGAGATCTGCTAGGCTTTGTTAATAGTTACAGTTATGGTTACAGTTATAATTACAGTGTGTCCGCTATCACATGCTGTGACATTCATTTTTGGATTTTAGATTATAATGTAGTCTTTACATGTGCAGTATTATACAGATCTAAATATACTGTGTATATCATTGGAGCTGTAATACTGTCACAGTACAAGTGTATAAAAAAAAAAATGGGGATTTAGGAAACGCACTCTTTCCTGAAACTAGGATTTAGGAGAGTCATCCTCTAGTGTAGTGGTGGTCAACTTTGAAAATAAAGCATTGATCAAGTGGGGCAATTAAGTTGGGATTGTGTGGATATAAATCAGTACAAGGGCTTATTCAGATGGGTTCAAAATCTAAAAATAAAAATGTGACTGCGCTATGGCAATACATTATTATTATTATGCACAATCTATATAGCGCCAACAGTTTGTGCAGTGCTTTACAATATAAAGGGGGACAATACAGCAACAATACAATTCAATACAAGAGGGATAGGAGGGCCCCGCTCCTGCAAGCTTACAATCTAATAGGGAGGGGCAATATACAGTATATACACCTAATCAATCTATAAACGTGAATAAATACAATTAAAAAAATCATTAATATGTGAAAGAACACAATTATTCAACAAGTAAAAACCTATAAACATTTTCCTGTGCAATCAAGTTCATGAAGTGTAATCAATCCATGTTTCAAATTCATCCAAAAGTGTCCAAATTAATAATGCAAATTTATAGTGTCCTGTGCAGAATATGTGCAATAAATCCAATGTTCAACATACAAGAAATGTGCAATATTTCATCCAAGAGATAAAACTCCTCGTCCACCCCAAGTGTCCTTTCACTCTAGCCAATCACCAAATCCATCAGGCTTTATTCTTTTTTAAAAACAGCCCAATTCCTCTCCAGCCAATAATGGGTTAACCTTACACGATCTTACCAGCCAATCTTTATATAATCTTCTCTCCTTGCTCCAGGTTAAAGGTTAAACCTCTTTTTCTTCTAATTGTAATGAGTGGCCACGAGTCTTATTAAACTCTCTTCTGCGAAAAAGTTTTATCCCTATTGTGGGGTCACCAGTACAGTATTTGAAAATTGAAATCATATCCCCTCTCAAGCGTCTCTTCTCCAGAGAGAATAAGTTCAGTGCTCGCAACCTTTCCTCATAACTAAGATCCTCCAGACCCTTTATTAGCTTTGTTGCCCTTCTTTGTACTCGCTCCATTTCCAGTACATCCTTCCTGAGGACTGGTGCCCAGAACTGGACAGCATACTCCAGGTGCGGCCGGACCAGAGTCTTGTAAAGTGGGAGAATTATCGTTTTATCTCTTGCGTTGATCCCCCTTTTAATGCATGCCAATATTCTGTTTTCTTTGTTAGCAGCAGCTTGGCATTGCATGCCATTGCTGAGCCTATCATCTACTAGGACCCCCAGGTCCTTTTCCATCCTAGATTCCCCCAGAGGTTCTCCCCCCAGTGTATAGATTGCATTCATATTTTTGCCACCCAAATGCATTATTTTACATTTTTCTACATTGAACCTCATTTGCCATGTAGTTGCCCACCCCATTCATTTGTTCAGGTCTTTTTGCAAGGTTTCCACATCCTGCGGAGAAGTTATTGCCCTGCTTAGCTTAGTATCGTCTGCAAATACAGAGATTGAACTGTTTATCCCATCCTCCAGGTCGTTTATAAACAAATGAAATAGGATTGGTCCCAGCACAGAACCCTGGGGAACCCCACTACCCACCCCTGACCATTCTGAGTACTCCCCATTTATCACCACCCTCTGAACTCGCCCTTGTAGACAGTTTTCAATCCATGTACTCACCCTATGGTCCATGCCAACGGACCTTATTTTGTACAGTAAACGTTTATGGGGAACTGTGTCAAATGCTTTTGCAAAATCCAGATACACCACGTCTACGGGCCTTCTTTTATCTAGATGGCAACTCACCGCCTCATAGAAGGTTAATAGATTGGTTTGGCAAGAACGATTCTTCATGAATCCAAGCTGATTGCTGCTAATGATATTGTTCTTATTACTAAAATCTTGTATATAGTCCCTTATCATCCCCTCCAAGAGTTTACATACTATTGATGTTAGGCTAACTGGTCTGTATTTCCCAGGGATGTATTTTGGGCCCTTTTTAAATATTGGTGCTACATTGGCTTTTCTCCAATCAGCTGGTACCATTCCAGTCAGTAGACTGTCTGTAAAAATTAGGAACAACGGTCTGGCAATCACTTGACTGAGTTCCCTAAGTACCCTCGGATGCAAGCCATCTGGTCCCGGTGATTTAATAATGTTAAGTTTTAATTCTGTCCTCTGTTAACCATGGAGGTGCTTCCTGTGTTGTGTCATGAGGATAAACACTGCAGTTTTGGTTACTGAAGCCCCTCGATTTACTCGTGAAGACTGAGGAGAAGAATAAATTCAATACCTTCGCCATCTCCCCATCCTTTGTAACCAGATGTCCTTCCTCATTCTTTATGGGGCCAATATGGTCTGTCCTCCCTTTTTTACTGTTTACATACTTAAAGAATTTCTTGGGTTTTTTTTTGCTCTCCTCCGCTATGTGTCTTTCATGTTCTATCTTAGCCGTCCTAATTGCACCCTTACATTTCTTGTTGCATTTTTTATAAAGTCTGAATGCTGAGGATGATCCCTCAACCTTGTATTTTTTGAAGGCCTTCTCCTTTGCTTTTATATGCATTTTTACATTGGAGTTAAGCCATCCAGGATTTTTGTATGCTCTTTTAAATGTATCACCCAATGGGATACATTGGCTAATGCCCTTATTTAATATGCTCTTAAAGCAAACCCATCTCTCCTCCGTATTCTTTGTTCCTAATATTTTATCCCAATTTATGCCTTTTAGCAAGGTTTGTAGTTTAGGGAAGTTGGCTCTTTTGAAATTCAGTGTCTTTGTGTTCCCTTTATGTTTCCTATTTGTGTGATTTATACTGAAACTAATTGACCTGTGATCGCTGTTACCTAAATTGCCCCGTATTTCCACATCCGTGATCAGGTCTGTATTGTTGGTAATCAGTAGATCCAGTAATGTTTTAACATAGTGTTAACATAGTTCAGGCTTGATGGTTATCTCACCATGTGTTTATCCATGCAATGAAGCTGCAGGGTTATGTAACAGATTCCACATTGCTTGATCTGTGCACCTCCACCTGTCCACATGGCAAATTTTGACATGAAACTGTGTCCATTCAGCTGCTGCATTTGCATTCACTTCTGTGGGCTTTCTACATGCAGTGCTGTCGCCAGCAATAGGCAGATCAGGCAGCTGCCTTAGGGCGCCAGGATAGGAAGAGAGGGAGCAGCATGGAAGATTTAGTTTGCCTGCTGTCAGCGTGATAGAGCTGGAGGGAGCAGAAGGAAGGCTGAGTGTGTACAGTGTGGATCCAATGAGACAGAGGAAGGTGGAGCGGTGGGCGGATTCCCATGTGTGTAGGCAGGAGGCTGGGCCCCGATGTCAGGCAGGTGTGCGCTGGCCATGCTCGCTGGAGTCAGGGCGGGGGGGGTGACAGTGGAGGAGGAGGTCAGGGTGGAGGAGGCTCTCAACTCCTCCACTGACATCATCTGGAGGAGGAGCCGCAGGACTGGGAGGAACTGCAGGAGTGGTAAGATCTGAGGTGTTGGTAAACCCAAAGTGTGTGTGATTGTGGAGGGAGGGGATATCTGGCATGTGTGTTAGGGGAGAGGTGGGGGGCTGTGATCAGAGTGAAGAGATCTGGGTGGGTGTGATCAGACTGGGGGTATCTGGGGGGTGGTGATCAGGCTGAGAGGGTATATGAGGGTGTGGTGTGATCAGATTAGGGGTACCTGGGGCAGTGTTGCCAACCGCCCGTAGATTTACGGGCAGCCCGTAAAAACAGGACACTTTTTCTGCTGCCCGTAAATGCCCGTAGGAGCCGAACAGTGCCAGTAAAAATGGCTGCGACAGGCTCGGGTGATAACTGTGCATACGCAGTTCCACAAATCCCCAAGACAATCCGATCCTGAGTCCGCACCGTCTGGCCCGCCTGCCCCCGCTGATGTCCTGCCGCAAGCTGCCGCCGGGCCGGCCTAAAAGGCCAGGAGCCGAGCGGGCTGATGGAGGAGCCTCGGAGTGGACAGTGCAATGGAGCAGGAGGACTGGCGGCAGCACCAGCAGCACCATGAGAGAGATGGACAGCGTGGACTCTGCCGGGCCGACCCTCTGGACGCACACACAGGGCCCTGACCAGTGCCACCAGCCAGTACTAAGTACACCCTGCAATGGCTGCAGCCCCGTTGAGAGGTGGCGTGCATACATACAAGCCAAATTGAACTTAGTCCCATCCCCGGACCCCTGGCCTGCAACATCCATCCATTGCTTGACTGGCTGCTATCTATGTGTTGGCCACAGATAGGCACAGGCAGCAGTTACCAGACAAGAATGGCAGTGTTGTCCAAAATCATTGTATACAATCTCTTGCTATCTCCTGTATCCTGTCCACATCCTCTGACCACTTCCTGTATCCTGTCCGCATCCTCTGACCACCTCCTGTATCCTGTCTTCAACTCTGACCATCTCCTGTATCCTGTCCCACATCCTCTGACCATCTCCTGTATTCTGTCCACATCCTCTGACCACCCCCCTGTTCCCTGTCCCCATCCTCTGACCGCCTCCTGTACCCTGTCCGCATTCTCTGACCACTTCCTGTACCCTGTCCGCATACACTGACCACCTCCTGTATCCTGTGCGCATCCTCTGACCACCTCCTGTATCCTGTGTGCATTCTCTGTCTGCCTCCAGTACCCTGTTCGCATCCTCTGACCGCCTCCTGTATCCTGACCGCATCCTCTGGCCGCCTCCTGTATCCTGTCCGCATCCTCTGACCACCTACTGTACCCTGTGCACATCCTCTGACCACTTCCTGTATCCTGTCTGCAGCCTCTGACCACCTCCTGTATCCTGTCCGCAGCCTCTGACCACCTCCTGTATCCTGTCCGCAGCCTCTGGCCACTTCCTGTATCCTGTCCGCAACCTCTGACCACCTCCTGTATCCTGTCCGCAGCCTCTGACCACCTTGCATATCCTGTCCGCATCCTCTGACCATCTCCTGTATTCTGTCCTCATCCTCTGATCATCTCCTGTATCCTGTGCACATCCTCTGCCTGCCTCCTGTACCCTGTCTGCATCCTCTGACTGCCTCCTGTATCCTGACTGCATCCTCTGACCGCCTCCTGTTTCCTGTCCGCATCCTCTGACCGCCTCCTGTATCCTGTCCGCATCCTCTGACCCCCTCTTGTATCCTGTCCCCATCCTCTGACCCCCTCTTGTATCCTGTCTGCAGCCTCTGACCACCTCCTGTATCCTGTCCGCAGCCTCTGACCACCTCCTGTATCCTGTCCGCAGCCTCTGTCCACCTCCTGTATCCTGTCCGCAACCTCTAACCACCTCCTGTATCCTGTCTCTAGCCTCTGTCCACCTCCTGTATCCTGTCCACAGCCTCTGACCACCTTGTGTATTCTGTCTCCGTCCTCTGACCATCTCCTGTATCCTGTCTGCAGCCTCTGACCATCTCTTGTATCATGTCTTTTAAAGGGGAACTCTGATGTAAAGAGAAAAGCTGCAGACACTGATGTAAGCAGGAACTCTAATGTAAAGGGGAATGCAGTGGACTCTGATGTAAGGTGGTCTCTGGTGACCAGAGCCCCCCTTACATCTGAGTTCCCCCTTTGATCATGTTCTGCAGCATTCCCCTTTATGTCAGAGAGCTCACTGTAAGGGGGAATCCTGCACACTCTGATATATGGGGGAACTCTGTGCTGGCTTGGTTATATTAATCTGACCTTCATGTAAATAGAGAAATATGGTTTTTGACTTTTGTTTAACTTAAACACATTGCTAATAGAACTAGCTACATGTTTATATAAAAATAAAAAAAAATAAAAATAAGTTTAAATATTGATATTTGAACTGTTTAGCACTGAAAACTGACAATTTAGGTACTTTTTGCAGTGTAGTAATTTTGCAGTAAATTTGGAGCCGTTTGAAAATGTTGGCATCCTGCCAGTAAATTTCACTTGGGGGGATAGCAACATTGACCTGGGGGATTAGGCTAGGATGGGGGGAATCTAGGGGTGTGATACATTTTTGCTCATGTAGACAAAAATCCTCAGCCCTGCCTACATACAGATCCAAGGAGGGTTTTCAAGGAGCAAACAGCAGCTCAAATCGGAGGACAAGTCTCACCACCCTTCTAAATGTACTCTTATACTGATTTATGTCCACGCAAACCCAACAAACTATATATATCATAATCACACTTATTGCACCATTCTGTATGATATGCCTAACACCATTAGGGGAGTACTTATTCAACCATTTTATTATTACTACAGGACACAGAGTACCTTCAGGTGGTTGGATACTGGCAAAGCTTTTTTGAACATTCCCCATGGGCACCTCTCCTATGACCCTACCTCACTTTGTGAGTCCTCAATTTTTTGCTAGCGTCCTAAGGTGATGGACCTCTTCTCTCTTGCAGTGATATCACTCTTAGTTTAAAGCATATTTCTCATGTCATCTTCCAGAACAGCCCACGGGAAATTGGGATCCTCCCATTGGGACAGGAAATACATTAACCCCCACACGATCCTCTAGGCCTCCCCTTCAGTATTAGTGTTTCCTCTGGATGTGGGGGGGTAAACATGTTTCCTGGAAACAATGTGGATCCCTGAGCCTCATGGGCTGTGCTCTGGGTACTCAGTAGGCAGTCTGTGGTTGCCTTCTCCTGCCCAGAGCAATACCTCCTTCTGTGGGTAGAAGGGAGTCCCTTGTTCTCAGTGCCTGGCGAAGGCCAGGACCACTAGTGATGTCCAACATTGCCTCCGCTGTTTTTAGCCCTGGCCCGACTACTAACCCAGGTCTCACAGTCCGGGGCAGATGGTGGCCCCGCCGGCAGCTTGGCTCACCTTGTTGTGGAAGGAAATGATGGTTCTGTTTCCTGGGCTCGTTTGGGACTTGAGGCGGGTGGAGCTTCTGCGCTACATGCTGGCTGACAGGAAGTGGTGGGTGTATCACTCCTGGGCCGATTGATGTTATTAGCGGCCCCGGAGATGTTGGTTCCTGTCTCCTGAAAGGCACGGACAAGGGAGTTCCACAGCTGGTGTGGACAGTATAAGGACCCAGCAGAGGCTGCAGCAATCACCGGCAGGAACATTATGGAACCCCCCTGCAGCTCCATCTCAGGCAGTGGGTGCAAGCTTTGGCACCAGCACCTCACCGGTAAGCCTGTGGCTTTTGTGTTCCTCTTGCATATCCTGTGGGGTCTTCACTTCTCTGCATGAGCTTAGTGGGGCTCTGATGAGGGGGCACCTTTCCTCTCAGGCACTTGGGTGTGTTTTGGGAGTTGGGTAGCTGGTGTTTTGTTTTCTGGTTGCAGGCCAGGGTTCAGGAAAAGGTCCAAGTGCAAGCTCCCAAGAGGAAATGTGCAGTTTGTGTGGCCAAACTGAGGTCACCTTACTTCTGTGAGAAACAAGCTAACCTCTATATTTAACTCATTCAGATCACTGATAAAATGCAGTCCCCTTCTCAGGTCCAGTCTCCTAGCATGCCTGCGGTTTCTGCTGGCGGTCCTTATCAGAATGCAGGGAATGAGGAGCCAGTGGAGAAAGCCAGGTCTCCCCATTCTTCCCAGGCAGACTCAGGATTGGAGGGAGAGCCAAAGGATGGCAAATCCATCAGGGGCTCTAAGTACACACTATCGCTAGACGGAGTCAATTTATTGAAGGTTATCTATGATATGCTTGAAATAGACAAGGAGAAGGTGCAAATGTCAAAGCATTAACTTATGTATCAGGGAATGCACAAGAAAAAGTCCAGGGTTTTTCCTGTGCACAGCTCTCTTTTAGATACTATTAAATTAAAGTGGGAGAATCCTCTGAGGAAACCCTTTTTTTCCAGCAACCTTAATAGGAGGTTTCCTTTTCCTTTTGATGCGGATGCGGTGCAGCCTTGGAACAAATACCCTAATATTGCATGTGCCACTCTCTAAAATTTCCAAAAATATGGACCTGGCATTTGAGAACATGGGAGCTCATGGGAACTCAGGTGAGCTGGACAGGAAAGGCAAAGACAGGACCATTGCTTGGGGTTCCCCCAGATTGCAAGCTGATTTTGGGTCCCTGGAGAGGCTGGCGGAGTGGTCATCTCACAGTAGCAGCTCAGAGGAGGAATGGGAGACAGGAGGTACCAAACCTTCCTCAGAGCCAAACTCTCTCTGAGGAAGAAGGTTTACCTTCGAAATGTGTTAGCAAGCAGGGACCCCTACATGGTCTCCGCTATGATCTGGGGAGTATAGGTCCCAGGACTGTTTTACCACGGGATGGGAGCCCGTTTATGCGTATTTATTTTCACATGCTTGTGAGTAGTTTTTATCTTTTTTTTTTACAAAATAAATTTACTTAGGATAATGCACAAGGCTGGTGCGCCCTCTTTTCCTTTATCTTTCTATAAATACCCAGCCTGTGCCCTGAAATGTAATATTAATATAAAAGGAATTTTGACTTCCATATTCCATATCTTGGAGTACAGTACAGGACACAGGACACCCTCCCTGTTATTCCTTGGTTCCTCTGAATTTCTTGCTGCAAAACTGAGGATTCACTGAGTGGGAAAGGGTTGTAGGGGAGGCACCAAGGATGCATGTCTATCACACTTTGCCAATGTCCAGTCACCTGAAGATAGGAGTCTAAAAACTCAGGGTCTATGAATGTTCAGCCTGTGTCTTGAACTGCACTCCAAGATATGGAATCTACAGGTAAGTCTAAATTCCTCTTTTTGCTGCAGTGCCTTTTTGACAATCCCTGGCCTATTAACCTTGAAAATGTCCCAAATAGATTTTTAAGATTCTGATCTGATTCTGAGTTCAACAAACCTCTCCCTAAAACGGAACTCGAGATGTTGGACTTATCACCAATACCAATGGTGCTGATGCTGCAAATTAACAAAAAATATACAATAACCCAATATGTTTACATAGGTACAGGGTGTATAGAGGTGAATATATGTGTTAAAATTATTAGACAGCATCGTATCACAGATTTTCCTGCACGAAAACAAATGTTCAAATGCTCTCAGCAAAAACATGAACTACAACAGATACGGTACAGTGTATATAGGTTTTACTGCACTTTGTGCTGCCTTTTATATGTCATGTGTTGCAAAGACTAAACAGTTAAATGTGTAAAAAAGGAAGTGTGTTGTCCATCCAATCTGCGAGGTTCCATCTGTTATCTTATGAAAAGCACTAGATTGATGACATCTGGCCTGCTATGGGCAAAACATTAGTTTTTGTTCTCTTTTTATGGTTAAAATTAAGCAAAAAGAGCATGTGTCTATACTACTCACATAAACATTGCAGCTTTAAATGCAAAACGTACGCTTAGTAGTTACTTTACCTATTTTTAACAGACTGTCAGACAATCTAATCTTTGCAGAGATGACATAAAAGGAAGCATTAGAAATAGATAATCATCACCGGTCTCTTGGGACAGTCCCTACAAAAAAAAGACATGCGTGGATTCCCTTCTACAATATTCAAGGAAAGAATTTAGTAAATTTGTAAAGATGCATCCCACCTTACAGCTTTTTTTCGGAAAAATACATTGCTTTTTCATTTGATCCATTAATGTTTTCTGAAATTTTAAAGAAGTAAACTCTACTACTGCCTTTGCCTATAGGTATGGAGGATATGCTGGCAAGGAAGGTGGGACTTTAAATGAAGCATCGGACAGCAAGGGAGTACTTAGATGAATAAAAAAGAATTTTATTGAAAGACTAGATAAAAAAGCATAAATAATGTTGATAGCAATGGTACAAAAATGACATGCATATACTGATTATACTCCTGATGACAGTCCATGTACACATGTGATAATGACAACACTGATGTGATGTGATTTGCGTGACATCGACAGGAGGCAAGGGGGAGGGGGGGATGCCCGGAAGGTGCGTCGCAGCTCCCGGGACAGGAGATGGACCAGAGGCAGTGCAGCCCAGAGTACATCCACCACCGGCGATGCCAGAAGCCTACCAAAAGGCATATTGGGACATTGGTGGACAATGAGATCAATTGCTTAAAACACAAATAAAATATTAAAACAAGGAAAAACAGCTAAAGCAGGGGAGGCTGACATAGGTGATAAGGGGCAGAGGAAATATTGTAATTAAACTAATGGAGCTAGTCCGTATGCTTCCATCCCTGTATGAATACAATGAAGGAAAGGGAAAGAAAAATAGGAACTTTCAGGAATTCATGACACGGTAGGGTCATGTGTTTTCATCCCTAGGGACTTTAAATGATATTGTGATCTGGTAAGATCACAAATATCCATCCCATATACATTTGGAGAGGAGGATATGTTGGCAAGGAAGGTGGGACTTTAAATGAAGCATCGGACAGCAAGGGAGTACTTAGATGAATAAAAAGGAATTTTATTGAAAAACTAGATAAAAAAGCATAAATAATGTTGATAGCAATGGTACAAAAATGACATGCATATACTAATTAGACTCCTGATGACAGTCCATGTACACATGTGATAATGACAACGCTAAACATTTAACAACATGCTAAAATTGATAATAATCTCACATGATGTAAATACATCAAATTCCTCAATTCATCTTAAAAGAAAAAGTGTATAATATGATACAAGTGGTGAACCTGCGGTACCTATGGCCTCATACGACCTGAAGAGGTAAACATGCATAGTATCTTGAGAAATCTTGGTAAATTAATAAGGACATGACAACCGGTAGCTCTACGCGTTTCGTGGCTTATACGCCACTCGTCAGGAGCAAGCACGTGTAGTATCTGAAAGGGTATTATAGAGATAAGGGGAAAAAAAAAAAAAATAAGTATGAAGAAAGATAAGGTTGGGGGTGAGGTATCATCCCCCATAACCGAGGCTTAAGACATTGCCGAAATGGTGGTAGGGCCACACAGGCACTCCGGAAGTGGCTCCCAACCAGGAGCTGAGGTGGAAAGTCCCGCGGACTGGAAAGGGGGCGATACTGGGGGCAGGCATGGCAATTGGGGGACAATTGAAGGGGGAAAAGATTGTGTGTATGTCCTGCCCCCAGTATCGCCCCCTTTCCAGTCCACGGGACTTTCCACCTCAGCTCCCGGTTGGGAGCCATTTCCTGAGTGCCTGTGTGGCCCTACCACCATTTCGGCAAAGTCTTAAGCCTCAACAAGTAAGCCTTGGTTATGGGGGATGATACCTCACCCCCAACCTTGTCTTTCTTCATACTTATTATTTATTTTTTTTTCCCCTTATCTCTATATTACCCTTTCAGATACTACACGTGCTTGCTCCTGACGAGTGGCGTATAAGCCACGAAACACGTAGAGCTACCGGTTGCCGTGTCCTTATTAATTTACCAAGATTTCTCAAGATACTATGCATGTCTACCTCTTCAGGTCATATGAGGCCATAGGGTCCCGCAGGTTCACCACTTGTATCATATTATACACTTTTTCTTTTAAGATGAATTGAGGAATTTGATGTATTTACATCATGTGAGATTATTATCAATTTTAGCATGTTGTTGAATGTTTACCCTTATCATTATCACATGTGTACATGGACTGTCATCAGGAGTCTAATCAGTATGTGCATGTTATTTTTGTACCATTGCTATCAACATTATTTATGCTTTTTTATCTAGTCTTTCAATAAAATTCCTTTTTATTCATCTAAGTACTCCCTTGCTGTCCGATGCTTCATTTAAAGTCCCACCTTCCTTGCCAACATATCCTCCTCTCCAAATGTATATGGGATGGATATTTGTGATCTTACCAGATCACAATATCAAGTCCCTAGGGATGGAAACACATGACCCTACCGTGTCATGGATTCCTGAAAGTCCCTATTTTTCTTTCCCTTTCCCTCTTTTCCTATAGGTAGGCTTATGATAAGGCTAAACACGCATGGTTTAGGAGAAACAGTGCCTTGCAAAAGTATTCACCCCCCTTGGCTTTTCACCTATTTTGTTACATTACAGCCTTTAGTTCAATGATTTTATTTTAATCTGAATTATATGTGATGGATCAGAAAACAATAGTCTAAGTTGGTGAAGTAAAATTAGAAAAATATTTACATAAAACTATTTTTCAGAAATAAAAAACTGATTGGCATGTGTGTATGTATTCACCCCCTTTGTTATATAGCCCATAAAAAGCTCTGGTGCAACCAATTACCATCAGAAGTCACATAATTGAATAAGTGAAAGCGATGTCCACCTGTGTGCAATCTAAGTGTCACATGATCTGTCTTTACCACCACCATGCTTCACTGATGAGGTGGTATGCTTTGGATCATGAGCAGTTCCTTTCCTTCTCCTTACTCTTCTCTTCCCATCACTCTGGTACAAGTTGATCTTGGTCTCATCTGTCCATAGGATGTTGTTCCAGAACTGTGAAGGCTTTTTTAGATGTTGTTTGTCAAGCTCTAATCTGGCCTTCCTGTTTTTGAGGCTCACCAATGGTTTACATCTTGTGGTGAACCCTCTGTATTCACTCTGGTGAAGTCTTCTCTTGATTGTGGACTTTGACACACATACACCTACCTCCTGGAGAGTGTTCTTGATCTGGCCAACTGTTGTGAAAGGTGTTTTCTTCACCAGGGAAAGAATTCTTCAGTCATCCACCACAGTTGTTTTCCGTGGTCTTCCGGGTCTTTTGGCGTTGCTGAGCTCACCGGTGCATTCTTTCTTTTTAAGGATGTTCCAAACAGTTGATTTGGCCACACCTAATGTTTTTGCTATCTCTCTGATGGGTTTGTTTTGTTTTTTTTCAGCCTAATGATGGCTTGCTTCACTGATAGTGACAGCTCTTTGGATCTCATATTGAGAGTTGACAGCAACAGATTCCAATTGCAAATAGCACACTTGAAATGAACTCTGGACCTTTTATCTGCTCTTTGTAAATGGGATAAAGAGGGAATAACACACACCTGGCCATGGAACAGCTGAGCAGCCAATTGTCCCATTACTTTTGGTCCCTTAAAAAGTGGGAGGCACATATACAAACTGTTGTAATTCCTACACTGTTCACCTGATTTGGATGTAAATATCCTCAAATTAAAGCTGAAAGTCTGCAGTTAAAGCACATCTTGTTTTTTGTTGTTTTATTTCAAATCCATTGTGGTGGTGTATAGAGCCAAAAAGATTAGAATTGTGTTGATGTCCCAATATTTATTGACCTGACTTTATATATACAGACAGTCTAATATATATATATATATATATATATATATATATATATATATATATACTCTGCAGCATCCAGTGTAGCCTATATCTACAGTGCATTCCGTGGTGTACTATTTCTAATGTACTTCAGGCGCTGTATTTGATATATATATATATATATATATATATATATATATATACACACTCTGCAACATCCAGTGTAGCTTATATATAAGATATAAGATATATATATATATATATATATATATATATATATATCTACAGTGCATTCCGTGGTGTACTGTTTCTACTACTTTTCTGGTGGTGTACACAGTACACAATATAGTGCAGCCATAGTGCAGTTGCTACTACTTTTCTGGTGGTATACACAGTACACAATACAGTGCAGCCATAGTGCAGTTGCAACTACTTTTCTGGTTGTGTACACAGTACACAATACAGTGCAGCCGTAGTACAGTTGCTACTACTTTTCTGGTGGTGTACACAGTATACAATACAGTGCAGCCGTAGGGCAGTTGCTACTACACTTCTGGTGGTGTACACAGTGCAGCCGTAGTACAGTTGATACTACTTTTCTGGTGGTGTACACAGTACACAATACAGTGTAGTGTGGTGTTGCAAAACAAAATCCCCATCATGTCCGGAAGGCCACCAAGGAGAGGCAGATGCTCACAGGCCACTAAAAGAGGGCAAGCAGGCTCTGTGTCTACAGTCAACAGTGCTGGTTGTGGACATGGTGCATCCTCTGCAGGTGGCCATGGGGCATGCTTGTCCTTTTTTCTGCTGCTGGGGCAGGGGCAGAAAAATTTGGGCTTTGGTGGTGGTGGTGCCACAACACTGTAACACTTCACAGATACTCTTTTTGGGCACAGGAACAGGCCCTGCTGTGAAATAGTAGATCAAAAATTGTAATTACATGCCCCCGTTAAACAGGGACAGGCAAACTGGGCCTTAGGCAGTGGTGGTGGTGCCCTAAACCAAAAATATTGTTGGAAGCTAGCATCATCAAGATTGAGGAGGAATAGGATAGTCACTCAGCATAAGCAGTCTTCAAGGGATTCCACATCCATAGAAAAATCAATCAGTTACATCAGCATCAGGTGCTTGATAGCTGCTGATCCAAGACTGATTCATTTTTATGATTGTGAGCCTATCAAAGGAGTCTGTGGACAGGCGCACTCTATGATCCATTACAAACCCTCCAGCAGCACTGAATGTGTGTTCAGAAAGAATGCTGGATGCAGGACAGGCCAGTAGCTCAATTGTACATTGAGCTAGTTCTGGCCAGTGGTCCATCCTCAAGACCCAGTAACCCAGTGGATGCTCTGTTGGAAAGGTCTCCAAGTCTGCTCTTGCCCCTAGATATTCCTGCACCATGTAATGCAGATGCTGGCGATGGTTGCTTGAACCGATCAGACCTTGGCGCTGAGGACTTCTCCACCGCTCTTCCTCTGACTGAACGAAGCCTCAGCAACACGTTGTCCAGCGCCAGGAAATTGTAACCTCCCAGGGTCTGGAAATGCATTGCACAAATCTTTCTTCAAGGCCTCCTGAAGATGTTTCATCCTCGGCTCCCTCTGCGAATGCAGGATGAGTTCTGCAACCTTACCCTTGTAACGTGGATCAAGAAGGGTTGCCAGCCAGTTATGAGCCCTCTCCTTGATACCACAAATCCTAGGGTCCTTTCGCAGACTTTGCAGAATCAGGGACGCCAGGTAGCATAAGTTTGCAGAGGCATTCGATTCTGAGTCTCCTGGGTCACTAAGGATCACATGATCCGTAACAACCTCCTCCCAGCCACATACAACTCCTTGGGTTTCTGGGGACTGAAAACCATCCCTTGAAGACTGCTGCTAGTGTTATTCTCCACGTCCATGCTAACACAATCCTCCTCCTCTTCTTCCTGTGTGTTTGGCGGGCCTGCAGGAATTATATCTGGATAAAGGGGGCCATGATAGGTAAGGAAGTCCTCCTCTTCCTCCCGCTGTTCTGCCTCAAGTGCCCTGTCCATTATTCCACGAAGTGTGTGCTCCAACAGGAACACAAGAGGGACAGTATCACTGATGCATGCATTGTCGCTGCTCACCTTCCTCGTGTCCTCCTCAAATGGTGACAGAACAGTGCATGTATCCTTGATCAGTAGCTACTGGTGTGGCAAAAAGAAGTCAAGCTCCCCTTACCCTGTCCTGGTGCCATACTCACACAGGTACTCTTTGATGGCCCCCTGCTGTGTGTGCAGCCATTGCAGCATTGCCAGTGTTGAGTTCCACCTGGTGGGCATGTCGCAAACGAGGCGGCTGGTGGGTAGGTTGCACTCCCTTTGAATGTCAGTTAACTGAGCACTGGCATTGTATGATCGGTGGAAATGACCACAGACTTTTCTGGCCTGTCTCAGGAGATCTTGTAAGCCTGGGTACCTGCTCAAGAACCGCTGCACCACCAAATTCAGGATGTGTGCTGAACATGGGTCAAGTGTCCCTGTCGGAGTGCGGAGAGAAGGTTGGTGCCATTGTTGCATACAATCATTCCTGGCTGAAGCTGGCATGGCACCAACCACCTCTGAGCCTGCCCCTGCAGAGCTGACAGAATCTCTGCCCCAGTGTGGCTCCTGTCCCCTAAGCAGACCAACTCAAGCACCGCATGGCATCTTTTTGCCTGAGTGCTTGCGTAGCCCCTTGAATGCTTATGGAGCACCAATGGTTCAGAGGACAAATCTGCAGAAGAGGCCATGGAGGAAGAAGAAAAGGAGGGGGTGGAGGAGAGAGCTGTGGCAGAATCACTACTAGCATTTTGGAGGCATGGTGGAGGAACAAGCTCCAACAATACAGAACCCTGTCCTGCATCCTTCCCAGCTGCCAGCAGAGTTACCCAGAACACCGTGAAGGAAAGGTAACATCCCTGCCCATGCCTGCTAGACCATGAGTCAGCAGTAATATACACCTTACTGCTGACCTCCCTGTCCAATGAGACCAAAACATTGCTTTCCACATGCTGGTGGAGAGCCGGAATGGCCTTCCATGAAAAGAAATGGCATTTTGGAACCTGCCATTGAGGTACAGCACATTCCACAAATTCACGAAAGGGACTGCCATCTCAGTCTTAAACAAACAAATGAAGATGTTCCTTCATTCAGAGATTCTTCAGATAGGAAGTTTGAAATGCACCTAAAAGCTCTCTTTACACTTGCAGGACCCATTTACAACCAACAATTGCTGTGTTTTCTGCCTGTTAAACTGCAGCTAACTGGACTAGGGCAATGGACTACCGATACAATCCTGTATTCTAGGACAGGCATTAAAGTAGTTGTAAAGGCAGAATTTTTTCATCCTAATGCATTCTATGCATTAAGATAAAAAACCTGTGTGCAGCAGCCTCCCCAGCACCCCCTAATACTTACCTGAGCCCCATCTCTATCCAGCGATTTCCACGAGTAGCTTAGCCATCTGGGACTCTCCTCCTGATTGGCTGAGACACAGCAGCGGCGCCATTGGCTCCCACAGCTGTCAAAGTCAGTTAACCAATCAGAAGAGAGCAGGGGCGGGGCTGGAGTGGAGCTAGTGGAGCTCCATGTCTGAATTGACAGATGGAGCTGTGACTCGGCTCGGGTGCCCCAATAGCAAGTTGCTTGCTGTGGGAGACACTTGACAGCAGGGAGGGGTTAGAAGCAGCAAAGTGGGACCCGAGAAGAGGAGGATCCAGGCTGCTCTGTGCAAAACCACTGCACATAGGAGGTAAGTATAACATGTTTGTTATTTTTATTTTTAAACATGACTTTACCTTCTACTCTGCTATTTTATGGGATGTCCTAAAACAATCAATGAAACACATTTCCAGAATAGCTCCAATCTCCATTCACATGTGCAGAATCTTGTGGTTCAAAGCCTGTACAGCTGAAGCTGCCTGTATAAGACACCTCACTTGTATGCCTTTTGAAAAAGGATTTATTTTTGCTGAGGCACTTGGCAAATTCATTAAAGATGTCACAGGAAGGAAGGTTCTATTTGCACAGCAGAAGATTTGAAAACCCCTTTCCTCAGGAGACTCTACCTTTTCAAAAGGCAGAGCACCTAATGGCGTTGCCCAGGCTTTAACCACTTGCTGACCAGGCCTTTTCTGGAACTATTTGTTTTTCAAGTTTAAATTAGTATTGTTGCAATATTTTATGTCACACTGTATTTGCGCAGCAGTCTTTCAAATCGCATTTTTGAGGGGGAAAAAATACACTTTGACGAATTAAAAAAAAAACAAAGCACAATAGTTACTCCAATTTTTTGTATAATGTAAAAGATGATGTTCCCCCCGAGTAAATAGATACCTAACATGTCATGCTTTACAATTGTCCCTTTATTTTTTATCACTTTTATTCCTATTACAAGGAATGTAAACATCCCTTGTAATATAAATAAGCATGACAGGTCGTCTTTATTGAGAGATCTAGGGTCCAGATCTCTCATTTACTTTTAAAAGCAAGAGAAACTGAATTTTTTTTTTTTTTTTTTTTACATTTTCCAAGGGCATAGAGCCAAGTGGGGACCGGAAATGCATTGAATGTGGCGGGAGGGCTAGCTGCTGCCATAACACCAGTTTTAAACGTCAAAGTAATGATGTATTTTTACTATGGGCCGATCGGCATGTGGTTCACCTGCATCGCCCACCAAGTCCTCTCCAAAGCCCCTTCTACCCAATGAAGGGGCGTCTTCACTCTTCTGAGTGGGGGGTCTGTTACAGTTTGTCCCTCTCTAGGTCAAAGATGTCCCAGACCTGTGGGTTCAAGCGAAGGTTTCAAAGGGGCACAAAATGGGAGTTCTAGGGCTCTAGCCAACTTCAAGTCTGTGCCATTTGCCCAGTTTAATTTCAGACCTCTCCAGCCAAGCAAGGAATTCACTAATTTGGTGGATTGACAGCCCAGCTTTAGCAATAGGGAAGGCTTTCCTTTCTTATCACTGGAAATTGCTAACAACAGCTTATGACTAAGATCGTGACTAAGGCCTTATAGGCTGAAACGCGTCAATTGACTCAATCTGCGTTTGTTCACTGTGGCTATTCAATAAAATGAAGAAATTTTAAGAGCAACAACCGGAGTGTGGATCATTTTTTCAACATTACTTTACTCAACCATTGACTGTGGATCGAGCACCTGGGAGCTCTGCTATCTATGTGGTGTATGAGTAGTAGCGCTGACTTTTTCTGTTTATACTAACAACAGATACCAGTCTTTCAGATTGGAGACGAGTATTCCAATCCCTTATGGTCCAGGGAACATCAACATCAGTGGAGGCCAAGCTTCCCATAAACATCCTGAGAACCTCTATGCAGCTCCCTATGCTTCATTTGAACTTCAACATGGTTCTCTGTGCCCTGTAGAAACCACCCTTCATCAGGGATATTCCCTTAGATGACCTCTCTTGCAAAGTGACTTGATTTCTATCACTACTGAAGTGTCTCTGAGTTGGCTACTTTCTCTTTTAAGAGTTGTTCCTCATTCTTTAAAAATTCTTAATAATAACGGCCCCTGGATTGTACCTATGACTGTTGTACTCAGTACTGTGTGATGTACATTACATATTCTTGAGCCCTGCATCTGTGTGCTGTTCTACATATTACATACTTTTGATCACTGCACTGTGCACACTGGAATTTATATTACATACTCTGACCACTTGACTCTTATACACAAGGTTATACATTATATAATCCTCATCACTTGGTATGCTCGAAGTGCAGCAATCAAGTGTGTGCAAAGTACACTATGGTATACAGAGTCCCATAGAAGTATGTAAAATACAGCACAGCTTACAGAGTGAAATGGTCAGACATATGCAACACATGACCTAATGTAAAGAGAGCAGGGGTAAGGAATATTTATTAATTATATATGTATAATTCATATCATGTATAGCACAATATTGTGCATTCTGTTTGTCAAATTACATTAGCAGTTCGTTATGTATCATTTTTCTAGTTCAAAAAGCAGGCCTGTTGACTTTCTTTTCTGCACCCCCAGATCAGACAGGCTAGATCCGGGCCTGTTTTACATGCCCACTACACAACGCTAGTGGGATTTTCCTGGGCATTCTGGCACTAGGCCTCTGTAGCCCAGTTTTGTAAGGCTGCCACATGGTCCTCTATTCTTACCATTTCAAAGTTTTACCAAGTGGATGTCCAATCTTCTGCAGATGCAGCATTTGGCCACAAGGTTCTTGCAATGGAACTCTGAAACTCTATTGACCCTTGTTGTTGTTGGGCCTGTTGGCACAGTTCTGTTTACCTAATTGTTGCCCACCCTTGTCATTTATTGCTTGGGGATGTCCCAGGGTCTATGAATACCCAGCACGTGCCCTGAAATGTAATATTAAGATAAAAGGAATTTTGACTTCCATATTCCCTATGTTGGAGTACAGTACAGGACATGCTCCCTGTTATTCCTTGGTTCCTCTGAATTTCTTGTTGCAAAACTGAGGATTCACTAACCGGGAAAGGGTTGTAGGGGAGGCGCCTAGGATGTCCTCCAAAGCTTTGCTAATGTCCAGTCGCCTGAAGATAAGAGTCCAAAAACTCAGGGTCTATGAATGTTCAGCCTGTGTCCAGGACTGTACTCCAAGGTATGGAATCTAAGTAAGTCAAAATTTATCTTTTTGCTGCAGTGCCTTTTTGACAATCCCTTGCCTCTTAGCCTTGAAAATGTCCCAAATTGATTTTTAAGATTCTGATCCATTAACTTCAATAGAGGTAAAATTTAATAAACCTCTCCCTAAAACTCAAACCCGAGATGTTGGACTTATTACCAATGCCAATGGTGCTAATGCTGGAAATTAACAAAAAATATATAATAACCTAATACGTTTATATAGGTACAGGGTGTACAGGGGTGAAATATATATAAACATTGTATCTCTGCTTTTCCTGCAAAAAATAATGTTCAACTGCCCTCAGCAAAAACATGAACTACAACAGATACAGTACAGTGTATATAGGTTGTAATGCACTTTACGCTGCCTTTTTTATGTTATGTGTTTTAAAGACTAAAACAGTTAAATGTGTGAAAAAGGAAGTGTGTTGTCCATCCAATCTTCGAGGATCCATCTGTTATTTTATGAAAAGCACTAGATTGTTGACATCTGGCCTGCTATGGGCAAAACATTAGTTTTTTTCTCTTTTTACGGTTAAAATGAAACAAAAAAAGAACGTGTCTATACTACTCACATAAACATTGCAGATTTAAATGCAAAACATACACTTAGTAGTTACTTCACCTATTTTAAACAGACAATCTGATCTTTGCAGAGATGACATAAAAGGAAGCATTAGAAATAGAAAATTATCACCGGTCTCTAGGGACAGTCCCTACAAAAAACGACATATGCGTGGATTCCCTTCTAGAATATTTAGGGAAAGAATTTAGTAAATGTGTATTTAAAGATGCATCCCACATAACAGCTTCTATGCACAAAAGTACATTTTTTTCATTTGTTCCATTAAAGTTTTCTGAAATTTTAAGGTGAAATTGTAAAAGGTTCATTGGCCATTATTATGAGTTTGCATACACAATCATTTTTTGTGTGTCAGAACTGTTTTTATCCCTATACAGATCAATAGGAATGCAAAGGCTTTAGTTGTGCTTTTTAGAAGGTGGTCAGAAACAAGTTAGACTAAGAAGGAGTTTGAAAGTATCATAAATTGATATCAAAAGCTGCAGAATACACCTGATTGTACACTGCATTTGTCCATCTATAAAAGCCCACTTGAAAAATGATCAAAGATCCTGGTACCTCCACAGCCATGTTAGACTGCTGGCTGGGTCTTTATGACAACTGGTATTATAACCTATAGCGAATTTATCAGTGGATGTATAATACCACTTTTCAGTATATTTTTACTTATGTCATCAGTATTAGTCCCAATGCACACTGGGCATTTTTACAGCTACTGCTTTGGACATCAGATGTTCATACACACATAGGCTTTTAACAGCATTTTGTGTTTTGAGTTTAGTGCCAGGAAAAAAACCACCACCAGTGTGTTCTGAAGCAGCAACGTTTTGGCAGAAAAAAATGCTGACTGCTCCTGCTCCTGAGGTGCCCAGTGTTTTTCTTTTTTTGTAAATGGAGACTGCCGGAGTCCTTAACAACCAGTGAATAGCTGATTGTTAAGGAGCTGGCCGGGAAGCCAGCGGCTGCGTCCTTAAAGCAGAGTTCCACCCAGAAATGGAACTTCCGTGGCTCTGATTCCTACTCCCTCCAGTGCCACATTTGGCACCTTTCAGGGGGAGGGGGCAGTGGATACCTGTCAAAACCAGGTATCTGCTCCCACTTCCGGGGAAAGATCCCCGCAATCTTGTGTGGCGATCTATGCGATTTCCGACCCTCCTCCTTCTCCCCCGCTGCCTTCTGGGAGACACACAGGTCCCAGAAGACAGCAGGGACCATACAGAAAGTGCAGCATGACTCACGGATGCGCACTAGGAAACAGGCTGTGAAACTGCAAGGCTTCACTTTTTGTTTCCCTTAGTAAGGATGCTGGCGCCTGCACCCAGAGTTGATGGACGGGTCGGCTTCAGGTGCTGACATCGTGGACTCCCTGGACAGGTACGCATCCTTATGTTAAAAGTCAGCAGCTGCAAAATATTACTGTAGCTGCTGACTTAATTTTTTTCACCCAGGAACTTCGCTTTAACAACAGCTGATAGCTGAATGTAAAACAAACAGTTGCCGGCAATAAAAACAATTGTGAAAAAAACAGCGAAGCCCCCCCCCCACAATCTATACCAGGCCCTTCAGGTCTGGAACAGATTTTAAGGGGAAACCCATGCCGGAATTGAAAAAAATGGTTGGAGTCCCTCTAAAATCCGTACCAAACCCTTATTGAAGAATGCAGTGTGGCAGGCCAGGAAAGGGGGGGGTGAGCGAGCGCCCCCCATCCTGAACCGTACCAGGCCATATGCCCTCAACATGGGGGGGTGCTTTGGGGCAGGGGGGTAATTACCAAAAGTACCTTGTCCCCATGTTGATGGGGCCCCCAGATCCAGCACCCCCATGTGAATAAGTATGGGTTACATAGTACCCCTACTCAATTTTTTTTTAAAGGTAATAATGCCAGGGGTAGTTTATTCAGGGAATATCCGATTGCCTCATCGGGGCTCAGGAAGGTTATTTTTCCCCCACTGGAGTAAATTGGATCATTCTATTTGTGTGGTTTTTATTTTATTAGTTTGTCTAGATGGACTAGTGTCTTTTGTTCAACCTTGCTAACTATGTGACTGTAACTGCTCTTAAAGTGTATTTAAACCTTCAAAAAATATTTTAGTCCTAATGCCCTGTACACACGGGCAGACTTTTCGGCAACAAAGGTCCGACAGTCTTTCCGACTGACTTTCAATGGACTTTTGACGGACTTCCGACGGACTTTCGAACGAACGGACTTGCATACACACGATTACACCAAAGTCCGACAGATTCGTACTTGATGACGTACGACCGGACTAAAATAAGGAAGTTCATAGCCGGTAGCCAATAGTTGCCCTAGTGTCGGTTTTTGTCCGTCGAACTAGCATACAGACGAGCGGATTTTACGATAGGAACTGGGTCCGGCGGAGTTCCGACGTAAAGATTTGAAACATGTTCCAAATCTAAAGTCCGTCAGATTTTCGACAGAAACAGTCTGCTGAAGGTCCGATGAAGCCCACACACGTTCAGATTGTCCGCCGGATTCGGTCCGTCGGACCAGTCCAGTCGAAAAGTCCGCTCGTGTCTACGCGGCATGAGATGTTGTGGCTGTACAGTAGCCAGGTGGGAAGTGGTTCATAAATATCAATATTATTAATGCACGCTCACTTCTCACCGTTCTTTTTGGGATAGGTCAGCTATGAAACACACACTGTAGGTGAAAAAGATTATATTGTACAAAGAATTAACAAGAACAGCTCAGTCTCTGACAAGAAAATATTACATAAATCAATATTTTTTTAAGGATATAAAGTGCAGGCATAGAATAATAGCAGTACCAAGAAAACATGCCACCAATACTACAGTAATAATACAGTACAATAATACAATAATACAGAACCAATTCTAAATAGTATATAAATCACAATCAAAGATTCACCTTGATACTCAGTAGCAACAAAGCACCAAAGAAGGAAAACACCACTATAAAACCCAAGACCATAAGTTCAAACCCTAGCAAACTGGCTAACTACTCAAAAGTATCTAAAATATTACCAATCCTAGGGAATGAGGCAAGGGTTGAAGTCTCTTGCAGGCCCTGTCCCTTGAGCCTGACCTACAAGTGTAAAGGCTCTCTGTCCAAGGTCAAGGTCTACTACTCCAGTCACGTCTTCACAGATCTGCAGGCAGACTTCCCCAATGACCCATCCTCTGCTATTCTTATACACGTTCCATACATTTGCCATCATTAAGGAATCTCTGATTGGTCCAAATGGCACAATCATATCTTTCTCAAGAATGCAAGATTGCTATGAAGCCAAACGATATTAATGGAGTCGTAATATCTGTGGATGGCTTTCAAGATCTACAAGCTCGTTATCCTATCTCATGACATAAACGGTCAGCCAACTTTGAATCCCAAAGCCACATGACCTATGGTGCAGAGGAGTCTGAAAAATGGGCACCATCTATATTCAACAACTCTCTAAAGATAAAGGTTAAACTTAAAGTAGATGTAAACCCAATGTCATCCCTTCTAAACTACTGCCATAGGGGTTATCTATAAGAATATGCATGCCTCCTGCATGTAACTTTATCTGTCAAATGTCTCCCCTCTGTCTGTTATGAGACCCGAAAAACTGCAGATTCTGTGGGTGGGTCTGTTGTCTGGAGCTTGGTGGGTGGAGTCGTAATGTCAGTAGACTCCCCGCCCACCTCTACACTCCCCTTGTCAAAATGCATTTTCTCCTGTGTATTTCTTACACTGAACTTCTGCTATGATCTCTAACATCCAGTGAAAAGACAGGAAAGTAACCACATGACTTCAGCATGCCAAATCATGCTGAGGTGTGGAACAGACAATCCTTGCAGAGTTGCTGAAAAAAGGTGTGGGGGAGGGAATTAAAAAATAATGCATGTCTTAGGCTAGTGCACAAGATGTAAATCACCTGTCACTCACAGAAAGGGGGAGGATTTGACAAAGTTTTTCTCTGTTTGTCAAGTTTTATCTCACTGAACAATAGGAGAGGATTGCTCAGAGATGGATTAACTCTGTGTGGCAAGACTGGGCTCAAATGATAGGAAATCTTATACTGTACATTATGGCATCAAAAAAAAAAAAAAGTTTGGGTTTACATCCACTTTAAAGTGGTTGTTAAGTTAGTGATTACAATTACTGGCAGCCCCTCTGTAATAACAAGATATACTGTGCAGTGTCTTTGTTTTTGTTTTTTTAAATCATGCAGCTAAATACTTTCTTTCACATCGGCGGTGTGTGGTCAAGTGACCCGCCACCGCTCTCCTTCCTCGATCTGAGGACTACAATGGAAGGGGCTGAGATTCCCCTCTGATGGCAGCCAGGATGTTATGTGCGACGATGTAAAAGAAGGTATTTAGTTGCATGGTTTTAAAAAACAAAGACACTGCTCATTATATCTTGTTATTACAGAGGGGCTGCCAATAATTGTAATTACTAATTTTTTCAGACACATGTAATAGCGGCCGGAGGAGAGCGGTGGGAGGAGATGGCTCACACAGTAGGAACTGACAGGTAGGGAGGGAGGGGGAGAGGGAAGAGACTCTGAACACAGCGGGATGACAGAGGCACGTAAACTAACCACAGTATCATGGATCAGCAGCCATGATTACCGTGGTCAGCACATAAAGTAGAACACAGGAATAGGCAGGATCAACCAGGTATTTTACAGCATAGAAAGGGACAAATAACACTGCACAGTCACTATGATATTTAACATGCTTTAAAGGAACAGGATATATTTTTTTTTTTTAGGGTTACAACCGCTTTAATTACCATGCATATAATTTGACTTTAGCATGCACCAAACAGAAGCTTTTTTCCTCTGAGAGACAGGAGACAGTCTTGTAAATAGTTTGTCTCCCCCGAGTTGTATACATACACTTTTGACTAGTTATGATCTATCCCTACATAATATATATTAATATAAATTAAGCTCATATATCATTTCATATTGACATATTCCTTATTGGTGATGGTACCTTCATCAATACTTCTGAATACAACCAGTTTTCTATCCATCTACAAACTGAGCTTTCTAAGCCTGTACACTTTTAAGGGATAGTTCACCCTTACCACAAAACTGCCTATGCAGATAAGGAGCAGCTATAGATAAAAACAAACTATGCAGCTCTAACTAAAGTTGAATAAAGCCCTTGCTATAGGTGTAGCAGACATCCCAACCTGCAAAAACTAATTTCAGGGAGGAGGCAAACCCATTTCAGGGAGGTGGTGCCGCACGGCTTTTCATGCAACCCCCCCACCACTATCAGAGTCTGAAGAGTTCCCCTTTACATCAGGGCAGTGGAAACAGCAAATGGGCTCAGTCAACCTACCAACAGACATTGGGGAGGGTCAGTGTGATCTGGATGCATACAGAGAAATGGAGAAATCACCTGAAATTTGTACTCCCGTTTGATCAGTATCCCCCTGTCCACAGACAAGGTCACCTGGGAGAATAATTGACCAGTCAGGAATATCTCACCAAATTATTTCACCTGCCTCCCAGGTACCAGCACTCCTCCATAGCTCCCATGCTCCCACCATGTGTGTACACCACTCACGGACTGTCTGCACGGTCACCAGGCTTTGTGTGGAAGCACATAGAGAGCCAGGCAGGAACACAGTGCTGCCAGAGAAGACATTGCAGTGTATAACAGTAATGAATGCCATCCTCACACTCACCAGCTCTCTCTCACTCGCTCCTGGACTCACTCCTCCCTCTGTTGAATCCGACACAAGCTCCCTCCACACAGCTGCTGCTCACCTCCCATTGGCTGTCCCGGCTTCCAACTTTCTCTGAGCTGGACTGGCGGAGGGCAGGGCGCTCAGTGATTGGGGGGGTTACGAGAGGAGGGTGGAGTAACAATCTGGGACACATAGGAAGTCCGGTGCAGCATCTGCTTTGGCACAATCAATCCACATAGCAATGCCACTGCCTCTCCTGGGAGGAGGGGGTGGCTCAGGCTGCTGTGGCTGACAGCCGGGAGATCGTGCTGCACTCGCGGGTGTTCGTAAACCCGCCGTCAAATGTGGGAGACTCCCACAAGTCGTGGGAGACTTAGGATGTCTGGTGTAGGCCATTTACATACCTTATGAAACCTGACTGGAGGAAATTGCTAGGTAGTCCCAGGATGATGCTAAGTGAGGCCTAGTCATCCTCCACCATTACAGGAGTGAGCTCTCAAATGCTGAGCTCAGAGCTACCGCATCAGGGGAGAGAAAGAGTATGTAAGGGGGTCTGAATCAGAGAAAGAGCTCACTTCTGTGATGGTGGAGGTGAGCAGTGATGACTAGGCCTCACTTAGCAATGTCCTGTGAGTACTGGGAGTTCAGGCTTCATGAGGTATGTAAATGGCCTGCACCTATAGCAAGGGTATCATTCATCTTTAGTCAGAGCTGCACAGTTTGTTTTAATCTACAAATATCCATTATCTGCATATGCAGTTTTTTTGTAAAGGTGAACTACCCTTTTAAATTTAGCCATGTGTGGGGAACTGTGTCAAATGCTTTTGCAAAATCCAAGCGTACTATATCCACAGCCACTCCCTTGTCTAAGTTTTTGCTTACTTCCTCATAAAAACAAATCAGATTTGTTTGACAGCTTCTGCCTTTCATGAACCCATGCTGACTATTGCTTAAAATATTGTTTTCATACAAAAACTCTTATATGGTATTTTTAAAGGCACTCTGTTCCAAAATCTCCTTTAACCCCTTCATTGCCAAGTCCGTACATCATACAGACCTGACAGCGTGGGTATCACACACAATCCAGTGGCTGCAACCACTGGGATTGTGTGTGAAACTGACAGGCAGACTTCTGCCTGTCAGGTGAGAGCATTCGGATGGCAGCGCTGCCACCTGATTGCTCACACGCGCCCCTGGTACCAGCGACCCTTCCCCATGCCGCTTGCCCATCTATGGGTCCTGGAGCGAGAAGGCAGGTACTGGTGATTGGACACACGTCCGCTCTCCTCCCCTTCTTGTTGTGACCCAGAAAGCGTCATCTCTGATGCCAATTCCGGGTCAAGATCTCCGTGTCCTGGCTTGCTTAGCCAGGAAAAGATGATGTTTTGCAATGCAACCTGCATTGCATTGCATTCAGTGGAGTACAGGGGACACATGCAGGGTCTTTTAGATACTGCATGTCTGATTAAAGAGTACCTGTCACCTAAAAAACATCATATATGGGACTTTTTGTCCCATAAGTAATGAAAAAAAAAATTTTTTTTTTTTGAGGCCTCCCACCCCACATGCGCACATACGAACGTAAACGCAAGCGACAGGGACGCCTACATGTGAAAACGTTGTTTGTGATACACGTTACATATCACCATGCACACCAGAGGGAGAGCAATAATTATAACATAAGACCTCCTCTGTAACACAAAACTGATATGGGTTTTTTGAAGCGTCGTTTATAGAAAATATAGGGTACTGAAATTTGTCGCCATTTAACAGGTGCACACAAATTTAGGTTGGACATGCTGAGTATCTATTTACTCAGCGCTACCTTGTCTTTTATATTTGATAAAAAATTTGGGTAGTTTATTGTGTTATTTTACCCTAGAATTCGTATTTTACAGAAATTTTGCAGTAATAAAGTGTGACATAAAAAATTGGAACTACCGCTGTTTTATTCTCTAGGGTGTCTGCTTTTATAAAATATATAATGTTTGGGGGTTCTGTGTAATTTTCCGGCCCCAAATTTTTTTTAAACATGTGTGCAAAAAACACAAAAAACGGCTCTGGCAGCGAAAAGGTTAGGAGCAGACACAGAGAAAATAATAATGCCCCGTACACACGGTCGGACTTTGTTCGGACATTCCGACAACAAAATCCTAGGATTTTTTCCGACGGATGTTGGCTCAAACTTGTCTTGCATACACACGGTCACACAAAGTTGTCGGAAAATCCGATCGTTCTGAACGCGGTGACGTAAAACACGTACGTCGGGACTATAAACGGGGCAGTGGCCAATAGCTTTCATCTCTTTATTTATTCTGAGCATGCGTGGCACTTTGTCCGTCGGATTTGTGTACACACGATCGGAATTTCCAACAACAGATTTTGTTGTCAGAAAGTTTTATCTCCTGCTCTCCAACTTTGTGTGTCAGAAAATCCGATGGAAAATGTCCGATGGAGCCCCCACATGGTCGGAATTTCCGACAACACGCTCCGATCGGACATTTTCCATCGGAAAATCCGACCGTGTGCATTACTGTGTCTGGTCTAAAATCTGCCGAGCCATCCTTTACTACTCTGCTCTAGTAGGAACATACATTGCACCTGTGGATTACAATGTGAGTTATTTGTTCAATACAAGCTTCATCTGGCATCATCTTTGTCAGCTGTAGACATTAATATATGTTTAGTGCATCTGTTCTTCACTGGCCAGTGTAACAAAAGGACAGACTGTTTTTGCAGTGTTAGTTGCAATCAGGTTTATGTCTCCTGTGCCATTTACACTGCTATCTCAATGAAAAGAAACATTGGGGGTTATTTGCGAAAGGCAAATCCACTTTGCACTACAAGTGCAAACTACAAGTGCAAAGTGCACTTGAAATTGCAGTCGCTGTAGATCCGATGGGGACATGCAAGGAAAATAAAAAACAGAATTTTAGCTTGCACATGATTGGATGATAATATCAGCAGAGCTTCCCCTCATTTCAGATCTACCCCTGAGATTTACAGCGACTGCACTTCTAAGTGCACTTTCAGTGCAATTTCAAGTGCACTTTGCACTTGTTTTTGCACTTGTAGTGCAAAGTGGATTTGCCTTTCGTAAATAAACCACATTGTCTATGATTGTTTTATTTATATTTTCCTAAAATATTTGACTTAAAGTGAAAGTTCACCTATAAAAGGTGAGCTAACACCATACAGCACTTTTGGGATGGATCCAAGTTTGACTTTGATCTGTTCTGGAAGTGCCACACAGAGAAGAGGGAGAAGGGTGGGGCTTTCAAATCCCTGGGCTGTTTCACTGTCTGTGTGTATGGGGTTAGTTTACCTTTTCATTTTCTCTGAAAAGGGGAAGTAACCCTTTAAGCTGGTGTGTCGATGTGTTCTGGATACTATTTGGAGTACCACCACTGGTGGAAGGTAGCTGAACCCTGCAATAAAATTCAACGGCTCTTATGAGTCTGGGTTGCAGGTACATATACAGTATATATCTCTTTATACTTTATGTTATTTGCAGTAAAAGATACTATAGTGTGCAATAAACCCCAGGTTTACTTTCATGGGACCTGTTAGGACCACAGGTTCGAGGACAAATACACCCTTGCAGATATGCTTTATTTTTGCATTGATGAGATGTATTTAGTGCAGTGGATTCATGTTGTAATGCCATTATTGGGTTAAAATTGTTGTTGAATATTTGTAGAATCAAGTGCTACAGCTTTCATATTTAGTGGTCTATAACCTTTTGTATGAGAGCCTTAAATTTGTTATATTGTTTTTTTCAGACAAAGACTGCACTGTATGGAGGTAGATGCGAAAAGCAATGTGGTAGTGTTGCTAGTTATTTATGTTATCACAAGTCTTCCTGTGACTCATCAGTTTAAATGAATATGCTTACCACTACCTTATCTTAGATACAAGATCCAGGAAAGACGCTGATAAGATCTAGTATTTTGTTTCCTTTGTACAGTGATTATAAAGGTGTCATAATTTCTGTTAGAGAAAAGAAAGCCCCTTAAATTTAAACTTGGGGAATTCAATGAAGAACCACTACAAACTCTAAATAATAACAAATTAAATTAGTATTTTAATTGATGATATATTTTTTCAGTTAACCTTTTCCATTATACAATTTACCTCTTTACAATTTAACTATTACCTGATGTGCAGGATGGAGTGTTAAAGAATAACAACATCCAAGCACAAAAATGTGATATTTTGTTTCTAATATGTGGCAGCACATTTGTTTAATTTTTTTCACTTGCAATACATTTTATCGAAAAAGTATTGATATAGTACAGAGATGTACACGTTGGTTATTCCTGTCAGCAGCAGGTTCATATAGAGTAGAGAAAAAAATAAATAAATAAAATCGTAGAGTACTTTGTACTCAATTAATGAAAACATGTATAGCCTGCCTAACGGTCAATCAACAAATCTCTATATTTAAGGGCTAAGTGCGCACTTTAGAAAAAAATAATAAATTCACGTTTTTGCAGGTAAAAAAGTGCATTTATTATTTTTTTTCTCACAAGCCAGCAGAACATTGCACCTGTGATCAGTGGATTGCAGGTGCAATCTCAGGCTCCTGTCATCCTACAGCTTTGTGCCCATAACTCTGTATAGGCTGCCAGTGTCAGAACTTCAGAAAATGTGAATGGACTACAAGAGCTGATCAATACACTTGCAGTCCATTGAAACTACAAGTCCATCTGCCGTGCTGGCAGGCAGGACTTGTAGTTTATTCATTTGCAGATTCTTGTGAATAAATAACGTGGATGTGAATGGTGGAGCCACGCTGTTTTTAAAATATGACAGCGTATGCGGGGAGAGGAACCCCCACCCACTGTCATGGGGAGGGGGGCAGGGTGAGGTGGGGTAAGGGGGACTGCTGCAAAGAAGCATGTTATGTTATGCTCTAAATATAGTTGTAACGTGTAACATGTTGCTAAAGGTGAAATTAGCCTATAATACAGTAATAAACAAATGGATTAGTAGGCATAAAAAAATTGGATTGTAACATTAAAAGTTATTTAAAGTAAGGATTGGGAAAAAAAGTCAAAATATTTGTTGATTGAAAATACATTATACTTTTTTCCTTAAGCACATCATTTAAGCATTATGGGAAAGAAGGGTGTCATGCATATTTATTAAATGGCCAGTAGCTTCTAAGTCATTTACAACTGCAGAGAAAAGAAATATGCACTTAAAGTTGAGTTCCACCAACTTTTACAACTCTTCAGCATCCCTTTCTAAACTGTGCACTGTAAACGAATTGGATATTTTTAAAATTTTTTTCTCAGCACTTACTGGATATCTGCTGTATTCATTTTTCACTTCCTCCTCCCTGGCCGTGGCCCATCATTTCCTGTTTGCAATGCCTTCTGGGAAGGGGCAGAAACTTCCTCTGACACTTCCGTTGCTATGGAGACCTGACCTGAAACCTATTACACTGCTTGTGCTGCACTGAGCATGTGTGAGATCTGCAAGGATGAGATCCAGGAAGAAATACAGTCTGGCTTCAGATGGCCACACTTAAGATGGCCACGGCCTGCTGTAAGTTTATAAAATAACAAACTACTGCTATAAACTAACAAAACAGACCTTAGTTTACAGACTAACTTTACTAGAATACATTAAGCTTGTGTATTATAGGGGTATTTTTATTTAAAAAGTATAATTTCAGCCGGAACATCACTTTAAGAGGGTGATCACCATACCCAACACCACTTATAGCACTGCTCAAGGTGCTCTGGTGGATCCGATGTCTCACAGCCGCTAGCGATAGTCATATGTAAAATCTGGCAGGCTCGTTGTACCCAAGTTGATTGAACGATTAACTTGAGTACATTCAGCCTGCCCATACATCAGCAGGAACCGATGCAATCATTTTTAGATACTGGGCTGAATTTGCGGCACTGGTCATTCACGGACAAATTAGAAGTTGTTTGAAATCTATGCATTTAGTAGGTTAGTAGGTTACTTTTCTTACGATGGAAAGATTCATTTTAAATAATGAAATCTCTTGCCAGGCTCATAAGCATCCAAAAACTTCTTTCTCAGGACCTTGGAGAGCTCATTTGATCTTGGCATGACAGCACCATAGGGGGAATTCATAAAAATGCGTATTAGACAAACTTTGTCTCAACTGAGCACAGCCAATTGGCCTTTAAATTTAATTTTTTTAAGCTGCTAGAAAGATAGATAGACATTATAAAAGGTACAGAATAACCCCCACATTACCATCATGTCTGGGAAACCAAAAGGAAAAGGCAGCTATCAGGGAGCAGGCAGCATTCATATCCACAGAAAAAAATGGTGATCAGGATATAACATCAAGAGGCATGTGCCCTTCTTATTGGGCAGTGTGCGTGCTATATAGCTAGAGCATGTGGAGGAGGTAAAGGATTGACTAACCAAGCATTCATCCTTCTCCCCCTCCAGCGCAGCATTAAGCAGTGGTGGCCAGTCCATAAGGGGCGCAGGGGCACCGCCCTCCTAGTTTGCATGTGCAGGGCACCAGACTAATGCCTTTCTAGTAGGTCTTTTTTTTTCAAGCACATGATTAGAGCCTGAGCCTCTAATTGGCTTGAAAAAGGTTGGGCTCAGAGCGCAGAGCTCCACGCCCTGAACCCTCCCACTTGTGATACTAGCGAATCAATATTCGCTATCAATTTCCAGCTTCTCCTCCTGGCCAATCAGGACAGGAGGTTGATCTGAAGAAGTTGGCTGGGAGGAGAAGCCAGAGAATGCCATGGCGCCGTGACAGGTGGAGGGGTGAGTGCGGACCTGGGGGGAGAGGGGGGGTTGTTTGCCACCCCCCAAAAATGTTTAGCACCAGCCACTACTGGCATCAAGTCATCTTCAGCTGCAAAAGTGCTTTGTTCCTCCTATCCACAGCTACTCCAGTTGTTGCCCCAGCCATTACTTGAGCACAGTGTCAGCCACTTGTTGCAAGAAACCTAGTCACGGCCAAAACAATTCCTTCTATTCATAAGGATGAGATTCTCTGCTGCAAAAATCTATATAATTGTTTTATTCTATCTCTAATAAATTACAGTGTAATGCCATATTTATGGATAAAACCCGCCTGCTCTTTCCCTATCTAAATCGTTTTGAAAGCATGGAATGCAATTCTGTACAATTTGTTTGTTTAAAATTTTAAAAAGAAAGAAAAACAATTTATTATGTTCAGATGCAATTCGGCTGATCAGTCCTTTGGAAATAAAGCTTGAAAGGTGTGTTTGAAATTGCTATGTACTGTATTTTTCTGTATTAAAATAAAAATATAACTTTTTTTGTTTCCAGGTGTAATCTGCCTGTCACAGTTAGGAGTCAGGTTCAGAGGCCAGTAACTATAGCAGTAGAAAGGTTCATAAGCAACCAGCATGATAATTACACCAGCAGCAGGTGGCTTGGGCTCACCTGAGGAGCAAGTACCAACTGGTTTTCACCAAAGCTTCTGAAGGTTTTACAGTATGCTAGTGCCAGGTCATGGCCCTCAGCATCGCACCACTAGGAGGTGTGCAAGCAGGGGTCTTGTAACAGATGTAGTAGGCTGGGGTCAGATGGAAATGTAGTCCATTAATAAAGTCAAAGAACGGCAATGAGTGGTAGCATTTTGGGATCAGGCGGAAGCATAATCAATGAATAAGCCAAGGGTAACAAGGTTGGAACCAGCTGCAATCTACTTGTTAGAAAAGGATTAAAAGCTGTGCACCAAATGCTTTCTCTCTTTCAAACATTGCAACCTATGCAATGAAGATTTCACACCAGTACAGTTCTTCAGTCTTTAAAATGGACAATAGCTGTTTTTTTATACATGAAATCTTCTTGCTTTCTCCTAAAATAATCAATTTCAAAAAGGTTTGAAAAATAACTTCAGATTTGTACAATTTTGTGACCTTTAGTCTCAGAAAAAATACACTTTATCTGTTTAGTCAAGACAAAATCTGCCTACTCTCTTACTCTGACATTGCATCTTAGCAAGCAAAAGTGTATGTACTATCCAGCACATCAGTTAGGTTTACCTGGCTCATGTCTGAAAAAAAACACACTTTATACTTCATGATAAAACCTTTCTACTCTCTCCCTCTTCCCAGGAACTGGAAAAATGTTTTTATTTTATTTGGTATATGTCCCCAGGACACTGCCCAGCTCTCCTTGTTCTTTGCTCTCCAAGATTCCTTGCTTATTAGCTCAGAAAATGCACATTACTAATCTCTAAGATCAGGCTCTTATTGATTTCAATAGTATTTTGATTCAGTATTCAAACTTACCCTAAATCTGAACCCTGGAGGTTTGGCTTATCACTACCAGCCAACAAAGAGAACTTAACAGAGGCAGATAACATGTGCCCGGCTGCTGTAACAGCTGGTAAAAATTCTGAAGGCTAAAGTGCTGTCAGAACTATTCCTCCCAACCTTCTGAAATAGGGACACCTTTTAGCACATAGTATGTAGGCAAAGGACATATCTTTGCCACGGTCCTGGTTACTTGGACCACAAAGATCTAATGTGCAGAAAATGATTGGCTAAATTGTGCTTTTTTGAATCTTAGTTTCTTTTATATTGAGTTTTCAAAATAACAAAAACAGTAATATAGAGGATGGATAAAAATTTGTTAAAGCATGAGACTTTTGATTGTAAATTAGTATATTTATAGTAGATTTGGCCTCAAAAGAGGGACAGTTTGGAACTATGTCTGAACACAGCACTAGTAACTCTGCTTTTGCATTTAATGCCCAGGAATATTTAGCCTAATGTCTAAAGTTTATACTGAGAGACATTCCACTGAGTGAAAATTACACTATGTTCGGGTTTGTGGCACTTGTACCTATTTGCATTATTTCTGTAAGCTGAGAAATGAACATCATTTTAGCATAAATTATGTTTTAAACTTGTGGCTGTCCACCTGTTGCTCCTCAGGTGCGGACCCTGCTTCCTGGACCCTTAAATAGACTCTTTTGCATGAGTATTGTGGCTGGCATTTGGGATTGTTGCCTTGTTAAATGCTGGTCTGTTCCCATGGCTGTGCAGCTTTCTATCATTTAGGTTCTGCCTGATTTTAATGCCTTTTAATTGCCTCTGAGAATGCAGGCTCTGCATGAGGTTTCCTAACTTTTATACATCTCTGGATCTCATGGAGCCCCTTATGGTGATGACGAGAACTTTCTTTTGTTTGATTACTGTCCTGAGCCATGAGTTTGTCACCCCATCCTTGTAGCCAGCCATTGCCAAGAAGGTAAGCAAAATCTTTCAGGTAAGTTTTTTTTTTCTTTCAGGAAGGAAGCTGACTAATGGGCTCTTTGCTATTTAGCAAAACCTTGTATGAATCCTTCTTTGTTCAGGCAGGCAGGGATAAAGATGATGACAACTAACAGGTTGTCACAGTCATTAAACACGTTGTCGGTACACCCTTAGGCTCGGATCACACCTATGCAGTTTGCTTTTGGTCGTTTCTGCAGTGCTTTTTGTTTGTTTTTGCATATGCAATTTTACCGCGATTTTCTGCGCTTTGCGTTTTGCATTTTTTAACCACTTGTCCTCCGAAATATTTTCCCCCGCCCCCATGACCAGGCCATTTCTTGCGATATTGCAATCCCAATAAGCATATATTGATTGGTTTGCGCAAAAGTTATAGCTTCCACAGGTTGTGGGATATTTTTGTTTATTTATTTTACTAGTAATGGCGGTGATCGGTGACTTATAGCGGGACTGCAATATTGTGGCGGCCAAATCGAACACTTATGCCGCGTACACACAACCGTACTTTCCGGCAGAAAAGGTCAGATGGAACAAATCCGTCGGACATTCCGATCGTGTGTAGGCTTCATCGGACCTTCATCGGACCTTTTCTGTCGAAAATTCCAACGGACCTAGAAATAGAACCTGTTTGAAATCTTTCCGACGGACTCGATGCCTAACGAAAAAAAGTTTGTCTGTATGCTAGTCTAATGGACCGAAAATAACACAAGGGCAGCTATTGGCTACTGGCTATTGAACTACCTTTTCTAGTCCGGTCGTACGTCATCATGTTTGAAAGGATCGGGCTTTGGTGTGATCGTGTGTAGGCAAGTCAGTTTCGTCGGAGCTCCGTCGAAAAGTCCTTCGGAGTTCAGTCCGACGAGAAGTCCGCTCGTGTGTACATGGCATAACTGACACTTTTGACACTTTTTGGCGACCAGTAACACTAATACAGGGATCAGTGCTAAAAAATATATACTGTCACTGCACTAATGACAATGGCTGGGAAGGGGTTAGCATCAAGGGCAATCAAAGTGTTAAATGTGTTCATAGCCAGTGCTTGTGTACTGTGGGGGAGGTGTTTTTACTAAGGGAAGGCAAAGATCTGTGGCCCTGCTTTGCAAGAACACAGGATCAATGCATTCCCTCTTCACAGAACGGCAATCTGTCTTGTTTACATGGTGCTGTAAACTGTGTACTGAATAATTGACGGATGGTGGTGGGCATCGAGTCTGTGGTACCCACTGCTGGGATCCCGCTGTGTGTGCGGGAGCAGGTCACCGTGAATGCGCGCACCAGACTCAGAAGTGTCAGATTACTTACTAGGTATGTGATCTGGTACAGAGTGGCCGCCCTACTACAGTATCTGTATGCGCTGCAAATGGTTAAGCTTTTATTGTTTTCTTGGCTAATTTGTTGTTCGGCGGATTAAAAAATGCAAATGCAAATCACAGCAAAAACACACTACCTGCTTTTCTGCAGGTTCTCCATTGAAGTCTAAACCAAAAGTCTTTGAACCAAAAAAACAAAAAAAAAGCTCAGTTTTGCATTAAAAAAATTCTCTGACCCTTTCCGAAAATGCAGTGGCTGAAAAAAGCATAGATTTAAACATGTCCCATAGGAAACCATGTTGAATGAACTGTAGAGCGTTTCTGCAAGAAGCACCAAAAAAGCAATAAGTGTGAACCGAGCCTAAGGGCTTGTTTACACTTGCTTCAAAACATGGCATTGGACACTTTTTTTTATAGCACTCTGAATGCCAATCAAAGCACCTGCCACTAAATAAAATGGTTAGCTTACAGTCCTGTTTACACATTATGTTTGCTTTGCTAGTGGTGCTTCAAAGCTTCTTCAAAGCTTCCATAGAAGTTTATGACAAAGCTTGCTTGAAGCACCTGAAGCTTTTAAAAGGCTTTTATTCAGCTTTAGCTCTGCTTTATTTTGGTGAAATTGCAGGTATGAGATATCAACACACACACAGGGCATCCGCCAAGCTTCATTAAAGCTTCAAAAAAGCACCAACGAAGCATCATCGACGCACCACTGAAGCATCATCGACGCACCACTGAAGCATCATTGAAGCACAACTGAAGCATTACTGAAGCATCAAAAACATAAATAAAGCATGTTGAAGTGGTAGGTGCTTTAAAGTGTGCTGAAGTCGAAGCAAGTGTAAATGAACCCTTGAGGAGTTGTTTCCACTCACCCGGTGGGCAAATCAACCTTCTTCAGACTTTCCCAAAGAGGAAAATGTGGATGAGAATGAATGTATTAATCCTGATTTGTTCAGACAGCCAGGAATAAATAGAAGGTTGTCACATTTACCACATGTGCAGGAGGTACCACTGTGCCTCCTGCGCATCTGCCCCACCACTGTACCCCCTTGCTCTTCTGTCCCACCACTGTAACCCCTTTGCTCATCTGCCCCATCGATGTACCCCTTTTCTCACCTGCCCACCACTGTACCTACCTGCACATCTGCTCCACCGCCGTATCCCCATGCTCTTCTGTCTCACTTCTGAATCACCTTCTCATCTGTCCTAACACTGAACCCATCTGCTCATCTGCTCCACCACTGTAACCCGCTTTCTCATCTGCTCCAACTATGTACACCTGCACATCTGTCTCTCCTCTGTACCCCCCTGATCTCCTGCCCCACCACTGTAACCCCCTGCACATCTGTCCCACCAATACACCTCCTTTCACATCTGCCCCACTGCTCTACCTTCCTGCTTTTCTGTCCCACCACTGAACCCCCTTCTCATCAGCCCCATCACTGAACCCCCTGCTCATCTGTCCCACCACTGTAACCCCCCTGCTCATCTGTCCACTGCTGAACCCCCTTCTCATTTGCCCCAACACTGAACCCCCCCTGCTCATCTGTCCCACTACTGTAACCCCCCCTGCTCTTCTGTCCCACTGCTGAACCCCCTTCTCATCTGTCCCAACATTGAACCCCCCTGCTCATCTTCCCATCACTGTAACCCCCCTGCTCTTCTGTCTCACCGCTGAACCTCCTTCTCATCTCTTCCACCACTGTACCTCCCTGCACATCTGCCCCACCGCTGTACCCTCCTGCTCTTCTGTCCCACCTCTGAACCCCTCATGCTCATTTTCCCCACTGCTGTACCCTCCTGCTCATCTGCTCCACCGCTGTACCCTCTTCTCATCTATGATATGTGTAATATGCAGAGTGGTGAAAGGAAGCAGAGATGAGACACATCTACCTGTCCTGGCACTCTCATCCCACTGATTAGGGATGAGCTTCGAGTTCGAGTTGAACTCACGTTCAACTCGAACATTGGCTGTTCGCCAGTTCGCTGAACAGCAAACAATTTGGGGTGTTCGCGGCTAATTCGAAAGCCACGGAACACCCTGTAAAAGTCTATGGGAGAAATCAAAAGTGCTAATTTTAAAGGCTTATATGCATGGTATTGTCATAAAAAGTGTTTGGGGACCTGGGTCCTGCCCCAGGGGACATGGATCAACGGTTCAGGAGGGGGGCCACTCTCTCATCCCCCCCTTTTTTCCTGCGGCCTGCCAGGTTGCGTGCTCGGATAAGGGTCTGGTATGGATTTTTGGGGGGACCCCAAGCCATTTTTTTTTATTTTGGCATGGGGTTCCCCTTAAAATCCATACCAGACCTGAAGGGTCTGGTATAGATTTTGAGGGGGACCCCACGCCATTTTTAAAAAAAAATTTTGGCCCGGGATTCCCCTTAATATCCATACCAGACCTGAAGGGCCTGGTATGGAATTTAGGGGGACCCCCACACCATTTTTTTTTTACATTTTGGTTTGGGGTATCCCTGTGTTGAATTCCCATGCTGTTTTTATCAATGAACTTTTATGTGTATTGTCGGACCGGCAATTCATTAACCACTTCAGCCCCGGAAGGATTTACCCCCTTCCTGACCAGAGCACTTTTTACAATTTGGCACTGCGTCGCTTTAACTGCTAATTGCGCGGTCATGCAATGCTGTACCCAAACGAAATTTGCGTCCTTTTCTTCCCACAAATAGAGCTTTCTTTTGATGGTATTTGATCACCTCTGCCGTTTTTATTTTTTGCGCTATACACGGAAAAAGACCGAAAATTTTGAAAAAAATCGATATTTTCTACTTTTTGTTCTAAAAAAAATCCAATAAACTCAATTTTAGTCATACATTTAGGCCAAAATGTATTCGGCCACATGTCTTTGGTAAAAAAAATGTCAATAAGTGTATATTTATTGGTTTGCGCAAAAGTTATAGCGCCTACAAACTAGGGTACATTTTCTGGAATTTACACAGCCTTTAATTTATGACTGCCTATGTCGTTTCTTGAGGTGCTAAAATGGCAGGGCAGTACAAAACCCCCACAAATGACCCCATTTTGGAAAGTAGACACCCCAAGGAAATTGCTGAGAGGCATGTTGAGCCCATTGAATATTAATTTTTTTTGTCCCAAGTGATTGAATAATGACAAAAAAAAATTACAAAAAGTTGTCACTAAATGATATATTGCTCACACAGGCCATGGGCATATGTGGAATTGCACCCCAAAATACATTTAGCTGCTTCTCCTGAGTATGGGGATACCACATGTGTGGGACTTTTTGGGAGCCTAGCCGCGTACGGGGCCCCAAAAACCAATCACTGCCTTCAGGATTTCTAAGGGTGTACATTTTTGATTTTACTCCTCACTACCTATCACAGTTTTGAATGCCATAAAATGCCCAGATGGCATAACCCCCCCCAAATGACCCCATTTTGGAAAGTAGACACCCCAAGCTATTTGCTTTGAGGCATGTTGAGTCCATGGAATGTTTTATATTTTGACACAAGTTGCGGGAAAGTGACACATTTTTTTTTTTTTTGCACAAAGTTGTCACTTAATGATATATTGCTCACACGGGCCATGGGCATATGTGGAATTGCACCCCAAAATACATTTAGCTGCTTCTCCTGAGTATGGGGATACCACATGTGTGGGACTTTTTAGGAGCCTAGCCGCGTACGGGGCCCCGAAAACCAATCACCGCCTTCAGGATTTCTAAGGGCGTGAATTTTTGATTTCACTCTTCACTGCCTATCACAGTTTCGGAGGCCATGGAATGCCCGGGTGGCACAACCCCCCCCAAATGACCCCATTTTGGAAAGTAGACACCCCAAGCTATTTGCTGAGAGGCATGGTGAGTATTTTGCAGCTCTCATTTGTTTTTGAAAATAAAGAAAGACAAGAAAAAAAATTTTTTTTTTCTTTTTTCAATTTTCAAAACTTTGTGACAAAAAGTGAGGTCTGCAAAATACTCACTATACCTCTCAGCAAATAGCTTGGGATGTCTACTTTCCAAAATGGGGTCATTTGGAGGGGGGGTTTTGCCACCTGGGCATTCCATGGCCTCCGAAACTGTGATAGGCAGTGAAGAGTGAAATCAAAAATTTACGCCCTTAGAAAGCCTGAAGGCGGTGCTTGGTTTTCGGGGTCCCGTGCGCGGCTAGGCTCCCAAAAAGTCCCATACATGTGGTATCCCCGTACTCAGGAGAAGCAACAGAATGTATTTTGGGGTGTAATTTTACATATTCCCATGGCATGTTTGAGCAATATATCATTTAGTGACAACTTTGTGCAAAAAAAAAAAAAAATTGTCTCTTTCCCGCAACTTGTGTCACAATATAAAATATTCCATGGACTCGACATGCCTCTCAGCAAATAGCTTGGGGTGTCTACTTTCCAAAATGTGGTCATTTGGGGGGTTTTGAACTGTCCTGGCATTTTATGCACAACATTTAGAAGCTTATGTCACACATAACCCACTCTTCTAACCACTTGAATACAAAGCCCTTTCTGACACTTTTTGATTACATGAAAAAATTATTTTTTTTTGCAAGAAAATTACTTTGAACCCCCACACATTATATATTTTTTTAAAGCAAATGCCCTACAGATTAAAATGGTGGGTGTTTCATTTTTTTTTTTCACACAGTATTTGCGCAGCGATTTTTCAAACGCATTTTTTGGGGAAAAAACACACTTTTTTAAATTTTAATGCACTAAAACACACTATATTGCCCAAATGTTTGATGAAATAAAAAAGATGATCTTAGGCCGAGTACATGGATACCAAACATGACATGCTTTAAAATTGCGCACAAACGTGCAGTGGCGACAAACTAAATACATTTTTAAAAGCCTTTAAAAGCCTTTACAGGTTACCACTTTAGATTTACAGAGGAGGTCTACTGCTAAAATTACTGCCCTCGATCTGACCTTTGCGGTGATACCTCACATGCATGGTGCAATTGCTGTTTACATTTGACGCCAGACCGACGCTTGCGTTCGCCTTAGCGCAAGAGCAGGGGGGACAGGGGTGCTTTTTTTTTTTTTTTTTTCTTTATTATTTTTTTGCTTTTTTATCTTATTTTTAAACTGTTCCTTTCATATTTTTTTTTTAAATCATTTTTATTGTTATCTCAGGGAATGTAAATATCCCCTATCATAGCAATAGGTGGTGACAGGTACTCTTTTTTGAAAAAATTGGGGTCTATTAGACCCTAGATTTCTCCTCTGCCCTCAAAGCATCTGACCACACCAAGATCGGTGTGATAAAATGCTTTCCCAATTTCCCAATGGCGCTGTTTACATCCGGCAAAATCTAAGTCATAAAATGCTCGTAGCTTCCGGTTTCTTAGGCCATAGAGATGTTTGGAGCCACTCTGGTCTCTGATCAGCTCTATGGTCAGCTGGCTGAATCACCGGCTGCATTCTCAGGTTCCCTGTTGAGACAGGAGAGCCAGAGAAAAACACGGAAGACGGTGGGGGGGGCATTCCCTCCCACTGCTTGTAAAAGCAGTCCTAGCGGCTAATTAGCCGCTAGGATTGCTTTTACATGAAAGCCGACCGCTGGCTGAAAAGAATGATACCAAGATGATACCTAAACCTGCAGGCATCATTCTGGTATAACCACTCAAAGTCGTGAATGGCATACCTGAAGACAAAAAAATGGTTAACAATAAAGCACAGTAAACGGTAAAGTATAAAAAATTGCAGACCTGAAAAACAAACATGATAAAACATAATAACAATAAAACATTGCAGAATAGAATACAGTAAAAAAGAGCAGAACGATAGAGAGAGAACAGAGAGAGAGAGAACAATAAAACGACAACTATTTTTTTTTATTTTATATTTTTGTATGTGTTTTTTTTTTTTTTTTACACTTTTTTTTGTAACTAACTTTTATAACTGTAACCGGTTCCAGGTTTGGGTCTCTCAAAATGCGATGGCATCTTGGGAGACCCTGTGAAAGTGTGCCTAGTCTGTGGAATGCTGTACCCTACGCTAATACTCAACTAGTGAATGGTAGCATTCAAAACATTCACCAATGCAAAGACCAGGATTGTCAGGACAGGAGGGACAATAATAGCGGGTGTCACGCCTATATTCGCGCTTGCTGCAGACACAACATCTTATTTGGGGGGGTTCGTTGGGTAGGGGTACTCGGGAGGACATAAAGAAAATGCCTCTCATGCAGCCGACTGCATTTGGTTGGGGATGTGAATGGGGGAAGTACGGGCGCTGCAGAAGTGGTGGGTTCCCAATTAGGATTGGCGAATGCAGCAGGAAGGGCATTATGGGCACGACCGGCCTGTGTTTGTCTTTTTGGTGGCAGCGGGACACTACTTGTGCTTGCCACCTCACCAGCTTGAACTGCATTTTTGGGACTCGCCATGTCACCAAGTGTTACTGCAGTGCTGGTTTGACTACGACCGGGGTGTACTAGGCCGCTGGTGCTTGCCAGTTCACCAAAACGCTACCAAAAAAACTGTTAGCGATCGCAGGATCAGGCCTGACTCTGCGAACGCTGCAGTTATGCGTTTAGTGTTTTGTAAGTGACAGTGATTGATCGATACTGCACTTGGGTGGGCTGGGCCGGGCTGGGCGGAGGGGCAAAACGCAGGTGCTAGCAGGTATCTGGGCTGATCCCACTAACACTGCGTTTTTGGGAACCCTAAACTGCTGGGGACGCTAGTATAGATCTGATCGGATCAGGTATTGATCTGATCAGATACTATACCACTAAGGGAGGTGTACGGTGCGTGGGTGTTAGCGTGACTGGCGCTAACCTGACGCTGCCTGGGGCTGGTGCTTGCTAGTTCACCAAAACGCTACCAAAAAACTGTTAGCGATCGCAGGGATCAGGCCTGACTCTGCGAACGCTGCAGTTATGCGTTTAGCGTTTTGTAAGTGACAGTGATCGATCGATACTGCACTTGGGTGGGCTGGGCTGGGCCGGGCGGAGGGGCAAAACGCAGGTGCTAGCGGGTATCTGGGCTGATCCCGCTAACACTGCGTTTTTGGGAACCCTAAACTGCTGGGAACGCTAGTATAGATCTGATCGGATCAGATATTGATGCGTTCAGATACTATACCACTAAGGGAGGCGTATGCTGCGTGCGTGGGTGTTAGCGGTACTGGCGCTAATCTGACGCTGCCTGGGGCGACGCATATCACCGCCAGGCGATCAGGGGGCTAAACCTTTATTCGGTAATAAACGGCGGGTGCCCTGACACTATGAAAAATAAACCAACTAACCAGCGTCACCCGTAACGGTTATACGGTGATCAGTGGTGAAAGGGTTAACTAGGGGGCAATCAAGGGGTTAAAACATTTATTAGATAGTATATGGGGGTCCCTGTCGCTATAAAATGCTGACGGCGAACCTAAATATTTACGTTCCTAACTAGCGTCACCAGCGACACTAATACAGCGATCAGAAAAATGATCGCTTAGTGACACTGGTGACAGGGGGTGATCAAGGGGTTAAAACTTTATTAAGGGGGGTTAGGGGGGTACCCTAGACCTAAAGGGGGGTAACACTCACTGTCCTACCACAGTAACTGTCACTAACTGACACCCTGCAGTAATCAGAAAAAAAAAATACTGCTTGGTGTCAGTGTTACAGGGAGGGGTGATTGGGGGGGGATCGGGGGTGTTTTGTGTGCCTGGCATGTTCTACTGTGTGTGTGTGTGTTGGTGCACTTACATGTCTTCTCTCCTCGGCGCTAGAACGGAAACTGCCGAGCCGAGGAGAGATGACATCACATCCTCTGCCTGTGTGTACTATACACAGGCAGGGGATGTTCCTCATTGGCTGGGAGCGATCGCGAGGGGGGGGGGGGGCACGATCGGATGGTCTCCCCCTTGTCTCTCATCGCTCCTAGCCAAATGCCGACCGCCGCTGGCACCGGGGGGGGGGGGTCCGATCGGAACCCCTGCCCGCGGGAAGGCAATCACGTATGGGTACGTGATTTTGCCTGCCCGTGCCATTCTGCTCACGTATATATGTGTGAGGCGGTCGGCAAGTGGTTAATACCCGCAAGTAGTTTTAAATGACTTTTTTTCCTTTGAAATGTCATTTTGCTGTCAGACTGTTCTAAACACGGGAAACATGTGCCCCTTTACAGACATACTATAGACACCCCCCAGGTACGAAATTTAAAGGAATATTGCACTTTTATTGTTTCACTTTAAGCATTATTAAAATCACTGCTCCCAAAAAAACAGCCATTTTTAAAACTTTTTTTGCATTGATCCATGTCCCCTGGGGCAGGACCCGGGTCCTCAAACACTTTTTATGACAATAACTTGCATGTAAGCCTTTAAAATGAGCACTTTTGATTATTCATGTTCGTGTCCCATAGACTTTAACGGTGTTTGCGTATTCGAACAAATTTTTTGCCTGTTTGCATGTTCTGGTGCGAACCGAACAGGGGGGTGTTCAGCTCATCCCTACTGCTGATCCACCACTCGCATCCAGCCCACGTGCTTGTATGTGATGTATGTGATGTCATATACAAGCATCTGGAATGGATGCGCAATGATAAGCTCAGGTCAGGGGTATTTTCTGAAAACAGTGGGCCTGTGTGCAGGATCATAAGTTGGGCACTGCAGCTGAGAAAAAATGTGGTGCTCTGCGCTGAAGCAAAAGTTGGGCATGATTTTCATTGCGCTAAATACTGGCTGTGGCTTAAAGGGACACAGTGAAATCCCTTCTTTCTGAAATTGGTAGTGGCAACCAAGCGAGTCATCTTCATCCAGATGGTGGATGGGTCTAGCAGGACTGTGATTTTCTTTAGCAGTAGCCAATGACAGTCCTCCTTCTCCTGGAAACAGGGACCACCCCTCCTAGCAGAACTGCACCCAATCTCTTCCCCATCACAAAAGCTGATGATTGCAGCTACAGCAAAGTTAGAGAACCAAACAATGTTTCCTATCCTTTACAATGTGTAGGGGCACAGTGCCCCTCAGTGCAGGTGGGTAATTCTGACACTTCCCTGCGCTGCAGATGAGGAGGGAGTCGATTGTCGTCAAAAGAGGTTTTGCTTGCTGCTTGCAGCACCAGTGGGGGGGGGGGTTAGAGCCTTATCAGTCCCATCATCGCTCTTCAAACACTTCTCAAGAAGATTAGAATGAGCATGACTGTATATGTCTTGCTTTGTATAAGCAGCCATTGATTAAGATGACGAGGAGTAATATGATGTCACATTCATTAAGTATGTCATCAAGACACTCTAAAAGGAGTTGTCTTCACTCACCCAGAGCAGAGGTCATCTACTTGTACAATGTCCAGTTTCCCTTCCCTTAGAATTAGAAGGAAGGAAACATCATCCAGATTCATTACTAGATATACAGTAAGGCCAAAAGGTCTGGCTCCTTCAGAAGCAATGACAACACAGCCAACTAGGAGTGTGTGGACTTTGTGGGCTCCCTGTCATAAGGTGCCAGAGGTAATGCGGCATGTGTTGCTGAAGGGCTGTGAGTAATGGAGCCTGTATCTGGCTGTTTGTTGTGGAGGTAGCTTCATAGCGGTGGAGGTGTGGTGCTTCGGGGCTGCGCAAGATGGCTCCAGGGCATTGTGATTGTGTCACTGTGGTGTGGTTGCCTTGGTAAATGATTGAACATTATTTTCGGGATCCTTGGTATGGTGGCGATATACAGTGTCTTGAAAAAGTATTCACACCCCTTGAAATTTCCCACATTTTGTCATATTACAACCAAAAACGTAAATGTATTTTGTTGGGTTTTTTTGTGATAGGCCAACACAAAGTGACACATTATTGTGAAGTGTAAAGAAAATAATAAATGGTTTTTAACATTTTTTACAAATAAATATCTGAAAAGGGTGGTGTGCATTTACATTCAGCCCCCTTTACTCTGATACCCCTAACTAAAATCTAGTGGATCCAATTGCCTTCAGAAGTCACCTAATTAGTGAAAAGAGTGCACCTGTGTGTAATTTAATCTCAGTATCAATATTGGCTGCTCTGTGAAGCCCTCAGAGGTTTGTTAGAGAACCTTAGTGAACAAACAGCATCATGAAGGCCAAGGAACACACCAGACAGGTTAGGGTTAAAGTTGTGGAGAAGTTTAAAGCAGGGTTAGGCTAATAATATCCCTAAAAATAATAAAAATATCCCAAGCTTTGAACATCTCACCAAGCACTGTTCAATCCATCATCTGAAAATGGAAAGAGTATGGCACAACTGAAAACCTACCAAGACATGGCCGTCCACCTAAACTGACAGGCTGGGCATGGAGAGCATTAATCAGAGAAGTAGCCAAGAGGCCCATGGTAACTCTGGAGAAGCTGCAAAGATCCACAGCTCAGGTGGGAGAATCTGTCCACCGGATAACTATTAGTCGTGCACTCCACAAATCTGGCCTTTATGGAAGAGTGGCAAGAAGAAAGCCATTGTTGAAAGAAAGCCATAAGAAGTTCCATTTTCAGTTTGCGAGAAGCCGTGTGGGGGACACAGCAAACATGTAGAAGAGGATGCTCTGGTCAGATGAGACCAAAATGAAACATTTTGGCCTAAAAGCAAAATGTTATGTGTGGTGGAAAACGAACACTGCACATCACCCTGAACACACCATCCCTACCGTGAAACATGGTGGTGACAGCATCATGTTATGGGGATGCTTTTCTTTAGCAGGGACAGGGATGCTGGTCGGAGTTGATGGGAAGATGGATGGTGCCAAATACAAGGAAATCTTTATGTTTAAAGATTTTTTTTATTAGAATTTTAAGGAGCAAAAAGAAATACAAAACAAGCAAACCAATGTACATGTCAGCAAAATCACGTAGTAGCATACAAGTTATGCTTAACAAGTCATAAAGGATCACAACTCCAAGGGGGCAGAGGCAGTTATAATATACATCTGATGCTATGGGAGAGATCCACTGTAAATACAGGGTAATCTTAGAAGAAAGCCTGAGTCTGCTAAAGACTTGAGACTGGGGTGGAGGTTCACCTTCCAGCAGGACAACGACTAAACATACAGCCAGAGCTACAATGGAATGGTTTAGATTAAAGCATATTTTATGTGTTAGAATGGCCCAGTCAAAGTCCAGACCTAAATCCAATTAAGAATCTGTGGCAAGACTTGAAAATTGCTGTTCACAGACGCTCTCCATCCAATCTGACAGAGCTTGAGCTATTTTGCAAAGAAGAATAGGCAAACATTTCACTCTCTAGATGTGCAAAGCTGGTAGAGACATTCCCAAAAAAATTTGCAACTGTAATTGCAGTGAAAGTGGGTTCTACAAAATATTTACTCAGGGGGGCTGAATACAAATGCACACCACATTTTTCACATATTTATTTGTAAAACATTTTGAAAACCATTTATCATTTTCTTTCTACTTCACAATTATGTGCCACTTTGAGTTGGTCTATCACATAAAATACATTAACGTTTTTGGTTGTAACATGACAAAATGTGGAAAATTTCAAGGGGTATGAATACTTTTCCAAGGCACTGTATGCTTTGGCTTGTATCGCCAGTTTCTAGCCAAAATACTAATTTATTTTAGGCCATCTCAAGGAAAGCATGCAATGAGAGCGTTTTATGTGGAAGTAATTGTTGGGTGACAGTGTGGTCCTTCACTAATATCTTTATGGCTCATGGTGGAGTGCTAGCTAGCATTCTTATCCTGTTATTTTGGCATAAAAGATTTTGTTAGCTAGAACTGTGTTTGAAATCTTACTTGTTCTGCAACCCACCCTTGTTTGTTTTTAGCTATTTCCCATTTCCATGCTACCATGGAGTCAGTCAGCAAAACGGGAAATTGTTATCAATACTTACTGTAATTTTCCTTTCCTGATTGACTCCATGGCAACTTATGATCCCTCCCAGCTGTTGGGTAGGCTAGTTACAGAACACATGGGCTGGATCAGCCTCAATATTTATGGAAGAGAGGTCCTATTAGGTAGGAGCAAGGGTGGAGTCTACCCATTTGTATGCTACCATGGAGTCAATCAGGAAAGGAAAATAACAGTAAGTATTGATAATATTTTCCATTTTGTCATCATATGCTCAGTTTGAATTGTCCGGATACAGTACATACAAATTTTGGTTTACCATTATTACCAACTATTCTCTGTTGCAGTTATAATTTGCTCAGTGTTTTGTTTTTGTATGGCTGGCTTATTATTGTCAGTTTAAAGCGGAGGTCCGCCCACTGCTGCAAAAATTAAAAGCCAGCAGATACACATACTGCAGCTGCTGACTTTTAATAATCGGACATTTACCTGTCCTGGAGTCCAGCGATGTCGGCACCGCAGCTGATGTTTCCATCAACTGTTGGGTGCTGCCGCCTCCATTGCGAGTAAGGGATTCCGGCAGTGTAGCCTTATGGCTTCACGCCGGGAACCCTACTGAGCATGAGCGAGGCGCCACTCCTCTCTCCTACTGGCCCGGCGGCAATTTCAAGTGCACTACAAGTGCAAAGTGCACTTGAAATTGCACTGAAAGTGCACTTGGAAGTGCAGTCGCTGTAAATCTGAGGAGTAGATCTGAAATGAGGGGAAGCTCTGCTGATTTTATCATCCAATCATGTGCAAGCTAAAATGCTGTTTTTTATTTTCCTTTCATGTCCCCCTCGGATCTACAGCGACTGCACTTCCAAGTGCACTTTCAGTGCAATTTCAAGTGTACTTTGCACTTGTAGTTTACACTTGTAGTGCAAAGTGGATTTGCCTTTCGTAAATAACCCCCTATAACAGTGGCGTAACTAGAACCTTCAGGGCCCCAATGCAAGAAACCATGAAGGGCCCCCTGACCCCCGGACAGGGCTCTTTTCTCCAAGCCCGATGACAGAACACCAGGGCCCGATCACAAGTGGGTGGCTGCATATAAAGGAACCGATTTCTCCATTCCCCCCCCTACTACTCCTCCTCTCCCTCCCACAGGCATTCAGCGGCTGCAGGAGGAAAATGGAGAGATGGGTGCCTCTAGGTCGGTGTTTCTCAATCTTTTTCCAGTCAGGGCACCCTTGAAGTACACCCCCAAGGTGAATGGGGCTGCACTGCAACCACTCCGCAACTGTGTGCATTGCATGCAGTTGCGGGATAGTGATGATGCATTTAAGGGGTTAAAACAGGCAGTCAGGAGGCAACATACGGCCTCTTTACTGGCTGTCAAATGCCTCTGAAAAGCGAGCTGAGCATGGATCGCTTTTCAGAGGAACAACATTTTTTTGCTGGTACTATGAACGAGCAAAAAAATAAAAAAATCGGTTCTGATTGTACACATATAGGGGGTCAGGACTAAAAGCGTATACCTAAAATGTGCATACATACATCTAAACACACACCAGGGGCGGATCCGGGGGGGGGGGGCAATGGGGCAATTGCCCCCTCCGAGAAATGCGGGTGACTGTGAGAGCAGGGTGTGAGAGAGAGCCCGCCGGCGGGCGGCTCCGTTAGTAAGAGAGCCGCCGGGCGGCTCCGTGAGTGAAAGAGCCGCCGGGCGGCTCCGTGAGTGAACGAAGAGCCGGGCGGCTCCGTGAGTGAAGGAGGAGCCGGGCGGCTCCATGACTGAGAGAGCCGCTGAGCGGCTCCGTGAGTGAAGGAGGAGCTGGGTGGCTCCGTGAGTGAAGGAGGAGCCGGGCAGCTCCATGACTGAGAGAGCCGCTGAGTGGCTCAGTGAGTGAGAGAGCCGCCGGGTGGCTCCATAGGTGAGAGAGAGCCGCCGCTGACTGACATGTGCCGCTCAATGGGTTTGTGGGCGGGCTGCTGCTTGCTGGCCAATCAGGGAGCCGGCCGGTGGGGGAGCAGAGAGATGACATCATCTCTCACCGCCCGGCGCCCGCCCTGCATCCCTGCAGTTCAACTTCCCCTCCTTCATGCAGGCAGTTGCGGCAGCAGAGAGATTATATCATCTCTCTGCTGCCTGTCTCTGGGACACAAGAGACCACCTTAGCAGGTGGCAAGTGACAGGCTACGTGGCAAGTGACAATCCGCAACATGTGGCAGGCGACGTGGCAAGTGACAATCTTCATCTGGTGACAGGCGACGTGGCAAGTGACAATCTGCATCTGGTGACAGGTGACGTGGCAAGTGACAATCCGCAACATGTGGCAGGTGACGTGGCAAGTGACATGGCAAGTGACAATCCGCAACGTGGCAGGCGACGTGGCAAGTGACAATCTGCATCTGGTGACAGGCGACGTGGCAAGTGACAATCTGCAACATGTGGCAGGCGACGTGGCAAGTGACATGGCAAGTGACAATCTGCAACGTGGCAGGCGACGTGGCAAGTGACATGGCAAGTGACAATCCGCAATGTGGCAGGCGACGTGGCAAGTGACATGGCAAGTGACAATCCGCAACGTGGCAGGCGACGTGGCAAGTGACAATCTGCATCTGGTGACAGGCGACGTGGCAAGTGACAATCCGCAACATGTGGTAGGCGACGTGGCAAGTGACAATCTGCATCAGGTGACGTGGCAAGTGAAAATCTGCATCTGGTGACAGGCGAGGTGGCAAGTGACAATCCGCAACATGTGGCAGGCGACGTGGCAAGTGACAATCTGCATCTGGTGACAGGTGACATGGCAAGTGACACACTCGGGGCTCCCACTGATTCTGCATTATGGTGAGTTAAACTATTTAATTTTTTATAACAATGTAATTATAGTAATAACGCGCTTCAATCATCCTGACACCATAACAACCATGGTGCCGTGATGATTGAAGCTCCAACACCAGCCATTTCCCCGATAGATGTACCCCAAAAAATATATTTTCTGGCAGTGCCCCTCCCGAGACTAGACTCTGGATCCACCCCTGACACACACACACGTATAAACACACACACACATATATAAAAACACACACATATATGTATATAAATGCACATATGCACGCACATGATCCACCATTGTTAGGAAGCTGGTTCTTAGCAACCATGTGCAGCCAATGCTGGAGCAAATTCTTGCATGCAGCAAGTGTCGAAAAAGGCTGCTAGAGATCAGCAGCACTGTAAAGCAAACAGGTGAAAATGTTATTTTAGGTAAAAAAAAAATAAATTAAAACTGCAATTAACCATGTTACAATGTTTACGAACAAAATGTCATGTTATTGAGGTTTAGTTTTTTAATGTACATTATGTATGTTCTTTTTTAATTTCCTAGATTGTAAGCTCTAACAAGCAGGGCTCTCTGATTCCTCCTATATTGTAATCTAACTTTACTGTCTGCCCTCATGTTGTAAAGCGCTGTGCAAACTGTTGGCGCTATATAAATCCTGTATAATAATGTACATTTTTATACAATTCACTAAAAAGCTGTGCTAAATGTTTTTGATCACTAGGTGGCAGTCTTATCACACATTTACAATAGAAATATTTTTCTCACTATAGACTTTGTACTGTATTTATGGGATTAACGAAGTAGTAATAAAAAATCCAGAAGCTCAATATGTTATATAAAGTACAGAAACCTTGAAACATGGAATTTAACAACGGAAAAGGACAAAACGACCAACGTAATCTTTACATATACAACTTTTAATTCAATTCTTAAATTATACAGACACATTGGTATGCTTGCTTTATAAATCTTGAAAACTCTTCTTGGTCCTTGAAAGTCAAAAACATTGTTTGATGCGCTACTTAAAAAGCAAGTAAACATAAAATGCAAGTTGATTTATTGTAATTTAAATATTAAATATTTTAGGGGGGTATTTTTAAAGCAGTTAAAGTGTTTGTAAAGGTAAAACAAAATTGCACTGTCTCTTTAAATTTGTTTAATGCGATTTCTCATGTCTGTCATATATTTCTGGCTGCTGGTGCTCTAATTTACCTAGTTGATCCAGCCTGTGCTGCTCCTTCTACAAGTAAACTTACCACGGTAGCATGACAGCCGCGATCCATGCTACCGTGGTCAGTTTACGTCTTGTGTCCTCCTGCTAAAGATACAGGCACACTGTTTAAGAGCACAGTGCGCCTGTATCTTTTGTAGTCAGTGCAGAGCTACGCCCCCTCGCCCATCCCTCCTGCCTTGACTGGCAGTGGATGATGGCACACTGCTCTTTGCCTGGGGGAGGTGATGTTTGCAGCTGGATCTGATTGCATTCTATTGCAAGCAGAAGCTCGGCGGCAACTTTGTTTCCTGTTCTGACATACATGCCCCGATAGTGGACACTGGCAGGTCCCAGCATCGCTGTGGGCGCGATCACGTGATCTGCACTACCCAAGAGGAAAAGTACTGTAAGCCCTTGTTCACACTGGTGTGACTCTGAAATCGCGCTACTTCAGCTCAATTTCAAAGCCGCACATCAGCGTGATTTGTACACCCAACTCCACTGCGGTCTGTGACTTAATTTAACAGAAGTCAATGTAAGTCGCATGAAATCGCAAAAAAAGTACTGCAGGAACCTTTTTCAAAGTCGCTGCAAAATATATGGCAGCTATTTGAACAGTTCCATTGCCAACAATGAGCTGCGACTTGCCATGTGATTTGGAACTGTTGAATCGCATGACAAATCACACCAGTGCGAACAGGGGTTAAAGGCGAGTTTGTTTAAAAAACAAAGCTTGCTGTCAATTTAGGCTTTCCTTTATCTGTTAAAACATGCATGATTTTGTTATTAGCAAGGCTTATAACTACTTTAATGGGTGGGCTCCTTGGAGTCTGTCTGCTGATCCCTGCTGAGCAGATGGATGGCTGGTCTGCTATGCTTATGCAGAGCGGACACAGACACAGCCCGCTCTCCTCTATGGGCAGTCGTATGTAAACGGACCGCCTATCCATATACACCCGACTGCTATCCTACCCAATCGGCCAAACGGTTGGGGAATGGATCCCCATTCGTCTGTTTTTAGTGCACAGGATCAGATCGGATGTTGGTGGGTGACAATGAACATCGTTGACACCTGCCGATCCATAGAGGAGACTGGAGGGTCTGATCAGGTCCGCCTGAAAAACTGACACACTGACCTGCGCGAAAGGGCCCTAAGGCCTGGTTCACACCTATGCTTTTTTAGTGCATTTTCAGTTTTGCTGAAACACACAGTCCATTTAACACAGTTTCCTATGGGTCACATTCACATCTGTGCATTTTATGGAAAGGGCCAAGGACCAGCTGGTTGTATTTTTGGTTCCATAGACTTCAATGGATCAAAAAACGTTTATTGAAAAATGCAAAATGCACCTGGAATATGCATAAACTGCAACCTGCACAGGTGTGAACCAAGCCTAAAATTGCTTCAATTTAGGCACAACCATTTTAAATAATTCAAAGCAGCATAGCAGCACCCAAGCAGATTGTGGTTTTGAGTTGTTTGTCTCAGAGGCATAACTAGAATCTTCGGGGCCCCGATGCAAGAACCCATGAAGGGCCCCCACCAGGGGCGTTGCTAGGTCTACAAAAGATCTCGGGCTAGAGCCCATAGCAGCTAAGTAAGGAAAGTCATTCACTTTGGCGGGCATACACATGTATATAATATATATGTGTGTGTATGTATATGTGTGTATATATATATATATATATATATATATATATATATATATCTCGTTACATATCTAAATGCAGATCCCCCACTTACATCAGGGTCCCCAGGGATCCACCACCTACATCATGGTCCCCGGAGAGCCCCCCCCCTTACATCAGGGTCCCCAGAGAGCCTCCCCTTACATCAGGGTTCTTAGAGAGCCTCCCCCTATATTATGGTCCCCAGAGATCCTCCCCTTACATCAGGGTCCCCAGAGAGCCGCCCCTTACATCAGGGTCCCCAGAGAACCCCCCTTACATCAGGGTCTCCAGGGAGCCCTCCTTACATCAGGGTCCCCAGAGAGCCCCCCCTACATTAGGGTCCCTAGAGAGCCTCCCCTTACATCAGAGTCCCAAGAGAGCCTCCCTACTTATATTAGGGTCCCAAGAGCCCCCCTCATTACATCAGGGTCCCCAGAGAGCTCCCCTTAACATCAAGGTCCCCAGAGAGCCCCTCCTTACATCAGGGTCCCCAGAGAGCCTCCCCCTACATTAGGGTCCCCAGAGATCCTCCCCTTACATCAGGGTCCCCAGAGAGCCTCCCCCTACATTAGGGTCCCCAGAGATCCACCCCTTACATCAGGGTCCCCAGAGAGCCTCCCCTTACATCAGGGTCCTCGAGAACCCCCCTTACATCAGGTTCCCCAGGGAGCCCTCCTTACAGCAGGGTCCCCAGAGAGCCCCCCCCTACATTAGGGTCCCCTAGAGAGCCTCCCCTTACATCAGGGTCCCCAGAGAGCCTCCCCTTACATCAGGGTCCTTAGAGAGCCTCCCCCTATATTAGGGTCCCCAGGGAGCCTCTCTCCTTACATCAGGGTCCCCAGGGATCCCCCTTACATCAGGGTACCCATAGAGCCCCACTTACATCAGGGTTCCCAGAGAGCCCCCCTACATTAGGGTCCCCAGAGAGCCTCCCTTACATCAGGGTCCCCAGAGAGCCCCCCTACATCAGGGTCCCCAGAGAGTCCCCTCCTTACGTCAGGGTCCCCAGAGACCCCTTTCCTTACATCAGGGTCCCCAGAGAGCCCCCCTAACATCAGGGTCCCCAGAGAGCCCCTCCTTACATCAGGGTCCCCAGAGAGCCCCCCTTACATCAGGGTCCCCAGAGAGCCCCTCCTTACATCAGGGTCCCCAGAGAGCCTCCCCTTACATCAGTGTCCCCAGAGAGCCTATTCCTTACATCAGGGTCCCCAGAGAGCCCCTCCTTACATCAGGGTCCCCAGAAAGCCCCTCCTTACATCAGGGTCCCCAGAAAGCCCCTCCTTACATCAGGGTCCCCAGAGAGCCCCCCTAACATCAGGGTCCCCAGAGACCCCCTCCTTACATCAGGGTCCCCAGAGAGCCTCCCCATACATGAGGGTCCCCAGAAAGCCCCTCCTTACATCAGGGTCCCCAGAGAGCCCCCCCATACATCAGGGTCCCCAGAGAGCCTCTCCTTACATCAGGGACCCCAGAGGGCCCCTTCCTTACATTAACCACATCAACACCAGGCACTTAGACACCTTACTGCCCAGGCCAATTTTCAGCTTTTAGCGCTGTCACAATTTGAAGGACAATTGCGCGGTCGTGCTACACTGTACCCAAACAATTTTTTTTATCATTTTGTTTCCACAAATAGAGCTTTCTTTTGGTGGTATTTGATCACCTCTGCGGTTTTTATTTTTTGCGCAACAAATAAAAAAAGAGCGAAAATTTTGAAAGAAAACAAGTTTTTCTTTGTTCCTGTTAAAAAATTTTGTAAATAAGTACGTTTTCTTCTCCAATGATGGGCACTGATACGGCAGCACTGATGGGCACCAATGAGATGGCACCAATGAGGTGGCACTGATGAGGTGGCACTGACGGGCATTGATGATGGGCACTGATAGGCGGCACTGATGGCACTGATAGGTGGCACTGATGGGCACTAATAGGTGGCACTGGTATGCAGCATTGATGGGCACTCATAGGTGGCACTGATGGGCACTCGTAGGTGGCATTGATGTGTACTTAGGGGTGGCACTGATGGGTACTTATGGGTGGCACCGATAGGTGGCACGGATGGGCACTGATGGGCACTGATAGGTAGGCACTGATGGGCACGGATGGGCACTGACAGGTGGCACCGATGGACACTGATGGGTGGCACTGATGACACTGATTGGTGGCACTGATACTCTTAAGGTTGGCATTGCAGGGAATCTAGGCAATATTATGTTGCCAATCAGTGCCCATTTGTGGGCACTGATTGGCACAGATTGGGCACTGACTGGGCACATTGAGTACATGTGGATGGCCATGGGGTACATACCTGGCCATCCACATGTTGCCCCTTCCCTGGTGGTCCTAGTGGCAATCCCTGGTGGTCCAGTGTGGTCATCTGAGGGGGGGGCTGCGCTGATAAACAATCAGCGCAGACCCCCCTGTCAGAAGAGCCGCTGATCGGCTCTCCTCTACTCGCGTCTGTCAGACGCGAGTGAGGAAAAGCTGATCAACGGCTCTTCCTATTGACATCATGATCAGCCATGATTGGACACGGCTGATCACATGGTAAAGAGCCTCCGCCGGAGGCTCTTTACCAAGATCGGTGGAGCGCTGTGTCAGACTGACACAGCGCTCCACCGATCGCCGCAATGCGTGCCCCCGCGGGCGCGCGACGGCGGCATGTTATCCTGCTGGACGTCATATGACGCCCAGTCAGGATAACGGAACCACTTCCCGGACGTCAATCCGCTATAGGCCGGGCGGGAAGTGGTTCCCCAGAAACCCCCCCTACATTAGGGTTCCCAGACAGCTGACCCCCCCTCCTTCAAGAGGTTCCCCATGTACCTGGCTGGTGGAGGAGGGAGGCGGCGATCGGCAGCTCTATGGTGTCCACAGGCAGGGAATCTCCATGAGGCTTGTAGTTCTTCTCCCAAGTGTATACAGTGGAGAGGGGAGGGGCCTCTGACCCAGGCATGTATCAGCAGCAGTGTACAAGCAGAGCGACTCACTGGAAGTGAAACTGATACCTCCCCTCCCCTCTTCTCTCCACTGTATACACTGACACTCAGGAAGAGAGAACTACAAGCTCCAGGGAGATCCCACCGCCCACAGGCAAAATAGAGCTGCTGATCGCTGCCTCCCACCTCCCCCTACTGCATTCTAAATGGCAAGCCAGAAGTGCAGGGGGAGATGCCGGGTCTTGGGCCCCCCCACAGCGGCAGAATGGCAGGGCCCAGTCGCAAGTGCGACTGCAGCGACCCCTATAGTTCCGCCACTGGTTTGTCTCTTTTTAAATTTTGTAACGGAAGTTGCTGTCCGCCAAAATGTTAAAGATTTATCAAAAACTCTTCTACAGCACAATATGAAACAGAATCACTTTGGGGTCTATTTATGATTGTTTTGTTGAAGTTTGTAAATTCACTCACTTATCACAGTGGTTTCCCTCACTATTGTTCGGATTGGTCAGATAACAAAATTTGCCCATATCTGCTCTTCAAAAGTTCTTTACTATATTATTCCTCCTATTGATTCCTCAGTGGATGTAGATTCATTTAGAAATATTCCCAACATTCACCCACTACACAATATTCAAATAGGCTCCCTTCCGTGAACAAGCTGCACATGCCAGGCATGTACTGTATATTAGTATTCACATTATAAATATACTGCCATGCATTTTATGCAGCACTAGGGGTTATGCAGAGAAGGGATTAAAAAAAAAAAAATGGGCTCCCCCAAAGCACTAGTGCCCCAATGCAGGTTTTGGACTCCTCAGTACCACCTGGTTTCCAGGTGCTGGCAGGCAGGGTGGCTTATGTACCACCTACTTGCTCCTATTGCTATGTTGATATCTGCCTGCATGAACTGGAAGGATTTTTTAGAGGGATTCCTTAAAAAAACAGGACTCCCCCCACAAGAATTTGTGCACAAGATGCTAATTGGCTTATGCACCACCTATCTGTACCCTCCATGTGGGGCATGGAGGTCATCACTCATCCATCAGTGAGCTGTTTGTTTGGGTCCCTCTGACCCATATTCCAGTTCACTGGTGCATAGAGTCAAGTAAGGGTATTTAAAAACGAAACAAAGGAGACGCCTAAAAAAATTATTATATTATTTCTAAATTTGACCTTTTCTGGTTCCAGTGATGTCCCACAGCGTCCATCCAGACTCCATTTGAGCAGTGAGAACTGCACATATTTGGTATTAGTCCAGTCATCGACAATGATCATGTCACAGGGAACACCAAAGTGGCTGGCACCCAACCACTTCATGCGCTGGTACTTTGGAGGGGGACCTCTGTTTAATGGGGAGACTCATCTCAAAGCACCCCCAATGCTAAAGGGCAAAAAAAACCCAACCTGCTTGCAAAAGCTCTCTGTGTTACTGAAACTGTATTTACTGTGTACACAGTTTCAGAAACATGGAGAGGTATTGTAATGTTGGGTATCCTGTTCCCTAAAAAATAAATAGAAAGAATCCAGGAAGAAACTGAAAAACTGTTGAGGGAGTTCCGTCATATCTTTGGCTGAATTGTTGGGCAAATATTCTCTGGGGCAGATAAGTACCCAGTGAATCTTTTATAAATAGACAACTTTAAGTCACTTTTTTGCTTTAAATTTGTAAAAATGTTCATGAAAACAACTGATGGTTGCCAAGCATGTTTCACATATTTCTTTTAATGAGTGCAATAAATATGTAGTGCTACCTCTGTAAGGGCCGCTGCATTTTAAGGTCTTCCCTTAGGCACAAAACCAGGCAACAGGAATGTTTGCAGCTTTGATGCAGACTCAAGAATCAGTCCAGGGGATGTTTGCATTGTTCTTGTTTATTTAGGGGTTAAGCTTGGATGGGAAATAGGGAAAAGCATGGGATGCTGGGAACTGTAGAACTTGAAAAAAATCTTGAGGACTTGCTAATCCCTCTGGCTGCTAGGTATTGATGTAAAAAACACTGTCCTCCTGTAGGATTGATGGCACAGCTAAACTGGTAGCAAAAAGTTCCAACTGACAAATGCAGGTGCTACTCCTTAAATAACTGCCGATGCACCTGGCTGCTTTAAACCCCAGCTAGAGATATAGGGTGGCTTGGATGGCTATGAACTAGCATTAGGCAGTCCCTTTAATTTGGTTATGCAAAATATTACACCTTGCTACCCCCCTCTATCCAGGCTTGCGGTATGATGAAAAGAAGTTACTCACTGGACTTACTGCTACACAGGCTTCCTGCTATACATGCCAGACCTTCACTGTCAGGATGGCTTCAGCTAAGCCTAGCTGAGGCTGGAAAGGGTGTGAGCCTTCATCTGCTCCTTCTCTCTTTCACTGGCTTACTTCTGTCCTTCCTTCTGCCCCGGGGCAGAGACCCCCAGCACAGGGGTCCCCTCCAAGCAACTGGACCCTGGATTCTGCTGCCTCATTGTTAGACTTCTAAACATTTATGGCTTGTTTCCCCACCTTCTGGCCCTGACCTCTCAAGGGATTGGTGAAAACTCCATAAACATTCAGGTTTTGGCCTCTGTTTCTCCACCTTCTAAGTTCCAGAACCATCTAGTAAATTCTAAAAGCCAGGGGGAGGTAACATAGACCCCGCCCTCGGAGCCCTGCACAGCTAACACAAATTAACCACAGCTCCTCTGCCTACAGGAGCCAAACTAAATTTACCTACTCTGTACACGGAGGGTGCTACAAATAAATATATAGGGAGGGTAGTAAATGGTATCAAATACATGAAATGTTTCAAAGACTTGAAACATGCAGATTCGCAAAGCATATCATGAAATAAGAGCTGGTTCACACCACAAATTCTTGAGTTCTGGATGTTTTTCTGCATACGTGTTTACATGTATTTTTGATACATTCCAGTGCATTTTTTATACATTTTCCGTGCCTGTACAAATTCACAATCTGTAGGGATAAAAGCTACAAACAAAAGGCTCGATCTGAAATAAACAAAAAACAAACAAAAGCATTATCTTTAATTAGAGGTACATGTAAAGACTGATATATACGGTAATTTAATAATGCTAAACATTAAAGGCTAAGCAAGCTGTGTGTTCAACAATAGCGCATTAGTATTCCTGATTCCAACAATAAAAGCCTTCCTCATAGAAAACTCACCTTGGCAGATGTTTTTGGATATATTTTAAGAAATAATCTATCCAAGGTGCATGCTAACTCACATTTTTTGGCATGGGGCCACCTAATTTATATTTGATTCAAACACAAAACCATTTGAAGGAGAATGTCATGTTATTTTAAAGTGTACATGGAGGTGGGTATAAAAGGCCTTCCATTTAAACCAGTTTTGAAGGCATTTAAATTATTTACATGCATTTCTAAACAGCACCTTAAACTCTTTAAGAGTGGGAGAAGAAAGGACAGCACTGAAAGCCACTCAGAATTACTGCACTGCACATTGCTGAGCACACCACGTGCTGAACGAGAAATCCATTGATTCCCATTCCTTGCTAAACAGCATGAATGAAGAAATCGCCACTTCTGGCTCTTGATTTTTAAATCAACTTTGATTGGGCCAAATGGTGCTTGCAGGGCCCCCGTGGATTAAATTTAAGATGTTTCAGCAGGAAACAGACAACATTTGGACAACTTTAGAACACATTATATAAATTCCATGATACTGTAATAAAGCTACAATTTAGTTTGTGCAATAATCTTTTTAATATACAATAGCAATAGACTTAAATTATTGTACACATGATCAATTAAAATCAGTTAATGGTGCACCTCAGTCAAAAGCAAGCCTTAAAGTGATAATAAACCCTAACAAAAGCACACTGAAGTGACTATCCTAAGGTCATAAAGTTAACACTGATGAATACAGTCCTTGTACATAAGCTTTACCTGTTTACCTGCAGCCCTCTCCCCTTCAACGCCTTTTCAAAGTACACAGTTTGGATGGTATTCCTCAGCTTGCAGGAAGTAGGGGGTTGGGGATCTGATATCCCACACTGCAAAGTACAGAGTAGAGAGCTGAGTGTAATCTTGACACCTGGAGTGGAGAAAATGGACAAACACCCCTCTACACAGTTTCAAATAGAAACATGTACAGCTAAGAACCCCTTTTGCTTTTGTGTCTGCAATGCAAGAGAGTAATTCCCAAACACTCCTACTATAGAATCCCTGCTATCTCTCAAAGTACAATGTATCAAAGTGACATTCTTCAAAGACATCAAATTTCCCAAAATGGCCATATTTGGGCAATGATATAACCACTATTCCTTCCTTTGCTCATATAGCTGATGACAGCTCAGGGAGCTGTCATTTGGCTATGAGTACGCTCAGAATCTGTTTTGTGTGTGGTAGGTCGTGGGGTTTTTTAAATCTGCAAATTTGCAGTGATGAGTATTGTGGCTAAAGCCTTGTACACACGATCGGATTTTCAGCAGGGAATTGTGTGATGACAGGCTGTTTGCCTAAAATCCGACAGTTAGTACGCTCCTTCAGACAATTGTTGTCCAACTTTCGACCAACAAATGTTGGATGGCAGGCTAGTAAATTTTTGGAGGACAACGGTCTGTTGTCAGATTTTCATATCGTGTGTACACAAGTCCGTCACACAAAAGTCCAAAGTACAAACACGCATGCTCGGAATCAATGCTCACCAAACACGACAATAGCAGAAGGTGCCCAAAGGGTGGCGATCAAAAGCTGAAATTCCACGTAGAACGTCACTATGTTCGTGTTTGTTGGCCGGCAATTGTGTGCCGTTAGTATGCAAGACAAGCTCCTGGCACACGCCCTTCGGGCAAAAGTATGACGCTCTGTTGGCCAACAATCCGGACGTGTGTACGAGGCTTAGGACTGGGTTTACAACTAGAGACTTTTTTGGGGAATTTTTATTTTTTAAACAAAAAGGTCTCCTATTTCTTTTTTTTGGTGAATGAGGGGTATGATGTACCCCTTACTCATTCATATATTATCTGGGGGCCCTCTTATTATAAAAGGGGACTTACAGATTCTGATAAGCCCCCACCATAGACTCCTGCAACCCTCGCCAGTGGCCCTTGTACTTATCAGTATGGGTACCTACCATGTTTAGGACATGTGGCCTAGTACAGTATTGCTTCCAACTTTCCTGGCCAGCCAGGCTGCTTGCTTGGATTAAGGGTCTGGTACACATTTTTAGAGGGACCTCAAACTTTTTTTTTTGCATGGAGCCCCCCTTAAAATCCACACCAGATCCAAAGGGGACCTCACACTTTTTTGTTTTATTGCATGATATACTCAAAGGGTCTGGTATGCATTATGGAGGGGGGTTCTGCAAATTGTTTTCATTATTTCTGTAGGATATTCTACAGCAAAAGTGACATTTCCAAAGAAAAAAAATGATACAGTTAAATTGCCATCAAGTAAAAATCCTAATTGCCGGCTTATTTAAAAACACAAATAACACCCAGATCCCTGAAAGGTCCCCACAATAAAAAACAGACCCGTAGGGGCGTGAGAGGTTATTTGCTCGCAAATAAAGACTATTTTTTTCCCTATTTGTCGGCTAACAATGCCTTTATTTTATAGTGACTAATTTCTGGCAATACTATGTTAGCTACAACACGAGGGTGCGTATCCCAGCATACCTAAGCCAACTGGTCTTAAAACCTAACTTTTATTAGCTCACAAATAAAATATTGAAAAAGTGTGTGTAAGAATGTATTGTGTTTTTACCTTAAGGGGGCACCTCAAAAAATGAAAGATGAGAGATTATCATGGTGGTCACTATCTAACCATGGGTCTTTAATACTGCAAGTATCTTCCCTACTTATAATCTGAACAGGATCTCTCTGGCTGTATAATAGAACTACCTGATCTGTTGGCTTTGCGGCAAACTGTCTATCTGCAGGAGGCTACTTTAATACCCTACCTGTAAATACGATAGATAACCTGACAGATGCCTATAAGCTGTTTAAAATAAAATATCTTTCAACAGTTCTACAGCTCAGCTCAAATAATTGTATCAATATTTATATCTGTAGTATCTGCTTAGTATCAAATCTCCAGCTCTGCTCCAGCCAATCTATCTATATCAGTAGTACTACAATTGCTACCTTGTTGTAGATAATGTGCCCTCTCTAATGACCACCATTCATCTCTCATCAAACCGAAAGTGCTATACCCCCACTGAAGCCATGTATACCCACAACCAAAAAACTCCCCAAATGAACTTAAAGCACAAAAAACCTACATGTTTCGCTTTAAAGAAAGCTTTGTCAGGGTTAAAGTGCAAAAGATAAAGGAAAAGGAGTGCATAGTGCTCAAAAATAGTGTGGGAGGTGAAAAGTTATCCCCACATGGCAAGTCTTAAAATGGCTGATTTGTTTGTTTCTTCTCCTATTTATAGACAGTCCCCCAAAGATGGCTGCTACGTCTGTGCGCGTATGACGTCATTTGTGTGTTTGGTATTATTGCGAATCTTTATGTGCGATTGCGTAAATTCATTCACATATTCGTGATGCCATCTTGTGGAGAAATAGAAGAAGGCACTCTAGTTCTATAAGAATATACTGGCCTTCAAACATTCACAACACTGTTATATGACATCTTGTGGGGAGATAGGAGAAAACACTCTGCGTTCTTATAATAGGAGTGTATATATTATATACATATTATACACCAAATCTAAAATATCAAAAAAGTGCATATAGAACATTTTTTATTTCATTTTATTTTAATTTTATTTTCCAAAGCCATTATCTTAATTTAATAGATTCTTAATTATTCACACATATAAATGTCTATTATATTTATATATATATTTACATATATTTTATATATATATTTATGTACAAGGTATCCAGGTATCAGCTGTGCAGCCTATTTAATTTTTATTTTTAATTGTGTACAAAGGGTTAAAAAGTAAAACCCTCGTTTAACCCATGAAGTGCTCTTGAATTTAATCGGAAGATCCATCTTGCCTCTGCTTTTAACAATCTTTTGTCAAAATCCCCTTTTCGAGGGCCCTGTTTAATCTGCTCAATGATCCAAAATTTTAAATTAAATAATTGGTCACTGTGTCTTTCTCGCATATGTCGTGCCAGAGTTCTCTCTCTTTTTAGAGTTATGTCATTTATATGCTCCAAGACACGTCGTCTAAATTGGCGAATTGTCTTGCCAATATATAAACGAGAACATGGACATTGAGCGGCATAGATTACTCCTTCAGAGCTACAATTAAAGAATGACTGTAATTGAATTATATCATCTGTAGGATTACAGAATTCCTTGATTGTGAGGGCAAATCTGCAAGCCTTACAGTGGCTGCATTTTAAACAGCCTTTTGGTTGTTCATGCAGCCAGGTAGAATGTCGTTTTTTTTAACTTCATCCAGATGACTGTGCACTAATAAATCATTCAAGTTTCTTCCCCTTCTATAGTTAATCATGGGATTCTTGAGAAGGATCTTGCATAAATCTATATCATCATGCGGTATCCCCCAATATTGTCTAACGATGTTAAAAATCTGCCCTGATTGATGCGAATAGGTTCCTATAATTCGCATACCTGATTGGGAATCTGTTTTCCTTTCCTTAGGGCCTTAGGGTCTTTTTTTTATGTAAATGTCAGCTCTTTAAAAAAAAAAAATCAGTGTTGCTGGTCGCATGGATTTTTTAACATTTTTTTTTTTTTTTGCATTGGTACATGTTTCCCAGGGCAGTATCCAGCCCATGCTATTTTGACACTCCCATGCCTATTAGCCCAGAAAGCGTGCATTTTTATTTTAACAGATTCAGCCCTCCTTGCTCAAACCAAAACCAGGGCAGTTCCACTTATCACTACTCATCACAGATTTTAAAATGCAGACCTATGTGCAAAACATTTAAGGAGCTCTATGAAATCTTGCTGCACTAGATTTTGTTGAATTTAGATCAAGGTACATTAAGATGACCTTTTAATTTTAGCACAGGTACAGTGTTTTTCAAATATCAAAACTGGTGATATATACGTTGTTAAGTTGTTTTGATAGAGAAATTATACATATATATATATATATATATACAGTATATATATATATATATATTATACACAGCTGGTTATTACATAGTTACAATGAGTGCAATAAATAGAAATTGGTATTATACATTACTGAGCACAGTTTCTAACTTTAGTCAATGCTCCACTTGCTTTGATGTTGCTCAGTTTGATCCTAGAGCAGTCCTACCCATTCTGTTAGATCAAAGCAACTGGAGGGGCTTGACATGATTTATGAACTGAAAGGAAATACGTGCACTTTTACGCAGCACAACTCACCACACCACATGTTATCGCAGTGCAGTGCATCACAATAAGCTGCCGTGCATAGAGTTAGATGAAGTTCTTCCACTTTAATAAAGTTAAAATAAGAAAAACGGTGCAACGCATTGTAGCAATGGCATCACTCTGGTTATCACTCTTTGGCATGACAGACAATCAGTGAGCAGGCGGGTGGGGCAAACAAAACGAGACATAGTGGGTGGGGGTATGCTTTTGCAGATGCTTGGAATGCAGGGAGCAAGAAATACAACATTCTATAATTAGGCTGGATGGTTAATTTATTATGCTGTCAGTGGTCATCATTTCAAGTTATTTTCATTGAGGATTTCTAGTAGGAAGACCATAATAGGCAAATAGGATTTTGAGTTCAGAAAAAGCAATGAATTTATATCACTAATTTAGAAATTGTGCTGCAATTACCGATTTTTAAACAGAGGTGCAGTGGGTATTGAAAGAGAATGTGTCACCAAATTTTAAAAAAATGCCGGTAAAGCATAAAAAAAGTAATTTAATTTTGGAGTTTTACCTTTCCTTGAATTATTTTTTATTAAGTTCAATGTACCTTTTAACTTGGTAGAAAATGTGACTACTCCAGAGCCAGTCAATTTCCTATTACCGGCCGCTCCCTCTTTGCATGTCATTTTTAGCCTCTTTTAGGAATGTCTAATTTCTCTCTCTGCTGGCCCAGTCCCACTGTACCTACTGTTAACTTACTACGTAACCATTTTTGCCAGGGAAGGAATGAAGGGAAATACTATAGCGTGTCACTTGAGTGCACACACAGAAAGACACATTATGGAGTCCTAAAGGTTAGCGCGCTTTACCTAATTCCCCTGGTGGGGGAGCCCTCCACTAACCAATATACCAAAAATATTCAAAAAACTAAATGGATATGGGCTCCAACCCCACCCCTGTACTTAAATAATGCGTAGTCACAGACTACTATGTATAATATTTATACTATTAATAAATTCTCATATATCAATATCTCAATGTGGAAAATAGAGAAGAAAAAAGAATATCATGTATGACTACTTCTATCTGTATAAAAGTAATTCTTTATTACAAACTAATAAAAATGTACACATAAACTACATAGATCACAAGACATATTAAGACCAAATCCTATCCATCCTGCTCCTATATATGGCTAACTAGTGTCTAAAATATTATTATTATTAGTGGTGTAGTGGGTAGAACTCTCGCCTAGCAGTAAAAAAGGGTCGCTGGTTCGAATCACAACCATTAGAATTTGCTACAAGAGGAATCAGAGGGCCCTGCTCATTAGAGCTGACAATCTAGGAGGGAGGGTCAATTGATACAAAAGGTAATAGCTATAGGGGAAGAGCTGATGGAGAATGTAAAACAGTGTATTAGAAGCAGGATAAGCTTCTTTACTTGCCACCCAGGCCAATTTTGACGTTTCTCTCCTACATGTAAAAATCATAATATTTTTGCTAGAAATTTACATAGAACCCCCAAACATTAAATATTTTTTTTAGCAGAGACCCTAGAGAATACAATGGCGTTCATTGCAACTTTTTATGTCGCACGGTATTTGTGCAGCAATTTTTCAAATGCCTTTTTTTGGAAAAAAAAACAGTTTCATGCTTAAAAAAACAAAAAAACACTGAAGTTAGCCCAATTTTTTTGCATAATGTGAAAGATGATGTTACGCCGGGTAAATAGATACCTAACATGTCGCGCTTCAAAATTGCACACGCTCGTAGAATGCCAACAAACTTCGGTACTTAAAAATCCCCATAGGTTACATGTTTACTGGTTACATGTTTTGAGTTACAGAGGTCTACAGCTAGAATTATTGCTCTCGCTCTAATGCCCTGTACACACGGTCGGACTTTCCGATGGAATATGTGCAATTGGAGCTTGTTGTCGGAAATTCCGACCGTGTGTGGGCTCCATCGGACTTTTTCCATCGGAATTTCCGACACACAAAGTTTGAGAGCTTGCTATAAAATTTTCCGACAACAAAATCCGTTTGCGTAAATTCCGACCGTGTGTGGACAATTCCGACGCACAAAGTGCCATGCATGCTCAGAATAAATTAAGAGACGAAAGCTATTGGCTACTGCCTCGTTTATAGTCCTGACGTACATGTTTTACGTCACCGCGCTCAGAACGATCGGATTTTCCGACAACTTTGTGCGACCGTGTGTATGCAAAATAAGTTTGAGCCAACATCTGTCGGAAAAAATCCATGGATTTTGTTGTCGGAATGTCCGATCAATGTCCGATCGTGTGTACAGGGCATTACATTTGCGGCGATAACTCACATGCGTGGTTTGAACACTTATGACTTGAGTATGCATTCGCTTCTGCGTGCGAGCACACGGGACAGGGACGCTTTACATTTTTTAAATTTTTTAAGTTTTACTTAAATTTTTCTATTTTGACACTTTTTTTTAACTTTTTTTTTATCACTTTTATTCCTATTACAAGAAATGTAAACATCCCTTGTAATAGGAATAAGCATGACAGGTACTCTTTACAGTGAGATATGGGGTCAATAAGACCCCACATCTAACCTCTAGGCTGGGAAGCCTGCAATCTTAAAAAAAAAAACAAAAACAAAAAAACAACAATCTCAGCTTCCATGCCGAGGTTGCACCATTTGTTTGAATGCAGAAGCCGGGCCTGATGTCATAACATCGCGCCAGGCCTCCGAACGATCATAGAGACTCCGGGGACCATCTGGTCCACCGCAAATCTCTATGGTCAGCATCCGGGGCTGGCGGATCCCGTCTCTGACTCACCGATGGCAGCGGTGAGTCGGTAGAAGCACCAGAGGGCGGCGGGAGGAGGGATGTCCCCTCTCGCCACCCATAAGAATGATCAAGCGGTGGAACAGCCGCTAAGATGGTGTAGGGAATCGCTGGCACTAAAAGACGATATCTGAATGATGCCTGTAGCTGCAGGCATCATTCAGATATCCCCACTCAAAGTCAAGTACGTCATATGACAGCCGGCGGGCAGGAAGTGGTTAAAGAGAAGGGTTTTCAGGGGTCGTCTAAAGATGGATAGATTAGGGGACAGTTGGACAGATTGGGTTAGGGAGTTCCAAAGGATTGGAGAAGCTCGGGAGAAATCCTGGAGGTGAGTATGGGAGGTGACAAGGGAGCTAGAGAGCAGGAGGTCTTGGGAGGATGGAAGAGAGCGGCTTGGTTGGTATTTTGAGATTAGCTTAGTGATATAGCTGGGGGCAGAGTTGTGGATGGCTTTGTAAATTATTGTTAGTATCAGTGGCGGTGCGTCCATTAAGGGCGCACGGGTGCTGCCCCCTCTCTCCAACCACTACCGTCTATGTATCATGTATAGATTCATGCATAGCATGAATCTATCCGTGGCCACAACTGCCACCCCCTATTCAGGCGTCCGGCCCCTTTTCGGATGCCGGGCACCTGAATTACAGCAGCGGGGGTATTTTTTGAAGCATCTGATTAGAGCCATAGGCTCTAATAGGCTTTAAAAAAGGTGAACTTAGAGCGCAAAGCATTGTGCTCGCAGTCCACCAAGGTGTGTTAGAAAAGCACAGAACTGCCTCTCAGCCAATTAGGAGGTGCGGGACTAATACACATCACCTGATTGGCTGAAGGCACAAGTTATCCCATTGGCCGCCTAGCAAAAGGCAAGAAGAGACGCACAGAGGACAAAGGAGTAGGGATGAGCCGAACACCCTCGGTTCAGTTCGCATCCAGAACACGCGAACAGGCAAAAAATTAGTTTGAACATGCGAACACCATTAAAGTCTGTGGGACACGAACATGAATAATCAAAAGTGCTAATTTTAAAAGCTTATATGCAAGTTATTGTCATAAAAAGTGTTTGGGGACCCATATGGGACATGTATCAATGCAAAAAAAGTTTTAAAAACGGCCGTTTTTTCGGTGATTTTAATAATGCTTAAAGTGAAACAATAAAAGTGTAATATTCCTTTAAATTCAGTACCTGGGAGGTGTCTATAGTATGCCTGTAAAGTGGCACATGTTTCCCGTGTTTAAAACAGTCTGAGAGCAAAATTACATTTCTAAAGGAAAAAAAGTCATTTAAAGCTACTTGCGGCTATAATGAATTGTCGGTCCCGGCAATACACATAAAAGTCATTGAAAAAAATGGCATGGGATTCCCCCACAGGGGAACCCCAACCAAAATTTAAAAAAAAAATGCGTGGGGGTCCGCCCAAATTTCATACCAGGCCCTTAAGCCTTGCCTGGTGGTTGTGGGGGTCTGCGGGTGGGGGGCTTATCAGAATCTGGAAGCCCCCTTTAAGAAGGGGACCCCCAGATCCCAGCCCCCCCATGTGAATTGGTAATGGGGTACAAATGTACCCCTGCCATTTCACAAAAAATATCAAAAATGTTAAAAAAGACAATAGCCGGTTTTTGACAATTCCTTTATTAATATCTTCTTCTTTCCCCACTTCTTCTTCCATCTTCTTCTGGTCTTCCTTTGGTGTTCTTCTTCTTCCTTCATCTTGTTCTTCCCCCGCTTCTTCCTTTATCTTCCTCTGCTTCTTCCTCCGGTCTTCTTGTCCGGCATCTTCCTCCGGCTTCCTCTTCCCCACTTTGTCCTCCGGACGATCCACCTCAATGGGAGTCTCCCGCTGTGTGACGCTTCTGTTCTTGTGACAGCTCTTATATAATAGAGGGCGGGGCCACCAGTGACCCTGCCCCCTTTGACGCATGTGGACATCCGTATGGCCTCCCCTGTGGTGTCAGAAAGGGCCGGGGACACCCGTTTACGTAACAGGTGACCCCACCCCCTCTGACACCACACGGGGAAAGCCATAGGGAAGTCCCTGTGTGTCAGAGGGGGCGGGGTCACCGGGTGGCCCCGCCCTCAGTTACATAAGAGCGGTCACAAGAACAGAAGCATCACACAGTGGGAGCCGTCCGGAGGTCGAAGTGGGGAAGAAGCCGGAGGAAAATGCCGGAGGAGAAGACCGAATGAAGAAGCATAGGAAGATAGAGGAAGAAGCAGGGGAAGAACAAGATGAAGGAAGAAGAAGAAAACCGAAGGGAGAGCAGAAGAGGATGGAAGAAGAAAAAAACTGGTTATCTTATTTAATATTTTTGACACTTTTTTTGTGAAATGGTAGGGGTACATTTGTACCCCATTACCAATTCACACGGGGGGGCGGGATCTGGGAGTCCCCTTGTTAAAGGGGGCTTCCAGATTCCGATAAGTCCCCCCGCCTGCAGACCCCCACAACCACCGAGGGTTATGGGAATGAGGCCCTTGTCCCCATCAACATGGGGACATCCTCCCCATGTTGAGGGCATGTGGCCTGGTATGGTTCAGGGGGGTGCTCTCTCGTCCCCCCTCTTTTCCTGCGGCCTGCCAGGTTGCGTGCTCTTATAAGGGTCTGGTATGGACAGTGGCTGCATATGATGGGCCCAGTGGCTGCATATGATGGCACGGTGAGTCTTTGTTTCAGTATTTTTCAGAATTTTTCAGTTCGTTTGTGCCCCCCCAAAATTTTGAGCACCAGACGCCACTGGTTAGTAATTTGAATTTATTTTGTTGGGTGAGTAGAAGCCAGTGCAGGGATTGGCAGGGAGGGGTGGAGGACACTGAATGGTTGGTAAAGTGGATGAGTCTTGCAGCAGCATTCATTATGGACTGAAGGGGGATAGTGTATGTAAAGATAATCCAATGAGGAGTGAGTTGCAGTAGTCGAGGCGAGAGATAACCAGGGAGTGAATTAGAAGCTTGGTGGTGTCATTGGTTAAAAAGGGGCGTATTCTAGAGATGTTGCGGAGGCTAAGGTGACATGATTTGGACAGGGATTGGATGTGGAACTGAAAAAACAGTTCAGTGTCAAGGGTTACCCCTAGCACTCTGGCATGTGGGGTCAGACTGATAGTTGTGGCATTGATCTTGACAGATAAGTCAGGGGAAGAAAATATTATGAGCTCGATTTTAGATAGATTCAGTTTGAGGAAGTGGTTGTGACATCCAGGCTGATATGTCTGTTAGTAAATCAGTGATGTGTGAGGAGACTTATGGGGTGAGCTGAGAGGTAGAGAGATAGATTTGGGTGTCATCTGCATATAAATGGTAGTGGAAGCCATGGGAGGCTATCAGCTGACCCAGGGAGGATGTGTAGATTGAGAATAGTAGAGGTCCAAGGTCAGAACCTTGGGGAACCCCAATGGTAAGAGGTGTTGGTGAGGAGGAGGTGGTGTTGTAAGTGACACTGAAGGTGCGGTGAGAAAGGTAAGATTCGATCCAACAGAGATCACAGCAATGAATACCAAGCAAACTGAGAGTTTTTTGAGGAGGAGGGGGTGATCAACTGTATCAAAGGCAGCAGAGAGGTCCAAGAGTAAGAGTACGGAATAAGGACCATTGGTTTTAGCTGTTAGTAAGTCGTTTGTGAGTTTTAGGAGAGCAGTTTCTGTGGTGTGCTGTGGAAGAAATCCAGACTGAAGGGGATCAAGAAGGTTATTCTCAATGAGGTGGTCGCTCAGTCAGTTGTAGATTAAACATTCAAGGAGTTTGAAGGCAAAAGGGAAATACCTAATCTAAATGCCCCATGTATTTATATTGTAAGCGCCCGCTAGTCACTTACAATATACAGTCCACACAAAATAGTTCAGTTTCAGGGCTTGTTGGCCCACTTTTATTAAAGAAGAAAGATCAAAAAAAGTTCCATTAATGAAAACAAACGGTTTTCCCTTGCAGGGGGTTTTTACCATTAGTACTGAATGACAGTATATTCAGCCTCCTGGCTTACACATGCAACATTGCAAACAAAAATACAGAGCCACCTGGCTCTCTTTAGCAGCAGCACCACTGCTCATGCTCCCACACGGAGCCCTCCTGACTCCTGTCAGCAACCTCAGGCTTGGGTCTCTGGCTTTCACAGTGCAGACCTGCACTCTCTGGCTTCTCCAGTGCACACATGCACGCTCTCTAGTTTCTCCCTTGCAAACCTGGACTCCTCGGGAGGGTGGAGCCCAGAACCATGGTCAGGTGTCTACAAATAGCCCAGCACACACCTGACTAGTCAGTGTGCTGGTGGATTACAAAATCAGGACCAGGACTGGGGATTTCAACCCACCCACATCTCTAAGAAATCCCTGGGCTCCAGGTCCCAAAATGGATTTTCCTAAACAATGAGGAAGCTGAAAAGCCAGTTTGCTCCCAAATACGCAAATCCCCTGGAGCCCCTCAACCTGCCTGGTTGAGAATCCTGCATCCATACCCTGGTGGGGTACCACACTATCACATATCCCCCCCTGTTTCGACCCAGAGGGTGGCACACACCAGTACAAACTCCTCACTTTGGCATGACTATGCAAGCTACCACCCACCAAATCCTGTCCCATCAGGTGACTTTCTCCATTTCCCCCTACTACATCTATGGGGGCTCTACAAAGACACTCCCATGCCTTTTTGCGTGTGTGCTTCCAAAAGCGATGTCTTCCTACTTTCCTTGAGACTACACTAGTCCTTTTACCATTAAGGGTTTTACCAATCTTGATACCTTTTTGCACATGAGGTTGATTTCTGAGCTTTAAGGGTCCAATACCATTAAGGTTAAAAAGGGCTCCCTCAATTTCCGCTAGACCACCCCTTTTCTTTTTATTTCATTTGGAAAGAATCAAGTTTTGAAACACTTGTTTAGTGATAAGTGGGGGCTCTTTTATTGGGGTGACATTGGTCCCTCTCTGAATGTACGGACACCCTCTTACTGTCCAAACTTAGCTTCACTTGTTTCTTCATGTACACTGCAAGCTTCATTTTGTCAGTTTCATCATTAACACCCCCATATGACTACAGCCTCATCCTAGTTTCTCTCTGAAGGAAATCCTGACTGTCTTACCACTATGAGTCATGTGACACCTTTAAATATTTCAACTCTTTATTCAAATTTTCCTTCTGGTGCTTCCTAACTTGTGAACGAACTTTACTCTGGTTACTCCCCTTAACCTGAAGGGGGCCTACTACTACATTATTAACCACTGCTGTGTCTGCCATGTCAATCCCCATTTTTTTTACAATTTTCAGGGTTAGCTGCAGCCACTACAAATTATATATTATACAAATCAGTATTGTGCATTTCTTGGATTAGAGCACATTCATATAAATAAGTGCTTAGAGTAACACCCAAAGTTTCTCAAGTGCATAGAACCATATAGAAGTGTATAGAATATCAGGAGTATTACAAATGTGTGATCAGGACTGCAATTTAAATACAGTACCTCATAAAAGTGAGTACACCCCTCAAATTTTTGTAAATATTTTATTACATCTTTTCATGCAAATATAGGGTGGGAGAGAACAAATGAAAAGAGACATTGACAATCAAATAAAAGCTGCTAAAGCCAGAAGGAATTGATCTCTCTTGTCCCAAACTTGCTGGTCGCATATTTAGTTTGCAAGGTTGAATGAAGGCCGCACAGACCTTCAAGCTAGTCCCTACCTATATCTTCCAAGCAATCCTGGCATAACTGCCCTAAAGGCTGCCACCCCTCTAGTAAAATAGGCTTGCAATTGTTTCAGAGCAGAAAGGCCTACTTCCTGCATGCCAATCTAATCATTCTGGTAACCCAAGATTGGATGACTCTTGAGGGCCCCATGGCTAAATGAAAAGATTGTACACATTTCTCCTTTGACCAAGTACACGGTTAGTAACTCGACCATGTATAAGAAAAATGAAGTCTTCCTGTTGTGCACTCAGTGCCTCTCGTGTGAAAACTCAAAGGGACTACTTCCCAGGTTTTTCTGGAAACTGGATATCACTTTAAAATTGAACTTTGGAGATAGGCATGGTATCCCTATCTCTGGTAAAAAATATTTGCTATACACCTTAATCGGATTTTATTTTATAAATCATTCATTATGTGATATATATGGGGACGGAAAGTATTCAGACCCCCTTAAATTTTTCACTCTTTGTTATATAGCAGCCATTTGCTAAAATCATTTAAGCTAATTTTTTTCCTCATTAATGTACACACAGTACCCCATATTGACAGAAAAACACAGAATTGTTGACATTTTTGCAGATTTATTAAAAAAGAAAAACTGAAATATCACATGGTCCTAAGTATTCAGACCCTTTGCTCAGTATTTAGTAGAAGCACCCTTTTGATCTAATACAGCCATGAGTCTTTTTTGGGAAAGATGCAACAAGTTTTTCACACCTGGATTTGGGGATCCTCTGCCATTCCTCCTTGCAGATCCTCTCCAGTTCTGTCAGGTTGGATGGTAAACGTTGGTGGACAGCCATTTTTAGGTCTCTCCAGAGATGCTCAATTGGGTTTAAGTCAGGGTTCTGGCTGGGCCATTCAAGAACAGTCACGGAGTTGTTGTGAAGCCACTCCTACGTTATTTTAGCTGTGTGCTTAGGGTCATTGTCTTGTTGGAAGGTAAACCTTCGGCCCAGTCTCAGGTCCTGAGCACTCTGGAGAAGGTTTTCATTAGGGATGAGCCGAACACCCCCCGGTTCGGTTCGCACCAGAACCTGCGAACGGACCGAAAATTCGCACGAACGTTAGAACCCCATTGACGTCTATGGGACTCGAACGTTCGAAATCAAAAGTGCTCATTTTAAAGGCTAATTTGCATGGTATTGTCCTAAAAAGGGTTTGAGGACCCGGGTCCTACCCCAGGGGACTTGTATAGATGCAAAAAAACCTTTTAAAAACGGCCGTTTTTTCGGGAGCAGTGATTTTAATGATGCTTAAAGTAAAAAAAAAAAAAAAGTGAAATATTCCTTTAAATATCGTACCTGGGGTGTGTCTATAGTATGCCTGTAAAGTGGCGCATGTTTCCCGTGTTTAGAACAGCCCCTGCACAAAATGTCATTTTTAAAGGAAAAAATCTCATTTAAAACTGCTTGCGGGTTTAATGTAATGTCGGGTCCTGGCAATATGGATGAAAATCAGTGAGACAAACGGCATGGGTACCCCCCAGACCATTACCAGGCCCTTTGGGTCTTGTATGGATATTAAGGGGAACCCCGCACCCAAATTAAAATAAGGAAAGTTGTGGGGCCACCAGGCCCTATATACTCTGAACAGCAGTATACAGGCGGTGCAAACAAGACAGGGACTGTAGGTTTGTTGTTAAGTAGAATCTGTTTGTAATTTTTAACGGGTACATTTTTAACGTGTTTAGCTCCAGCCAAAAAATCTTTTTTAAGCTTTTTGGAAAACATAGGGAAGGGTTATCACCCCTGTGACATTTGTTTTGCTGTCTTTCCTCCTCTTCAGAAGATTTCACCTCACTTTTTGTCCCAATGACAAATGTTTTTTGAAAATTTGGGGTTTTTTGTGGAACAAGGATTGGAAAGCATCAGTGGAAAGGAGAAATGTTTTTCCCATATTAACTCTTACAGGAGAGAATTTCCCTTCCTAGGGGTAGAGTTCATCTCACTTCCTGTTGTCTCCTTCCGTTTGCAAGTAGGAGTCGTTTGTAAGTTAGATGTTTGAAAGTAGGGGCCTGCCCTATATACTCAGCAGAAATTTGGGCCTTAGTTGTTGTTGTGGCCACAACACTGTAAGCCCTCACAGGGCTCTGCTGTGAAATATTAGATCAAGAATTGTAATTACATGCCCCTGTCGAACAAGGGCAGAAAAATTGGGCCTTTGGTGGTGGTGGTGCCACAACACTTTAAGTCCTCACTCGCTCTTGGCGGGTGCAGAAATGGGCCCTGCTGTGAAATATTAGATCAAGAATTGTAATTACATGCCCCTGTTAAACAGGGGCTGAAAAATTGGGCCTTCGGCACTGGTGCTGGTGCCACAACACTGCAACCCCTCACAGATACTCTAGTTGTAACGCAGAAACGAGCCCTGCTGCAAAGTATTGCATCAAGAATTGTAATTACAGGCCCCTGTTAAACAGGGGCTGAAAAATTGGGCCTTAGGCACTGGTGCTGGTGCCACAACACTGCAACCTCTCACAGATACTCTAGTTGGAACGCAGAAATGAGCCCTGCTGCAAAGTATTGCATCAAAAATTGTAATTACATGCCCCTGTTAAACAGGGGCTGAAAAATTGGGCCTTAGGCACTAGTGCTGGTGCCACAACACTGCAACCCCTCACAGATACTCTAGTTGGAACGCAGAAATGAGCCCTGCTGCAAAGTATTGCATCAAAAATTGTAATTACAGGCCCCTGTTAAACAGGGGCTGAAAAATTGGGCCTTAGGCACTGGTGCTGGTGCCACAACACTGCAACCTCTCACAGATACTCTAGTTGGAACGCAGAAATGAGCCCTGCTGCAAAGTATTGCATCAAAAATTGTAATTACATGCCCCTGTTAAACAGGGGCTGAAAAATTGGGCCTTAGGCACTGGTGCTGGTGCCACAACACTGCAACCCCTCACAGATACTCTAGTTGTAATGCAGAAACGAGCCCTGCTGCAAAGTATTGCATCAAAAATTGTAATTACACGCCCCTGTTAAACAGGGGCTGAAAAATTGGGCCTTAGGCACTGATGGTGGCGCCCAGAACCAAAAATGTTCTTACAAGCTATCAGCGTGATGATTGAGGAGGAAGAGGATAATTACTCAGGGATAGTCACTCAGCATCAGCATAGGCAGTCTTTGAAGGGATCTGAGATTTAAAAAAAAATTATTCGGTTACATCAGCATCAGGTGCCTGGTAGCTGGTGGTGATCCAAGACTGATTCATTTTTATGAAGGTCAGTCGATCGACCGAGTCGGTGGACAGACGCACCCTGTGATTGGTTACAAAGCCTCCAGCAGCACTGAATGTGCGTTCCGAAAGAACGTTGGATGCAGGACAGGCCAGTAGCTCAATTGCATACTGTGCAAGCTCTGGCCAGTGATCCATCCTCAAGACCCAGTAACCCAGAGGATTTTCGGTGGGAAAGGTGTCCAAGTCAGATCTTGCCCCTAGGTATTCCTGCACCATGTAAAACAGACGCTGGCGATGGTTGCTGGAACCGATCATACCTTGGGGCTGCGGACCAAAAAATTGTCTGAACGCATCGGTCAGACGGCCACCTTCTCCACCGCTCCTTCTTTGACTGACAGAAGCCTCAGCAACACGTTGTCCAGAAACAGGAGTTTGTAACCCCCCAGTCTCTGGGAACGCGTTGCACAGACCTTTCTGCAAGGCCTCCCGAAGATGTTTCATCCTCTGCTCCCTCTGCGATGGCAAGATAAGGTCCGCAACCTTACCCTTGTAACGTGGATCAAGGAGGGTTGCCAGCCAGTATTGGTCCTTCTCCTTGATACCACGAATACAAGGATCCTTACGCAGGCTTTGCAGGTTTAGGGAGGCCATGCAGCGTAGGTTTGCTGAGGCATTCGGTCCGGAGTCCTCTGGGTCACTAAGGACGACATGGTCCGCAGCCACCTCCTCCCAGCCACGTACAAGTCCATGTGTTTCTTGGGACTGATCCCTTAAAGACTGCTGCTGATGCTGAGTGCCAGGCTCCACCTCCATACTGACACAATCTTCCTCCTCCTCCTCCTCTTCCTGTGTGATCAGTGGGCACGCAGGAACACTGTCTGGATAAAGGGGGCCTTGAGAGCTAAGGAAGTCCTCCTCTTCCTGCCTCTGCTCCGCCTCAAGTGCCCTGTCCATTATTCCACGCAGCGTGTGCTCCAACAGGTGGACAAGGGGGACAGTGTCACTGATGCATGCACTGTCACTGCTCACCATCCTCGTGGCCTCCTCAAATGGTGACAGGACAGTGCATGCATCCCTGATCATGGCCCACTGGCGTGGGGAAAAAAAACAAGCTCCCCTGACCCTGTCCTGGTGCCATAGTCGCACAGGTACTCATTAATGGCCCTCTGCTGCGTGTGCAGCTGCTGCAGCATGGCCAACGTTGAGTTCCACCTTGTTGGGCATGTCACAGATTAGGCGGTTCTTGGGCAGGTTAAACTCCTTTTGGAGGTCCGTCAGCCGAGCACTGGCATTATATGACCGGCAGAAATGCACACAGACTTTCCTGGCCTGCCTCAGGACATCCTGTAAGCCCGGGTACCTGCCCAAGAACCGCTGCACCACCAAGTTAAGGACGTGAGCCAAACAGGGCACATGGGTCATTTGTCCCTGTCGGAGGGCAGAGAGGAGGTTGGTGCCATTGTCACAAACCACCATTCCTGCCTTAAGTTGGCGTGGCGTCAACCACCTCTGAACCTGCCCCTGCAGAGCTGACAGAACCTCTGCCCCAGTGTGGCTCCTGTCCCCCAAGCACACCAGCTCAATCACCGCATGGCATCTTTTGGCCTGTGTGCTTGCGTAGCCCCTTGAACGGCTACGGAGCACCGCTGGTTCCAAGGACAAAGCACAGGAAGAGGCCATGGAGGAAGAAGAAGATGAGGGGGTGGAGGAGAGAGGTGTGTCACAATCATTAGCATTTTGGAGGCGTGGTGGTGGAACAACCTCCAACACTACTGCACCTTGTCCTGCATCCTTCCCAGCTGCCAGCAGAGTCACCCAATGCGCCTTGAAACTTAGGTAACGTCCCTGTCCATGCCTGCTGGACCATGAGTCAGTGGTAATATGCACCTTACCGCTGACCACCCTGTCCAGCGAGGCATGGATATTGCCTTCCACATGCCGGTAGAGAGTCGGAATCGCCTTCCGTGAGAAAAAGTGGCGTTTGGGTACCTGCCACTGAGGAACCGCACATTCCACAAACTCACGGAAGGGGGCAGAGTCTACCAACTGAAAAGGCAGCAGTTGAAGTGCTAGCAATTTTGCCAAGCTAGCATTCAACCGCTGGGCATGTGGATGGCTGGGAGCAAACTTCTTTCGGCGGTGCAGCAGCTGGGGCAGGGAAATTTGCCTGGTACAATCTGACGTCGGTGTACCAAAAGCAGATTGCCCACAAGTACTTGGCTGTGACACACCTAATTCTACACCTTCATTCCTCTCAGTGCAGGTCTCAGAGAGGACTGAAGGTATAGTGGGGTTGGACATCTCAGCTGATGAGGAGCAAGGAGAGGTCCTCTTTGTTCTTTGGTGTGGGTCTTTTAGATACGCTTGCCAACGAACTGCATGGCAGGTCAACATATGTCTGGTCAAGCATGTGGTACCCAAGCGGGAGATGTTTTGGCCTTCTACAGGTAGCTTTAGCTGAACACTGTGCAGAGCTCACAAAAAACTAACTTGTAGCTTTTTTAGCTGCCTGCGGTAGTGATAGGATCAGGAAAACACCACCAACCTTCTACAGGTAGCTTTAGCTGAACATTGTGCAGAGCTCGCAAAAAAATAACTTGTAGGTTTAGCTGGACACTGTGAGGAGGACGCACCACACTAACTTGTAGTTTTAGCTGAACACTGTGAGCAGGACGCACCGCACTAACTTGTAGGTTTAGCTGAACACTGTGAGGTGGACGCACCGCACTAACTTGTAGTTTTAGCTGAACACTGTGAGGTGGACGCACCACACTAACTTGTAGTTTTAGCTGAACACTGTGAGCAGGACGCACAGCACTAACTTGTAGTTTTAGCTGTACACTGTGAGCAGGACGCACCGCACTAACTTGTAGGCTTAGCTGAACACTGTGAGGTGGACGCACCACACTAACTTGTAGGTTTAGCTGAACACTGTGAGCAGGACGCACTGCACTAACTGTAAATAGTCTAGCTGCCTGACTGTGGTACTAATAGGATCAAAAGAACACCAGCAATTTTCTTCAGGTAGCTGTAAATACTGTAACAAGACAAGCCTGCCGGTCAGTAAGAAGATAACAGGAACGGATCTAGCTGAACACTGTGAGCAGGACGCACTGCACTAACTTGTAGCTTTAGATGAACACTGTGCAGAGGTCTCACTACACTAACTTGTAGGTTTAGCTAAACACTGTGAGCAGGACGCACAGCACTAACTTGTAGTTTTAGCTGAACACTGTGAGCAGGACGCACTGCACTAACTTTTAGGTTTAGCTGAACACTGTGAGGTGGATGTATCCAACTAACTTGTAGTTTTAGCTGAACACTGTGAGCAGGACGCACTGCACTAACTGTAAATAGTCTAGCTGCCTGACTGTGGTACTAATAGGATCAAAAGAACACCAGCAATTTTCTTCAGGTAGCTGTAAATACTGTAACAAGACAAGCCTGCCTGTCAGTAAGAAGATAACAGGAACGGATCTAGCTGAACACTGTGAGCAGGACGCACTGCACTAACTTGTAGCTTTAGATGAACACTGTGCAGAGGTCTCACTACACTAACTTGTAGGTTTAGCTGAACACTGTGAGCAGGATGCACAGCACTAACTTGTAGTTTTAGCTGAACGCTGTGAGCAGGACGCACTGCACTAACTTCTAGGTTTAGCTGAACACTGTGAGGTGGATGTACCCCACTAACTTGTAGTTTTAGCTGAACACTGTGATCAGGACGCACTACACTAACTGTAAATAGTCTAGCTGCCTGACTGTGGTACTAATAGGATCAATATAACACCAGCAATTTTCTTCAGGTAGCTGTAAATACTGTAACAAGACAAGCCTGCCTGTCAGTAAGAAGATAACAGGAACGGATCTAGCTGAACACTGTGAGCAGGACGCACCGCACTAACTTGTAGGTTTAGCTGAACACTGTGAGGTGGACGCACCATACTAACTTGTAGTTTTAGCTGAACACTGTGAGCAGGACGCACTGCACTAACTGTAAATAGTCTAGCTGCCTGACTGTGGTACTAATAGGATCAAAAGAACACCAGCAATTTTCTTCAGGTAGCTGTAAATACTGTAACAAGACAAGCCTGCCTGTCAGTAAGAAGATAACAGGAACGGATCTAGCTGAACACTGTGAGCAGGACGCACCGCACTAACTTGTAGGTTTAGCTGAACACTGTGAGGTGGACGCACCACACTAGTTTGTAGTTTTAGCTGAACACTGTGAGCAGGATGCACTGCACTAACTGTAAATAGTCTAGCTGCCTGACTGTGGTACTAATAGGATCAAAAGAACACCAGCAATTTTCTTCAGGTAGCTGTAAATACTGTAACAAGACAAGCCTGCCTGTCAGTAAGAAGATAACAGGAACGGATCTAGCTGAACACTGTGAGCAGGACGCACTGCACTAACTTGTAGCTTTAGATGAACACTGTGCAGAGGTCTCACTATGCTAACTTGTAGGTTTAGCTGAACACTGTGAGGAGGACGCACAGCACTAACTTGTAGTTTTAGCTGAACACTGTGAGAAGGACGCACTGCACTAACTGTAAATAGTCTAGCTGCCTGACTGTGGTACTAATAGGATCAAAAGAACACCAGCAATTTTCTTCAGGTAGCTGTAAATACTGTAACAAGACAAGCCTGCCTGTCAGTAAGAAGATAACAGGAACGGATCTAGCTGAACACTGTGAGCAGGACGCACCGCACTAACTTGTAGGTTTAGCTGAACACTGTGAGGTGGACGCACCATACTAACTTGTAGTTTTAGCTGAACACTGTGAGCAGGACGCACCGCACTAACTTGTAGGTTTAGCTGAACACTGTGAGGTGGACGCACTACACTAACTTGTAGTTTTAGCTGAACACTGTGAGCAGGACGCACTGCACTAACTGTAAATAGTCTAGCTGCCTGACTGTGGTACTAATAGGATCAAAAGAACACCAGCAATTTTCTTCAGGTAGCTGTAAATACTGTAACAAGACAAGCCTGCCTGTCAGTAAGAATATAACAGGAACGGATCTAGCTGAACACTGTGAGCAGGACGCACTGCACTAACTTGTAGCTTTAGATGAACACTGTGCAGAGGTCTCACTACACTAACTTGTAGGTTTAGCTGAACACTGTGAGGAGGACGCACAGCACTAACTTGTAGTTTTAGCTGAACACTGTGAGCAGGACGCACCGTACTAACTTCTAGGTTTAGCTGAACACTGTGAGGTGGACGCACCGCACTAACTTGTAGTTTTAGCTGAACACTGTGAGCAGGACGCACCGCACTAACTTGTAGTTTTAGCTGAACACTGTGAGCAGGACGCACCGCACTAACTTGTAGGTTTAGCTGAACACTGTGAGGTGGACGCACCACACTAACTTGTAGGTTTAGCTGAACACTGTGAGCAGGATGCACCCCACTAACTTGTAGGTTTAGCTGAACACTGTGAGCAGGACGCACCCCACTAACTTGTAGTTTTGGCTGAACACTGTGAGCAGGACGCACTGCACTAACTGTAAATAGTCTAGCTGTCTGACTGTGGTACTAATAGGATCAAAAGAACACCAGCAATTTTCTTCAGGTAGCTGTAAATACTGTAACAAGACAAGCCTGCCTGTCAGTAAGAAGATAACAGGAACGGATCTAGCTAAACTGAATACAGTGTATATATATATATATATATATATATATATATATATATATATGCAACACCTGGGATGCATATATACACAATACACTGTAAGTGCAGCTAACTGACTGACTGTTCTGCCTAATCTATCTAACTCAAATCAAATTACACTGTCTGTCTCTCTCTCTCTCTATCTATGAACGCCGAAACACACACTACACAGGGCCGCCGTTTAGGCGGCCTTATATAGTGTGGGGCGTGTGCTAAATCCCCTGAGCCATAATTGGCCAAAGCCTCCTTGGCTTTGGCCAATTACGGCTCTCTGTTCAGACGGCGCTGTGATTGGCCAAGCATGCGGGTCATAGTGCATGCTTGGCCAATCATCAGCCAGCAATGCACTGCGATGCCGTAGTGAATTATGGGCCGTGACGCGCCACATAAAATTTGGCGCGAACGGCCCATATCGTTCGCAATTCGGTGAACGGGCGAACAGACGATGTTCGAGTCGAACATGGGTTCGACTCGAACACGAAGCTCATCCCTAGTTTTCATCCAGGATATCCCTGTACTTGGTCGCATTCATCTTTCCCTCGATTACAACCAGTTGTCCTGTCCCTACAGCTGAAAAACACCCGCACAGCATGATGCTGCCACCACCATGCTTCACTATTGGGACTGTATTGGACAGGTGATGAGCAGTGCCTGGTTTTCTCCACACATACCGCTTAGAATTCAGGCCAAAACGTTCTATCTTGGTCTCATCAGACCAGAGAATCTTATTTCTCACCATCTTGGAGTCCTTCAGGTGTTATTTAGCAAACTCCATGCGGGCTTTCATGTGTCTTGCACTGAGGAGAGGCTTCCGTCAGGCCACTCTGCCATAAAGCCCCGACTGGTGGAGGGCTGTAGTGATGGTTGACTTTCTACAACTTTCTCCCATCTCCCGACTGCATCTCTGGAGCTCAGCCACAGTGATCTTTGGGTTCTTCTTTACCTCTCTCACCAAGGCTCTTCTCCCCCGATAGCTCAGTTTGGCCGGACGGCCAGCTCTAGGAAGGGTTCTGGTCGTCCCAAACATCTTCCATTTAAGGATTATGGAGGCCACTGTGCTCTTAGGAACCTTAAGTGCAACAGAAATTTTTTTGTAACCTTGGCCAGATCTGTGCTTTGCCACAATTCTGTCTCTGAGCTCTTCAGGCAGTTCCTTTGACCTCATGATTCTCATTTGCTCTGACATGCACTGTGAGCTGTAAGGTCTTATATAGACAGGTGTGTGGCTTTCCTAATCAAGTCCAATCAGTATAATCAAACACAGCTGGACTCAAATGAAGGTGTAGAACCATCTCAAGGATGATCAGAAGAAATGGACAGCACCTGAGTTAAATATATGAGTGTCACAGCAAAGGATCTGAATACTTAGGACCATGTAATATTTCACTTTTTCTTTTTTAAAAAATCTGCAAAAATGTCAACAATTCTGTGTTTTTCTGTCAATATGGGGTGCTGTGTGTACATTAATGAGGAAAAAAAACGAACTTAGGTGATTTTAGCAGAAAAATGTAAGGGGGTCTGAATACTTTCCATCCCACTGTATATGTTTATCGTTGCACATGTCTATGATGGATTAGAATTATTCTTAATTTAAATATATTTTTACTGCTGGTACCAGCCAGACTAAGTATAGAAGGGATTATAGACCAGCATCACAATATTTTCTTTAGTAAATGTTCCTTTTTTAGTACTTTTATTTCAAGTGATCTGTACCATCTGTGGTAAACTGGATGTCTGTAACTTCTGTAAATCTGCTAGCATTGCATTTCTTATGAACAGAAAGTGATAACTAGGTTTTGCCTGACAGTGTGCGTGACAGATAAAAATGATAATAGTATTTATTTTATTTTTTTATGATCATTTCATTACCTAAAATATTTATAAAATCATTTTATCAAGGAAAAATCAGCCTGCGTATCGTTATCCTAAAGAAAGCAATGATTTTACTGTTTAGCTACTTCCAGTGCAACTGCCATATCTAGTGAGAGACACTATTGATTTTAGCAATTGCTTTGTTATCGTATTCCGTTTGGGCTGCCTGAGGTGGATTTGGAGAATCTGATACTTTTTAGGTGAATTGATTGCATGATTTTTGCTGGACTGGATAGTTTGTAAATCGTATACTTTCAAAAATTGGGCATACCTGAAAGGTTTAAATTTCCTCATCTATTTGTAGTATCACTTGCTCCTGCAAATGCATGGACAGTAATAACCATAACACACGGCGCAATATTACAGCTATAGTGTGAAGGCAGCCCATGTAATCAGGCTCAGCAGTGTGTGTGTTTTTTTTAAAGCCAGCAACACAGGATATACAATATACGTACCTACACTGGCCATTAATGTAAACCTCAAAAATACATATATTTGGGAAAACTGCCAATTATTAGGGTGTCAACAGTTACAATTTGCTATTGGATCATGGGGTGTTTTTTTTTTTTTCAGGTTTGGAAGCCTTTTTACATAAATTGCAGTGCACCCTGTATGATAATTTCCTGCACTAATGATCAATTTGTGAGCTTTTCAAGCCTCCTCCTATTTGCTCCTGCAGCGAAATTCCAACAGAAGAAAACATATCTTTATGAAACCTGACTTCCAGAGTTGTCTAAGGCACACATGGAAGACGCTGCTTGTAAGGACGAGAACTGATATTCCTCATTGCTTCTGATAAATTAGAATTGTCCTAATATGCAAGTAATATTATTTACACTACTGTACACATGATGTACTTCACTATCCCACACTTCTAACCTATATGACGATAAACCTGGCTTTTATTCTACGTTTTAAAACGGTATCTCTTCCCAAATATTTAATATGCCACTAGTGTATCATTTTGAAAGCAGCAGTTCTCCACAAATATATTCCCTATAGTAGTAGGTACATATCAATAATACTTTCTGCAGATTCTTGCTGTCTTACTATCCTCCCTCATTTGCTTATATAATAAAGTCATTCTCTTTTTTTTCCCCAGAAAAAAAACAAGAAACAACTGACAGATTCCTCTATCCACACAAACAAGGCAGATGGAGGAATCCCTCCCACTGGTCCAATTGACTGCAGCCATTGATCAGGGAAAGTTTTCAAACAATTGGCTTCTATGGAGCAGGAACTGCCACACACTAATCACATTTTGGCTGGCTGAACCAGCCGAATTTCAATCAGTGCATGATTGGCTTAAAGTGTTACTATACCCACAAAAGGAAAATCAGTCTGTATATGCAGTAAATCTTGCTTGTTATACTCACTGTGGAAGCTAAGGGGTTAATCTTCCCCGTTGTGTATAAAGGCTTTTTGATCCTGTCTTGTCTGTTCCTCCCCTTCTTCCACTGTGCCCAATCCATCTGCTGATAGTACAGAGCCTTTGGGGAACTCTGCCCATGCTCAGTTTGCTGAGTATTGCTAGCAAGTTTTTTTTTTTTTTCTTGGGAAGGTGCATGTGATCGGCACAGGGCCAATCAGCACTGTCCAGACAGAGGGTCAGGTGTCCTGCAGCCTCATAGGGCAGTCAGAGGAGAATGAAAACTCCTCCTACCAGCTTTAACCAGGCATTAAAAGAAGTCATAAGAATGCTATATACTGCTGATGAGAAAAGGTATTTACTGTAGAAGTATATATTTACTAAAATAGTGGCATTTCCATGTTCTGTGTACTGTGCGAGACCAGATATAGGTAATGCAGGGTCCTGGTCTTAGTAACACTTTAACTCTCCTTTCTTCATATTGTAAACTCTCAATTTCAGCAATCCCATCAAAGCATTGGAAACATATTCTGATTTGCTCCCCTTAAGGTCTGTATACATGATCAGAAAATTGTATGAAAAATACTGCTTTTGAAGCGATTGTACGATAATCTGATCATTAGAACACAGCTTTGAGAGAGTTTGTGTGAAATGATCCTATGGGACAAGCACGAAAATATGTCTCGTACCATACCAGATTGTACGATTTTCATTTAATCAGTACAGTTATCATCCGAAAATACATTACAAATACAATACAATACATTACATCTCAGAATATGATTTTTATTCTGTTGTACGAGAATTTTTGTAACTTTAGAAACCTCTATTATTTTCGATATGAGACTAGCATGCAAAAAAAAAAAAACTGACGATCATTCGTCCGATACTCTCATTGTGTGTACCAGGCTATTCTAAACTGCTCGATAGTGTTCAAAAAAATGCCTTCATTTCTGTTCATTTCTGTTTAACCACTTGCCTACTGGGCACTTAAACCTCCCTCCTGCCCAGACCAATTTTCAGCTTTCAGTGCTCTCACACTTTGAATGACAATTACTCAGTCATGTAATACTGTACCCAAATGAATTTTTTGTCCTTTTTTTCATACAAATAGATCTTTCTCTTGGTGGTATTTGATCACTTCTGGGTTTTTTATTTTTTGCGCTATAAATGAAAAAAGACTGAAAATTTTGAAAAAAAAAACACATTTTTCTTAGTTTCTGTAATAAAATTTTGCAAATTATTAATTTTTCTTCATAAATTTTGGCTACAATTTATACTGCTACATATCTTTGGTAAAAATAACCCAAATTAGTGGATATTATCTGGTCTTTGTGAAAGTTAGAGCGTCTACAAGCTATGGTGCAAATCATAAAAAATTGATCACACCTGATGTGCTGATGGCCTATCTAATTTCTTGTGACCCGAACAAGTCAGGAAAGTACAAATACCCCCAAAAAGACCCCTTTTTTGAAAGTATACATTCCAATGTATTTAGTAAGATGCATGGTGAGCTTTTTGATGTTGTCATTTTTTCCCACAATTCTTTGCAAAATGAAGATTCCCCCCCCCCCCACAAAATTGTCATTGTAATAGTTATTTCTACATTCTGCTACTCCTCCTGAGTATGCCGATACCACATGTGTGGGACTTTTTCACAGCCTGGCCACATAGAGAGGCCCAACATGCAGGGAGCACCATCAGGTGTTCTAGGGACATAAATTACACATCTAACTTGTTGACTACCTATTACACTTTTGAAGGCCCTGGAGCACCAGGACAATGACACGTGACACTGACGTGGTACTGATGACAGATGGCACTGATACGTGGCACTAATGTGGCACTGATGACAGATGGCACTGATACGTGGCACTGATGACACTAATGTGGCACTGATGACAGATGGCACTAATACGTGGCACTGATGACAGATGGCACTAATACGTGGCACTGACAGATGGCATTAATACATGGCACTGATGACACGTGACACTGATGACAGATGGCACTAATATGTGGCACTGATGACACGTGGCACTGATGACAGATGGCACTGATGACAGATGGCACTGATGACACGTGACACTGATGACAGATGGCACTAATATGTGGCACTGATGACATATGGCACTAATACGTGGCACTGATGACAGATGGCACTGATACATGGCACTGATGACACGTGGCACTGATGACAGATGCCACTGATACGTGGCACTGATGACACGTGACACTGATGACAGATGGCACTAATATGTGGCACTGATGACATATGGCACTAATACGTGGCACTGATGACAGATGGCACTGATACATGGCACTGATGACACCTGGCACTGATGACAGATGCCACTGATACGTGGCACTGATGACACGTGACACTGATAACAGATGGCACGTGACACTGAGAGGTAGCACTGATGACAGATGGCACTAATATGTGGCACTGATGACAGATGGCGCTTATATGTGGCACTGGGGACAGATGGCCCGGGGGGACAGATGACAGTGGGGACAGATGACAGTGGGGACAGATGGAACTGACATCACTTTTTTTTGTTTTTTTTTTCTTTACTCATGCTGCAGCGGTTCGCTCTCCCTCCTCACACGCTGTCTCTGGCGATGAGAGATGATCTCATATGTTTACATATGAGATCATCTCTCATTGGCACCACCGATCGTGCTGAAAACGGCCGCTATGATTGGCCGTTTACAGCGATCTGTGACTGGCTGTGTCCAAGGGACACGGGCAGCACAGAACTTCCCCGATGCGCGCCCGCGGGAGTGGGCATCACGGAAGTAAACAGGAGGACGTCCAGGGACGGCCTCCCAGCAATTGGCTTCCACGCTGCAGCCGTCTTTCGGCTATAGCGCGGGCGCGAAGTGGTTAAATGCAGTTTTTTTTTATATTGTTTTGAGCACCATGCACAGTTAGGACTTGCACACACTCTCTCGATGAAGATCATGCAAATATCAAAACTTGTTGGGAATGAGTTTTTGAAGTGGTGGTTCTTTATAAGAAAGAAATAGTTATCTCAGATAAACATTAGAGAATAGACAGATTGTAAACATAAAAGGCAAAAGCAGTGTATAGATAGAAAGGGATTGTAGGATCCAAGGAGACAGATGGAAAGACATAGAATAATCAACAAATGGAAAAAGCAGAATTACTCTATTAGATAAGTAATTGAAGGAAAGTTATAAGATAGCAAGAATCTATCAAAAGTATTGGAGGATTATTGATATGTTCTTACTAATATAAGGAAATAATTTGTGGAGATCTGCCACTTTTAGAAGGAGACACTAATGGTGTTTTACTGGAGCTCTGTGGTCACAATATACTATTTCATTTTATAACATCAACATTGTAATAGCAATGCAAACTATTCTACAATTTCCTGGTTTCCTTGCAGGCTTTGCAGCTTCTCTTCTGCTGTTTACTTTCAATGTCCAATGACTACATATCCCATGGTACTTTGCTGCCTTCTAGTGGTTCCTATTGTACAGACTCTGCCTTCTAAAACTCCTCCTCTCAGCTCGTCTGTAGTTCAGAAGGTAGGCTCTGTAAAATGTGTGACACTGCAGTACCTACTCACAGGGCATAAAATCCAAGGAAGGAAATGTGTGGTATTTACAAACTTTAAGCTCATTTAGAATAAAGAGCAGGCTAAAAATAACTGAAATAAAACATGGAAATTACTATATAATTTTACATTTTGACCACAGGTTCACTTTAATATATTTCAGAATAAATACCGTTTTTAAACTTGAAATAAAAGTGTTAATGAAGCACATCACACCTACAGTAGTGTAAACTCAACCAATACCAGGTCCACAAGCAACACATGGACTTGTATGGACAGCTAATGAAACACCCTTTTAGGTACATTCAACTTGCATTTGAGATGCCTTCTGAGCTTCTTCATGGTATTTTGAGCCCCTTTCACATTCCCACTAACTAAAAATGTCTTCTTTTCCTCAAAAACATTTCTAAAGTAAACAAATGCCACATGTACAGACCTTATGGCCAGTTCACAACCATGTATAAATATATGATTTTGTGTATTAATTTGCATTATGTAATGGCAGCAAATCCATTTTAAATGGGCCTTTATAGAAGCAGTGTGGGATTGTACGTAAACAAACATATAAATTAACCTCTAATGCTGAAGCATCGGTGTGATGCTGCAGCTGTACCCCTGTGGGCTCTGAGCCTTCCTGGAGCAGAGAGTGGTGACTGTCAGTCATTGCTCTCTGCTCTGCCCCCCAGTGCTCACTGTAGTTCAAGGCTGGAGAGGGGTTGGGAGCAGCCAGCTCAGGTTCTCAGTGGTGCTGATCAGGCATCTGATTGGATCCCAACAATATGGTCCGGATTCTTCCAGAGCCTGAAGCAGCTCTGTGACATCTGATTCTGGTACACAGGTGTGCACAAGTAAGTGCACTCTTGTCACCCAGAAGAGAAATATGACTGTGACAGACCTAGCCAGGGGCTTTTGGAGGGGACTGTATGGTAGCCTCTTGCCGACTGATCATGGGCCCTGGCATTTGGGGGAACGGTGCTCTTTGTGAGCTGTATGCCTGGGGACACTTGAGGTGGTGTTACTTTGGATTCAGGTCCATATCCCCCCAAGAGACACAGACTCTGGGAACCCTGTATTTGCCATATTACACATAGTGACTGATTCATACTGTTGGGACACATACTGTTAGATGCTAATGTCATCAACTCCAGCCATCTGTCTGTTGTCTTCTATTATGTAAATGAGTCTAGTCTGGCTTGCCACAGCGTCTAAGAGTCTTTCACTAGTTCTTGTTTGTTCTAATTAGCCTTGCTATTGTATGAAGGAGTTCTGTGTTGATAATGTTTATTGTGTCTTCTGAGCTAAAAGAGATGGCAAGCCTGTCCTAAAGGTCATGTCTCTTAGTCACTTAGGCTCTCTAAAGAATTAGATAATTAGCTCATGTTAATTAGGTTTCTGGTTACAGTTTGTCATCCTGCTGTATATATTTGTGTGAAAATCTCAAATAAAAGATTATTCCTGATGTATTCCAAGACTGGTGTGGTCTGATGTCTTACCCTACACTGAGCTATGACTAGTGAATGGGAAAGCTAAGGGGTCTTGGATTGTGTGGTACCGAACAGAGGAAGCATTTACGGTGGACATCTTGAGTACAGTTCCGTCACAATGACCAAAAAAGCTTTGGCCACACTTCTCTTTTAAAGAGATTCAGCACTTCAAACAATGCACCTGTACTACTTTTGTACAGAGTAGTACACTGCAATGCACAGTTCATTCACACTTTGTTGCACAATGAATGGTGATTCTGAGCAATGCACGTATACTGTACTTTAAAATGTATTGCGGTAAGATGAGGTTTTATCAGGAGTTACCATATGTACATAGACGTGACCCAAGGAATTGACTCTCAATGATCTTACTCTCAATGCAATCATACATTTAATTTTACTTTTACATGTGATTTACAAATATTTATACACAGTAGTTTAACATGTCAGGTGGGGAAAGTACACCCATTTTTCTTAAAATGCACAGATTAACTAGAATTGTATTGTAGATTCTTGGAATTCTCCTCCATCGGTGTATGAGCCTTACTCATTCCACAGAGACTAGCGTATGTTAATATAATCTTGCTTCCTGCTGTGAAAATCGCTGTAAACAAAGCAAACTCTACATTTCATCATCATATATTTATGTATATTGTTTGTTTGTTACAAAGGGCATGGCTGCATATTGTTATTTAGCTGGCTGTATTAGAGTAAATGTTAAGTGTTTACTTTATATAAATCAATTAGTATATGCCATGACTGGCACATTTGGTATGTGATAAAACGGAAAGCATTGTACAGTGATGAATGTTATTCTGTTTACCTCTTTATTCTAAAATCACAGCATAGATTAACCTTGATACAGCTAAACTCACAATATATTTTCTTTATTCTCTTTCTCCTCATGAGTGTCTCTTGTGCAGTGTATTGTTTGTATCATTTAATAAATGATGTTATTCAAAGGTCCAAGAGTTCACCCCAAGAGTTTCTCAGCCAATCTGTCGAAGGAGGAACCATCAGGCTGGCAGGAATACCTGGCACTTACCATATTTCTCAGGGTAAGAAAAGGGGTACAGAACTTGATTCATTGCTTTAAATGGTATCTAAACTCAAAAACAAAAATGTAATATTTTGCAGTTTACAGTCCTTGGATGTGGTAGCTGCATTAATTTTCTTTTTTAAAGCTGTGTTTCTTTATTTTCACCTAGTGATTCTGCCATTAATCCACGTCTAGTCCTAACGTGGCTTTATGGTGTTAGAATGTATGGTTTTGGACATACACTATATTACCAAAAGTATTGTGACACCTGCCTTTACACGCACATGAACTTTAATGGCATCCCAATCTTAGTCCATAGGGTCCAATATTGAGTTGGCCCACCCTTTGCAGCTATAACAGCTTCAACTCTTCTTGGAAGGCTGTCCACAAGGTTTAGATGTGTGTCTATGGCAACGTTTGACCATTTTTCCAGAAGCACATTTATGAGGTCAGGCACTGATGTGGACAAAAAGGCCTGGCTCGCAGTATCCGCTCTAATTCAACCCAAAGGTGTTCTACTGGGTTAAGGTCAGGACTCTGTGCAGGCCAGTCAAGTTCCTCCACTCCAAACTTGCTCATCCATGTCTTTATGGACCTTACTTTGTGCACTGGTGCGCAGTCATGTTGGAACAGGAAGGGGCCATCCCCAAACTTTTCCCACAAAGTTGGGAGCATGAAATTGTCCAAAATGTCTTGGTATGCTGACACCTTAAGAGTTCCCTTCACTGGAACTAAAGGGCCAAGTCCAACCCCTGAAAGACAACCCCACATCATAATCCCCTAATAATCCCCCCATCCACCAAATGATTTGGACCAGTGCACAAAGCAAGGTTCATAAAGAAATGGATGAGCCAATATGGGGTGGAGGAACTTGACTGTCCTGACCTCAACCCAATAGAACATCTTTGGGATGAAATAGAGCAGAGACTGAGAGCCAGGCCTTCTCCTCAAACAACAGTGCCTGACCTTTACAAATGCGCTTCTGGAAGAATGGTCAAACATTCCCATAGACACACTCCTAAACCTTGTGGACAGCCTTCCCAAAAAAGTTGAAGCTGTTATAGCTGCAAAGGGTGGGCCAACTCAATATTGAACACTACGGACTAAAACGGGGATGCCATTAAAGTTCATGTGTGTGTGTAAAGGCAGGCGTCCCAATACTTTTGATAATATCAGGTATCTTGCAGATCATTTAGAATAATAACATATTGACACCTCAAAAAACCCTTGTATTTATTGGTTTGGTTTAGTGCTAAGATGTGGTGTGTAGACACGCAAACTGGGGACTTTACATCTTTTGGACAGTCCTAGCATGACAACTCGCATTCACTGTACTGTACCAGGACAACAGAAACAAGAAAGGATGATGGATCCCTGGCCCTCTAGTATTTCACATAACAGAGGGGTGCAGTTCTGTATTCCCCAGAAACACTTGAGGATGATGTAATGGATAACAGTCAGCACAGGCAGAGACACCAGATAGTTATAATCACACAAGATTTACGGCAAGAGTAACATGTGGTTTTTGAACTTATTAAACAGAGATAACAAAATGCTTTCAATGGTATATTCAAGAGACAAAATGTATTACAAGTTTGTTTTTTGGCCTAAAATATGCTTTGACATATTTTACTCACTGGGGAGCTCATCCTTCATTTTTCTATCCCTTTGGAAACAGGACTAGTGGTAAAGTGAAGGGAAATAACAAGTGAAGGGAATTCTCCACAGTGGGTCAAAAAAACACCCAAAAGAAATTGAAGGGAACTTGGCAACCAGGAACGGGAAGGTACACACAGCAATGCAAATCTCACAGAGGTTCCAGCGCTCCCCGCTTTGATACAAAAACGTTTTTTGCTGTTGTGTCTGTACCCATTAAAAGATTTCCCCTGCTATCCTGTGCCTTTAATACTCTGTCACCAAGATATGAAGTGAGGGGAATGAAACACAAGCAGTAATAAAACCTGGTAGAAGCTAGAGGTGTAGGGCACTGCATCACTTTTCTGAATAGGTATCCTGGTTGTGGAGTAAGTATTTTGGTTGTGAATTCCATCTTCTAAGGGAAATGCCTTTTAGCCCTCGTTCACATTGGAGACAAATTTGAAATCGCGCAAGTTCAAATGAACTTGCACGATTTCAAACCTGCATATTATTGCGAGTTTGGGGGTGACTTGAAAGACATCTGTGTCTGTGTGGGTTCATGCACAGATGTCTATTGAAATCGCCCCCGAAGCTGCCAAAAATAGTGCAGGAACTACTTTTGGAAAACGGTGTGGCACCGCAAAGTCTGCATCGCACCAATTCGGACGGTGCTGTTGCGGCAATAGGCTCTGATTTGGCATGAGATTTGGCATATCATATCGCATGTCAAATCGGCCCAATATGAACGGAGGCTCGGTTAGCTTTCAGGAGGACAGGGGCTCTATGACGGATCATAACCCAGATCAGAAAAAAGCATAGTATAAAAACGAAAAAGGCCTACCAGAATATAGAAATTCCAAAATTAAGGTTTAATTTCATAAACAGCCCACACGCTTCAGGGGTTCAGCAGGTTTCCTTCATAAGTGCTTAATAAATACAGAAAACAGGACTCAACCTGGACCAATACGCCAGAAACAATCCTGAGGGACCAGATGCCAAACCAGTCACTGAATCAGGCATTTATCTCCTAAAGAAACACAATAATATTCCCTCAGGGATATTCCAGTCCTTTTAGTCAGACTGTTCCTTGTTTTCAGCACATATTAAGCCTTCATGTAGGGGGACCTGCTAAACCCCAAAATGCACTGACAAGTTATTGTATGCAACCTATAATAATAAAAATGAATTCTGGACTTTAGAAATCTTATTTGGTGCTTTCCTTGTTTTGGCACTGTGCTGAATTTGTAGAGGCTGATCTGCTGACAGCCTAAAGATTTACTGCAGCTCTGGGGCCCTGGGGCCCTGGGTTTCAGCAAAATGGCAGCTTCTGACAAGAATAAACAGGAGCAATGCTGGAGGCAATTTACAGCACACACTAATTTTGGTAGCATAATTATAAATGTGGAATGGTTAAAGTTCTGCTTTAAGCCTTGATGTAGGGGGTCCTGCTGAACCCCCAAAATGCATTGACATTGTATTGCATGCATAATAATATAAATCATTTCTGGACTTTACATATCTTGTTTGGTGTTTTCTCCTTTGCATCTCGTTATCTAGCAATGAAAACCAGATGGGGATCTAACCTTTCCCCAGTCTGTCCAAAACAAAAATAAAAATTTGGGCTTCAGCACTACTCTGGGCTTTAACATTTTTTCACAGTAAGTTCTTTTTTTTATTTCTGTGACATAATATTCATTGTTCCTGATCATTTGTTTACAGTAAAAACATCCAGAATAAGCAAACACATAAAGCACACCTAAACACACTGAAAGTGCGCATCAAATATAAAGATAAACTTTAGTCGGATAAAACTCTGCAATAACCTAGGTTATGAAGTACCTGGATTAAAGTTTAAACTTAGTTTGCAGTAGTTGATTCAATTTGCATTTAACAGCTCTAAGGTATGCTTACTGTGCTAAGAGTAATTGACACAGCCTGTGTGAAGGCTAGTGTTCTTCTACAAAGAGTGCATCTAAATGCAAATTGCAGACACAATTATTTTTATAGACTGGTTATTTCAATTTTTTATGTTGCATGGCTGTAAATGCCCATCTACAAATATCTAAAATGTGGGAATCGTATTCATTTTCACTTGATTCTACCATACTGCTGAGCAAGTGCTTATACTTATCTTGTATATGCATCTACATAATGCCCATGTTTTGAAATCAAACATGGGTTTACTGGAATTTGACAATGGTAGCAGCTATTTATCTGCATAATGGTTGTAGCTCCCTGCAATGTTGCTCCTGTACCTTACTATATGCAGCTGCAATCACTACCATTAAATGATCATCAGCAGCTGCATTAAATACCTTGTGTAGCTAGTAATTCATTAGCCAACTCAAAACTCTTCTGGAAATGAATTGCTCAGTGGCAGAGCAACATATAACAGGAATTGCAAAAACATCGCCTTTTTACTATCTTCAGTTAATTTTTACCCAACAAAACACTATCATGAGAGATTTTGTAGCTATTACATTTTGCTACTACAAAACCAGTCATATATCATAGCTTCTACACTATTAGTGGTCATCTTTTTTAAAAGAGGGTTTCAAATGCAACCCCTGACATTAACAAAGGGGCAGCACATAAAATTCAGAAAATGTAATTGTAGCGACCAGGGGAAGGGGAAAAAAACACCATCGCCGAGTAAGGGCTAGCATTACCCCAAGCTGGATCTTTGGCTGCAGTGGAGAGCCACAACAACAAAGTCAGTCACTTTAGTCTTTTCCAAATATTCATTGCTCTGACTCACATAGCGAGAGGGCTAAAGCCTCGTACACACGATCTGACTTTTCGACGGGAAATGTTCGATGACGGTCTGTTGGCGGTAAATCCGACCATGTGTATGCTCCATCAGGCAATTGTTGTCAGCCTTTCCACCAACAAATGTTGGCTAGCAGGTTTTCAAATTTTCCGCCGCGAACAAATGTGTGTTGTCGGATTTTCTGAGCATGTGTACACAAGTCCGTCGGACAAAAGTCCAAAGTACAAACACACATGCTCGGAAGCAAGGACGAGCCAGAAGCGGTCGGTCTTGTAAACTAGCGTTCGTAATGGAGAATTAACATTCATGAAGTGGCAAATTATGAAATCTCCAAATGCAACGCACATTCTCTTCTTCTTATAATGAAGCTGCTTTGCTGGTGATACTGATGGAGTTATTGCAAACAATTTTTCAAAGGCTTTTTTTTTCTAGTGATATCAAGAACAATATTATTATGTTTTTGTTTTTTTTTTGGGCAAGTTACCACAACACCATTATCCCGCAGTTTATAAGATCAAAGATACAACTATGTTGGTGTTCCTTGTTAATTTTACATTGTATTTTTTAAAATGTAACTGCCTACTACCAAACTGTCATTTGAAGTAAAATACATAGCCAAGTATTATTCTACACATTTTTTTTTATTGTGCATTAAAAAAGAAAACAAATAAAATTAGACATGCTATCTGCCAATAAAACTTAACCAAAAAGTGCATTCTATGCATCCAAAAATATAGAAAAATCAAATCATAATCCAACCTAAAAAATAATGTCAAAGAAATAACTCAAGGCCAGTAATAAATAACACATTATCTCCTCCGATTCCGCAACATGTCTGGTTGATGAACGGCCTTTCAGAAACGTACTGAACAGCATGAAATGAAAAGCGCGATCACTCACCAAACTTCTACTAACACGAAATTAGCAGAAGGAGCCCAAAGGGTGGTGCTAAAAAGCTGAAAAACAACGTAATATGTTACTATGTTCGTAATTGTTGGCCAACAATTGTGTGGCCGTGTGTATGCAAGAAATGTTTGGGCCAACGCCCTTCAGACAAAAGTCCACGGTTTTGTTGGCCAACAATCTGATTGTGTGTACGAGGCTTAAGGCTTCAGATACCTCCAGCAACATTGGTTCCAGGCTCCACCACACTTCTCCTCCATTCAAGGGAATACCAGGATCCTATGAGGGTCAGACTCATCCACTTCCAGAAGGATTTCCTTCCCTGGTATTCCACCTTTAATGCTGTACCCTTTTCGATCAAGCAGGGCAGCTTGAGGAATTTTGCTAAGCCCAAAACAGACTTCTGGTCCAGTCAGTACAAACTCTTCTGCACACACTTCATAATGGACTATACAAGGCTTTGGCCCTAATTTTTTTTTATGAGAGACTCTATCTGCCATTTGTCTAATATATCTGAACACAAACTATGCTGCTTCACCACACATTAACATTTCCTCTACTTTCTTTTAAATTTGTAAATTCTTTTTATGCTTGTAAAATTCCTTACCTCATTTTTTTTTTTTTTGGCCAAAGCCAAATGAGGGTGTTTCTTCATGGTGAAGCTTCTGAGAATTGACATTAGGCTAAATTTAGATGTGCGGTTAGTGTGTATTAAAAACGTACAGTTGAGCCATGGATATAGTGCCCCCTAACTGCTTCCCTCCAATCTGCAATAGCAGTGGATGGGGGTGTTTACATGCTGCAGTCTTGATGTGCCCCAGCAAAAACTGTCCAGCATATCACATTCTGCATGCTGCAAGCCAGCCAAATGTGACCCTCTCAAGTGAATTGGGAAATGCCACAAACACCCCACAACTGCATGCATTAAATGTGGTTGTGGGGTGTTTGTTTAGCAAAATGTTTTCACTGTCTATCAATCCCCTCTAAAAACGATCTGAATGCAGATCACTCTTCAGAGGAGCAGTGGGTTTATGTGCACATTTTAACCTAGCCTAATGGTTTTCTTTATGAATGGCATATGTTAATTTCATTGGTTTTACGTAAAATTGTTACACTTTTTGGGATGTACTTTCTATTTATGCTAATTTATTAGACTTATCTTAGAGAAGAATTCTCAGAACCATAGCCATATTTGATTGTAAACAAAGCTTTAGCTTTTATAGAAAGAAGTCTTTATTCCTGAAAGTGGGGATATCCATCTACCCTGCACAGTACTTGACATTGATATGGCAAATTTTACTTCTTGACCATATTTCAAGTATTTTGTACAAAAATTGTGCAAAAGTTACATGAATCTCCAACATAATTGTAACCGAGTAAGAAAAATATCTGCATTCATCTAATCTACTGTTTTCCTTCTGTAAATATTCTTCTTTAAGGAAAACTCAAGTTTCTGTAAAACATCTATAGAACCTATACAATTGACAAAAAATATTTTGTAATGTAATATTTTCTAAAAGGAAAATTGGAATTTCACTCTGCAGCAAGTCATAGTTTCTATAAATGAAAAAAATCCTTACGATTAGAGCAGTGGTTCTCAACTCCTGTCCTCAGGACCCACTAACAGGCCAGATTTTAGGTATTACCTTGGGGAGATGCAGACTAGAATACTTCAATCACTAATCAGCAAATTATATCACCTGTGATGTATTTCAGTTATCTTGCAAACCAGGCCTGTTGGTGGGTCCTGAGGACAGGAGTTGAGAACCACTGGATTAAAGCATCAGTGTTTAGCTTGTAGGAAGAATTTTCTAACAATCCTCACATTCACTTTTGTAGTTTGCCTCGCCTTTGATGATATACATGCAGTGATGCTTTATTTTGAACGCTGTGCTGTATATCTTCTACTCTGTACACTTGTCTGTACATTACAGCCTCCACACTGCTCTACTATGTGCTGTACATTCTATATTAAACACAGCTTCATTTTGCACACTGCGCTGTACATACAGTCCCTCAAAATTGTACACAAAGCTGTACAGAACACACTGCACACCACTCCACTCTCTACGCTGTGCATCATATACTCCACACTGTTCTACCTCCTACACTGTGCTGTATGTTGTATCTGCACAATACTCCACTTTCTACACTCTACATTACATATTCCACATTGTTTTACTCTTCGCACTGTGATGTATGCTGTGCACTACACACTGTTCCACCCTCCACACTGGGCATTGCATATCCCGCATTTTATTACTCTATATTCTGTGGTGTATACATCACTTTTTATACACTGTAAATAGTTTCAATGTATTGACTGATTAATTAATATTTTATTATTATAGTATGTGTATGTATTAATGTGAGTTGGGGACCATGGGTTGTAAGCTTCTTGAGGGCAGGGACTGATGTGAATGTACAATATACTGTATATGTAAAGAGCTGCGTAAATTGATGGCGCTATATAAGTACCTGTAATACATTTAAAAAATAATGTAATATTACCATTTTGTATTACTTTATTACTTTTTTTTTCTTTTTGTTCTAATTTCTGAATAGTTTGTATAATAACATGTGTTGTTTCTCCTCAGAGATTTGCCTTAAAAGACCTTTTTTGTTTTGCTACAATTTGTAGACATCTTAATTATACCAATGTTTGATGTTTCTGCCACTGCTTTTTTTTGCATTAGCAAAAGCTATAATTCATTGTAGGTTACCTGTTAGAACAACAATATCAATGACCTGTATTGCTCACTTAGTACACAGCATTGAGATTAATGGCATTGAAAATTCTGTCAGTTATTGTAAATGCTGCTTGTGAGCAAGGCATAACTACAAAGTCAATTGCTGCAGAGTTTCGTTTAATGAAAATGTACTAAAATGGATATTCACTGTCATCATTTTTTATTTAGAATGCTAGCATGTCAATATCAGTCATATGTGGGGCCCAAATACAGAATGATTAATGGAAACCTGTCAGAAAAGAAATAAGGAAAGCGAGATGGCTGAATTGCTACGTTCTGAGTCCCTGGCCCAGTAGAGATGTTCAGCTTTTGAGTTGTCAGAACAACAAAATGTACACACTTGTTCTGGGTTGGTGATCTACCAAGTAGCGAACGAAGGATGATGATGATGGCCCTTGAGAATGCAACTTCAAAAATCAAATGGCAGCTACCATATTTCTGTCTTGGGATGTCCCATTTAACACTAATCTGACACATTGTTGCAAGGCCATCAGCAGTAAAAAAAAAAATATATACTGTTGAGTATCTGGGTATTAAAATTGGTGCCCATATAATTTTTTCATGTATTTATATTTAGTGTGAGAACTGGATGTCTGAGGAGTGATGAAAATCAGGTACCTTTTTCAGGGGTGTTTGTTAGTAGGTCACTACACCTAGACCTAGCTGTCAGCAGAGATGAGTCACAATTTTTTCTTACTCATCTTGTTATCCATTCTAGAGTTTGAAATCAGAGTGTACAAACTGTCTCTCTGTACCCAGCCTCAATGTATCTTGTGTGGCTATGACCTCTTGTCTAATTATTGTGATACTAAGGCTAGCCATTGACTGGGGAGAGGAAGGTGGTGACCAAGATAAATGGCTTAGTGGGGTAGAAGGTATACATTAAGTTTTGGGAACCTGACTTAATTTGGAAGATGGCTGTTGCCAGGCTTGGAATGTGAGCTGCTGGTCAGCAAAGGCCAGCAACAGCTCTCCGACTATCAACAGTCTGCCTTTCATTGGCCATCAAGGAATGGATAAAAGAAGCATGGTGGAAAACAAATGATCATGGAGGTAGGGATAAAAGAAGGGTGATGGAATAAAAGAAGGATAATGGGATAGGAATAAAAGAAGGATGATGTAAAAGAAGTTTGGCCTCATTAGTGTAGACTGCTGATAACAGAGCTCCTCTACAATATTATCCTAGTCGGTATATGTTTGGGTAAATTAAAGCAGTGTTGTATTTTTAACAGTAGAACCTAGTAAAGTAAAGTAAAGGTAATTTGTGCTCCATCAAACATCCAACTGAGAAGAAGAAAAAAAATCTCCTTCATAGATGAATGCTTCTGTGATCCACGTTAATTCTCTTTCTACTTTAGTAACCCAAGTTTTAGTCTTGTGCCATAAAGAACCTGAAGTTTTTAAATGAGAGACTATTTACAAATGTTTATATGAAAGTAGCAGCTACCTCGTTACCTGGTGAACAGAGAAGAACAAATTACATTTTTGGCAGCCAAGTGGAAAAAATGTAAGTCTTCTAATAATGAGGAGCATCTTCAATTCATATTTTTGTCTGGAGATTTAGATAGATTCAGTTGATGCCATCTGCAGCACACAAAAGTGACCTGAACAACAGTGCACAGGGCTTGAAAACCAAGGGTTGTTTTCTTATAGTTCAGGGTGTCAGTTCGTAGACTATATGGTTTAGATAGCAAGGTGAAGACACAAATTAATGCTGTTTTGTGAATATTAATACAGCATTAAATGCACAATTTATTTTTAGATTTCAAGCAGTGCACAGGCTGGATTTAAGATAAAAAGCAGCACATTTAGCAAATATGTTAATGTGCTGAAAAGGAGCATGCTGATAGGAAGAGAAAAAGTGAACCAGGACAATAAATATGCAATTATATCCCATATATCATGTACCTGGCTCTCACTCGCTGGTCTCTGTCTGCCACAAGCCATGTGGGTCTCTAGAGAGTGACACCACCTGAGCAGTACTCTCCAGTCCTTCCAGACCAGTCCTCCCATTGGCCTCACTGCAGAACATGATGCAGGTGCTCAGTGGTAGCTGCCTGTAAAAACCTAGCAGAGAAGACAGAAAACAGAATCTGTTGCACGATGTGCGTAGCCAGATTGTATTTTCTACTTCCATATTGGGTCTGGTGCGGCCCTCCGGGGAGGGACTGTGACACGGGCAAGAACTTGAGCTGCTTGAGTTATCCCCCCACTGCAGTGTGTCATCTCTCGTGGTGCTCAATAGGGATGCCGGCTCACAGTAGAGGATGCCGACGTTCAGGGAGGGACAGTAGGCTGGTAGCCTAGGCAACCCGTCAGAGGAAGAATAAAGAAGTATCAGGCTACGCACATCACATAGGATACGGAACGTGCTTAGGCTACACCATAGGCATAGCCAGATACTGTCTTCATTCTTCTTCTCTGGTACCGTGCTGGTCTGCCGCCCTCCAATAAGCCCACAGGGGTCTTGGTTCTCCTCACAGTAAGTTTGTGACTCATTCATATTAATTCACTGCATTTGTTTTTTCATTTACTATCATATATTTACATCATTCCAAATGATTGATCAATTACAGTGACTGAAACAGGCTAAATTTTAACTATAAGACATTGAGAAACCAGTAGTTGTCATTATTAAAAAATAAATAAAAATGGGCTGCTAAGTCTAAAATGTCCAGGCCTATTTTTTGTCCCAGTCCGGACCAGTTTAGGAGCATTGAATATTAAAGCTTTTTTTTTTTTTATATCCAAGATTAAGAAATATATTATTGAAATTGTTTATTATTAATTGAATTTTTTTTTGGACTCCAAAGGTTGAATATTATCTGTAAAGGAAACCTGTTCAGTGAGAACATGAATGTAACAACTCCTGTTCTCTAGTTTTATCAATGCTATTTGCCTGGCTGTCATGCTGGCGCAGTGATATTATTGCTTTCTCAGCCACTACCTTGGATGTAGAAAATATTGAGACCGAACACAGCAAGAAAGCATTTTCAAAAGGAAGTCAGCACTGGCCATCTACCTATTTCCCTCTGTACAGTTTTCCTTTAAATTCAAGACCATTTTTCTTAAAATGATTTCAGAAATAAACAGTTATAGAGAATCTAGGATTTATACGTATATATTGTTTTTACACATGTTTTGTCCATCAGTGATGGGCGAATTTACTCAGGTCCAATTCAGAAAAGGATCAGCATATCTCATTTTGAAATGTAACGAACCAGAACTTAGAGACAAATTCCAGTGAAAGTCTGTGGGGGCAAATCTTGTTAAAATTGTGGCAATTTTAGGGGTTAAAACAAACTACACTAAAATATACAAATTCTTTAAACATCAAGCTTGGGGGTTGCCTTAAAATTGTATATGTTGGTGAATAGTACAGTTTCCACAGACAGTCTCAGCAACTGTGTACTCTGAAAGTGCATATTTAGATGTAGAAATGATTTTCTTCTTTTACATTAAGCTTGGCTTATATTCAGCAGTGACAGACCGATTTGACTTATTTCAGTTTGAAAAAAAAGCTTTGTTTTTAGGTAGATTTAGTAGTGACACATACGTTTTAATCAAATGATAATAAGCCTGCTTTGACAGGCAGGTAGAATTGGTCGGTAGTTTGCTGTAGCTGTCTCTGCTCTTGTCAATTTCTATCAAGCTCTCATTAAGAGTTAAGATACTGCAGATTATACAGCAGTGTAAAACCAGCCAGCAGGGCATTTTGTAATGAGGAAGAATTGGCCTAAATGTCCAGAAAAAAAAATATAGCCAGGTTTTTTACCACACAAATTAAGAGGCCTCAGATAATATAGCAGTGCAAAACTAGCCAACAGCAGGACATTTGTAAATAAATAAGGAATTATAGGCCTAACTGATATATGCCTAACTTTTGTTTTAACTATGGGGATAGGGTGGATGCTGTGAATGTGAGTGATATAATTTGAGGTTGTTTAGTGGTACACTTAGCTATTTTTTCTTTCACTGATGAAGTGGGTGCTGCAAACCAAAGAACAGAGGTTCAGTATCAAGTATATGCTCTGTGAGCACCCCAGACTTAAAGGCTAAGTTCACATTTTGTTAAAAAAAAAATGCACATTATTTTGCAGGTATGATTTTGCCCTTGCAGGTTCATTGAGAACTAGAAGCCGTCTGCTTGGGTGGAAGATGGGACTTGTAGTTCATTAACTCACAGAACTCAGTGAATGAATGATGCAGCTGTGTGGGTGAAGTCCCACACAGCTGCGTTATGTTTAAATTTGGCCTTGGATGGAGGGAGAGAATCCCCTGCTCACTTGCACAGGATGCTCCAAAGTAACATGTTACATGTTACACCATAAATACGGGTTTAACATGTAACATGTTACAAAAATTGTGACCTAAGCCTTATGCAATGTCTCTACCAACATAAAATAAAAATAAGAATGTAATGAAAACCTCAAAATACCAGCCCCCAACCCCCCAACAAAATCCAATTTTTTTTTCATGGAAGCCGTGCAGCTGAGAATTTTTTTTTTAAATCATTGTGTGTGTGTGTATATATACAGTATATGCATGTATATGTGTGTATATACAGTATATGTATGTACATGTGTGTATGTATATATATATATATATATATATATATATATATATATATATATATATAATCAAGAGGGATTGCTGCACAAAAAAGTATTTTACTGAAAAAATGAAAACATCCAAAATATACAGGCAGTCATAGTAGTATAGAAAATAAAAATATATACATATATATGTACATACCTAAATATGCACACACAAACATATACATAATTAAGAAAAAATGTGCTATATAAAGATTATGCGTAACGTAGACAGTATAAAAATATATAAGAGGAAAGTGTAAAATAACAGTAAACACACACCAAAAACAATATATATTGTAAAATAAACCATTTAAAGAAATAAGTACAAATCAAAATCTGAGTTTAACCCCTTAGGTTGAAGGGTATCAAGCCGATGTATACAATTCACTTCTCTTTTTCTCAACTCCAATTCCCTATTGCCACCCCGTCTGTTCCTTGGCACTAGGGATGAGCCGAACACCCCCCTGTTTGGTTCGCACCAGAACATGCGAACAGGCAAAAAATTTGTTCGAACACGCGAACACATTAAAGTCTATGATACACGAACATGAATAATCAAAAGTGCTAATTTTAAAGGCTTGTATGCACGTTATTGTCATAAAAAGTGTTTGGGGACCTGGGTCCTGCCCCAGTGGACATGGATCAATACAAAAAAAAGTTTTAAAAACGGCCATTTTTTCGGGAGCAGTGGTTTTAATAATGCTTAAAGTGAAACAATAAAAGTGTAATATCCCTTTAAATTTCGTACCGGGGGGTGTCTATAGTATGCCTGTAAAGGGGCGCATGTTTCCCATTTCAAAGGAAAAAAGTCATTTAAAACTACTCGCGGCTATTAATGAATTGCCGGTCCGACAATACACATAGAAGTTCATTGATAAAAACGGCATGGGAATTCCCCACAGGGGAACCCTGAACCAAAATTGAAAAAAAAAATGGCGTGGGGTCCCCTTCAAAATCTATACCAGACCCTTCAGGTCTGGTATGGATTTTAAGGGGAACCCCGCGCCAAAATTTAAAAAAAAATGGTGTGGGGTCCCCCTAAAAATCCACACCAGGAAAAGGGTGGGGGAGAGAGCGCCCCCCCCTCCTGAACCCTACCAGGCCACATGCCCTCAACATTGGGAGGGTGCTTTGGGGTAGCCCCCCAAAGCACCTTGTCCCCATGTTGATGGGGACAAGGGCCTCATCCCCACAACCCTGGCCGGTGGTTGTGGGGGTCTGCGGGCGGGGGCTTATCAGAATCTGGAAGCCCCCTTTAACAATGGGACCCCCAGATCCTGGCCCTCCCCCCTGTGTGAAATAGTAAGGGGTTACAAAAGTAGCCCTACCATTTCACTAAAAAAGTGTCAAAAATGTTAAAAATGACGAGACAGTTTTGGACAATTCCTTTATTTAAATGCTTCTTCTTTCTTCTATCTTCTTTCGTCTTTCTTCTATCTTCCTTCCGTTTCTTCCTCCATCTTCTTCTTCTTCTAGTTCTTCTGGTTCTTCTTCCGGTGTTCTCGTCCGGCATCTTCCTCCGCGGTGTTGGAGTCTTCTTCCCTTCTTCTCCTCGGGCCGCTACGCATCGATAATGTGATGGAGGGAGGCTCCCGCTGTGTGACGCTTCTCTCTTCATCTTCTTCTCTTATCTTCTTTTCAGGCCGCTCCGCATCCATGATGGCATGGAGGGAGGCTCCCGCTGTGTGACGTTTCTCCTCTTCTGACGGTTCTTAAATAACGGGGGCGAGGCCACCTGGTGACCCCGCCCCCTCTGATGCACGGGGACTTGACGGGACTTCCCTGTGGCATTCCCCGTGATGTTAGAGGGGGGCGGGGTCACCCGTTATGTAACCACGCCCCCTTCTGATGTCACGGGGAATGCCACAGGGAAGTCCCCGTCAAGTTCCCGTGCGTCAGAGGGGGGGGGTCACCAGGTGGCTCCGTTCCCCGTTATTTAAGAACCGTCAGAAGAGGAGAAGCGTCACAGAGCGGGAGCCTCCCTCCATGCCATCATGGATGCAGAGCGGCCCAAAAAGAAGAAGACAAGAAGATGAAGAGAAGAAGATGAAGAGAGAAGCGTCACACAGCGGGAGCCTCCCTCCATGCCATCATGGATGCGGAGCTGCCCGAGGAGAAGAAGGGAAGAAGACGCAGCGGAGGAAGATGCCGAACGAGAACACCGGAGGAAGAACCAGAAGAAGAAGAAGATGGAGGAAGTAACCGAAGGAAGATAGAAGAAAGAAGAAAGAAGAGAGAAGAAAGAAGAAGCATTTAAATAAAGGAATTGTCAAAAACTGTCTCTTGTCATTTTTAACATTCTTGACAGTTTTTTAGTGAAATGGTAGGGGTACTTTTGTACCCCCTTACCATTTCACACAGGGGGGAGGGCCGGGATGTGGGGGTCCCCTTGTTAAAGGGGGCTTCCAGATTCCAAAAAGCCCCCCGCCCGCAGACCCCCACAACCACCGGCCAGGGTTGCGGGGATGAGGCCCTTGTCCTCATCAACATGGGGACAAGGTGTTTTGGGGGGCTACCCCAAAGCACCCTCCCAATGTTGAGGGCATGTGGCCTGGTACGGTTCAGGAGGGGGGGCACTCTCTCATCCCCCCTCTTTTCCTGTGGCCTGCCAGGTTGCACGCTCAGATAAGGGTCTGGTATGGATTTTTGGGGGGACCCCACGCCGTTTTTTTTTTAAATTTTGGCACGTGGGTTCCCCTTAAAATCCATACCAGACCTGAAGGGCCTGGTATGGAATTTAGGGGGACCCCCCACGTCATTTTTTTAAAAATTTTGGTTCGGGGTTCCCCTGTGGGGAATCCCATGCTGTTTTTATCAATGAACTTTTATGTGTATTGTCGGATCGGCAATTCATTAATAGCCGCGAGTAGTTTTAAATGACTTTTTTTCCTTTGAAATGTCATTTTGCTGTCAGACTGTTCTAAAAACGGGAAACGTGCGCCCCTTTACAGACATACTATAGACACTCCCCAGGTACGAAATTTAAAGGGATATTACACTTTTATTGTTTCACTTTAAGCATTATTAAAATCACTGCTCCCGAAAAAACAGCCGTTTTTAAAACTAAAATACCCATCTCTGGTCACAGAATGCCCTTTATCTCTCAATTTCACCCATTTTCCAATAAAATAAATAACATTAAAAAACATTGGTCCATTTTAAACAATAGTTATCCTTCGGTCCCAGAGTTTTACCACCCCCCTCTGCCATCGTACCATTGAGGTAAGAGTATCTATGACAGAGTGGTAAAATATTATCAGTATTCTGCACCTACCCCTTATGTGACCTTTTTAGGTCCCAAAGATAAGGGATCGTTTCCCTGTCTTTCTTGCATACAATGTACCAGTATGATATAAGGCAAGTGTTTCGTTTCTATTCTATTATTATATATCTTTATTAGTTCTTTAATTTTTATTTTCTATACTGCTATGACTGCCTGTATATTTTGGATGTTTAAAATGAAAACACTTTTTTGTGCAGCAATCCCTCTTGATTGATTGCTTTTGTACATGCTATTACGATCGACCTGCACCTCACCCTCTGAACTTTCTCTCTCTCTCACTTTGGGCCCAATTTGGACATTTTTCACTTAGGGGTGTACTCACTTTTGTTGCCAGCGGTTTAGACATTAATGGCTGTGTGTTGAGTTATTTTGAGGGGACAGCATATTTTCACTGTTATACAAGCTATAGACTCACTACTTTACATTGTAGCAAAGTGTCCTTTCTTCAGTTGTGTCACATGAAAAGATATACGGGACGCTGCCACACACTAGCTGGATGTGACGAGCTCGGCGCTCGTGGATGTTTTACCCCCCAGCTTCTTTTTAAATGTAAGTGCATGACATCTCGTTATTCATTTTAATAAAGTACGGGATCACGCTATGTGCGGTTTTGTTTTCTATACCGCACAACCTAACTCTGCATAACGGGCGTTGAGGAGCAGGAAGCGGGGATAGTGTTTTGGAAGATCCAGAGCCTGGGATTATACGAGCTCGGCGCTCGTGGGTTGAGGCATGCGCTCATTTCTTACAAGTGAGTGCAACTCCCCCCTTCCCCCTCCTCTCCCCCTTCCCGCCACCCCGTGTCCTTCACATCATACGGAATTATACTATATGCCGCTCGTTTTTTGTCTCTGCATATGACATACTGCATCCTCAATCAACGCCATCCGCTGTACCTTTGGATTTCCTTATTTGCTGAGCCTCCACTACATATGCTGTATACCTTACAGCTGTAAGGTAAGGGGCCTGGGAACACGGAGGTGCCCTCACTTGAAGAACACTCTCCTTCCTCCCCCTTGTCCACCATTAGCATTTAATCTGCATCTAGAAGTGTCACATTTGGTGGTGGGACTGTTATCACTTTATTTTTACTTTTTTCATCTTTGGACTTTACTTTTAAATCGCCAAGTGTTGGCGTGTTACCAATATTGACCACTGGGACTACTTAATGTATTTTTATGTATATTTTTTGTGAATATTTTTTATATTGTATTCATTTTTTTTTCTGATTTATTACCCATGTGTTCTATTTACGCCATCAGTTGATTTTAACATTAGCATATTCATACACGGTCTAAGCTATTTTATTTTTGATAGTTTATGTGATATTTGATATACTTTGGATTTACGTACCTTTTGGAGTGGATTCACATACCTTTGTATACTGTTTGCTGGTACACATTTTTATTTTATTATTTTATTTTATTTTTTTAATTTTTAATTTTGATTATAGCACTTGTGCTATGCACTACTAAGTGGTATTTTTTGTGCTTATATTCTACATTTGCATTTATATATTTGCATCTGTGAGTGTCTTTTCACTTATTTCACTCATGTATCTAGGTCACCTGATATTTTTTGTATTTACTATAGTTTAGTCTCCCCCCCCTCCCTTATCACAGCGCAACCACCACCCCCTATTTATAATAAAATATTTCCAAAAAAGTGAGGGGTGTATTCACTTTTGTGAGCGACTGTGTGTTTGTGTGTGTGTGTGTGTGTGTGTGTGTGTGTGTGTGTGTGTGTGTGTGTGTATATATATATATATATATATATATATATATATATAGTCAGGTCCATAAATATTGGGACATCAACACAATTCTAATCTTTTTTGGCTCTATACACCACCACGATGGATTTGAAATGAAACGAACAAGATGTGCTTTAACTGCAGACTTTCAGCTTTAATTTGAGGGTATTTACATCCAAATCAGGTGAATGGTGTGGGAATTACAACAGTTTGTATATGTGCCTCCCACCTTTAAGGGACCAAAAGTAATGGGACAATTGGCTGCTCAGCTGTTCCATGGCCAGGTGTGTGTTATTCCCTCATTATCCCATTTACAAGGAGCAGATAAAAATCCAGAGTTAATTTCAAGTGTGCTATTTGCATTTGGAATCTGTTGCCATCAACTCTCAATATGAGATCCAAAGAACTGTCACTATCAGTGAAGCAAGCCATCATTAGGCTGAAAAAACATAACAAACCCATCAGAGAGGTAACAAAAACATTAGGTGTGACCAAATCAACTGTTTGGGACATCCTTAAAAAGAAAGAATGCACCGGTGAGCTCAGCAACACCAAAAGACCCGGAAGACCACGGAAAACAACTGTGGTGAATGATCGAAGAATTCTTTCCGTGGTGAAGAAAACACCCTTCACAACATTTGGCCAGATCAAGAATACTCTCCAGGAGGTAAGTGTATGTGTGTCAAAGTCAACAATCAAGAGAAGACTTCACCAGAGTGAATACAGAGGTTCACCACAAGATGTAAACCATTGGTGAGCCTCAAAAACAGGAAGGCCAGATTAGAGTTTGCCAAACAACATCTAGAAAAGCCTTCACAGTTCTGGAACAACATCCTATGGAAAGATGAGACCAAGATCAACTTGTACAAGTTGATGGGAAGTGAAGAGTTTGGAGAAGGAAAGGAACTGCTCATGATCCAAAGCATACCACCTCATCAGTGAAGCATGGTGGTGGTAGTGTCATGGCGTGGGCATGTATGGCTGCCAATGGAACTGGTTCTTTTGTATTTATTGATGATGTGACTGCTGACAAAAGCAGCAGGATGAATTCTGAAGTGTTTTGGGCAATATTATCTGCTCATATTCAGCAAAATGCTTCCAAATTCATTGGACGGCGCTTCACAGTGCAGATGGACAATGACCCGAAGCATACTGAGAAAGCAACCAAAAAGTTTTTTAAGGGAAAGAAGTGGAATGTTATGCAATGGGCAAGTCAATCACCTGACCTGAATCCGATTGAGCATGCATTTCACTTGCTGAAGACAAACCTGAAGGGAAAATGCCCCAAGAACAAGCAGGAACTGAAGACAGTTGCAGTAGAGGCCTGGCAGAGCATCACCAGGGATGAAACCCAGCGTCTGGTGATGTCTATGTGTTCCAGACTTCAGGCTGTAATTGACTGCAAAGGATTTGCAACCAAGTATTAAAAACGTGAAAGTTTGATGGATGATTGTTAATCTGTCCCATTACTTTTGGTCCCTTAAAAAGTGGGAGGCACATATACAAACTGTTGTAATTCCTACACCGTTCACCTGATTTGGATGTAAATACCCTCAAATTAAAGCTGAAAGTCTGCAGTTAAAGAACATCTTGTTCATTTCAATTCAAATCCATTGTGGTGGTGTATAGAGCTAAAAAGATTCAGTGTCCCAATATTTATGGACCTGACTGTATATATACTCACAGAACAGGTCTTCAAACATTTATCAAGGTATCAAAGCTGGTATTGCAAACCAAGTTTCCCTTTGAGTAAGGCCCCTTTCACACAATTGTTCCAATCAGGTCCGCCTGTCAGTTTTTCATGCAGACCTGATTATATGGTCCATTCACCCCTATGCCTGTTTACACCTGCTTACCTCTGATCCAATCTGGTTCATTAAAAATAAATGGAAGGGAATCTGTCCCTCTCTGTCTGGGTGGATTGGATCAGAAGGCAGTCAGGTGAAAACAGATAGTGGAGTCCGTTTACACCCAAGAGTCCATAGAGCAGAGTGAACGCTTTACGTGTCCGCTCTGCAGAAACTGAGCAAACACAGACCTGTCATCCACCCGCTTTGCTCTGATCAGCAGGGGATCAGCAGACAGATCCCTTGTTGATCAAAATGGAGTCTGCTCCGTGTGAAAGGGGCCTAAGTATATCAAGTTAAACATTACTGAAATCACCTTAAGTATGCTTCAGATTCAGTTTCTGTCAGGGCTGGGCTCAGCCCTTCCTTCTCAGAGTAGGCCATTCAGCTGTCGGTTAATTGCCTGCTCTAATCTTTCCACAGTGACTCACCTGGTGATGATATCCTGCTCCTCAGTCCTGGCTACTTAAGCTGTCCTGATCCTCTTTGCCTTCGCCTGGTCAACATATCAGAGACTCTTTCCTGTGTACCTGTGAAAGACTTGCTTGGCTGATGTCCCTCCTGGTTCCTAATCCTGCTTGCTGTTTCACTATGCTGATTCTCCTTCTTCTTCTTGATTTCCTGGCTTCTTCTGAAGTACACTGATCCCTGGCTCCCTGACTATCTGTTCTGGTTACAGAACTCTGGCTATGTTTTGACTACATTTGCTCTGTTTTCCTTTTACTATTATTATTAAACTAGTGTGATTTTTACTGCACTTCTGTCTCGGTCTGATTCATGGTTTCTGACAGTTTCCCACACTACTATACCAAATTCTAACCAGACTTTATCATTATGTGTCAAAATTGCAACTAAACATAAAATTCAAAACCAAAACTATAAATTACATGAACAAAATGAGAGAATTGAATGCAACATCCCATAGCAGGAATTGTATCATAAAATTTATTTAATAAAGGGTTATTTCAAGGAATGCCTTTCAAAACCTCTGGTCCTGGTGATGCCTTTTAAAATAATTTTACAGCAAATAATAACTGTTAGCGGGGGATTCAAGAATTGTGTACATTATAGAAATGCTGGGGGCGCCTTCTTTCCCATTTCACCAGGCAGGCAGCCTTACTGTCTCAACTTTTCCCCCATAAATCTTACATGGCCTATATAGTATAAGAGCTGTATTTTTAAAAGAGAAGTAGGGAAAAAGCATTTTTTGGCTCTACGTCTCCTGTGAGTCACAGGAGTGCACTCCTGAGACCTAGATTCAGCTGTCAGCAGACTTTAGCCCTCCTGATGTCACTCAGCCAGTCCAGACTCTGAAGGGATCAGGATCCACCTAGATGCCTGACTGAGAGCCTGAGCCAGGTCCTCCCACCCCCTCCACAGCCTGGTGCTCCAGTGAGCACTGGCTGGGCAGAGCAGAGAGCTGGTGACTGACAGTCACCAGCTCTCTGCTCTCTGAAGACCAAGAACTGAGTGATCAAAGACCGCTGATCGCTCAGTTCTTGGTCTTGGTCTCAGAGGCGGTGGAGGACAAAAGCAGCATCGGACCGATGTTGAATCCACCTAGGTTACTATGATTATTTGTTATTTTTAAATCCCACACTTCTCTTTTAGGGACCACAAACCTCTAGTTTTGCTTCATACTGGTATGAGAAAAAATGTAACATTCATTTTGAAAAAAAAATACCACATGTAAACACTTCCTAGCCGTGAAACCTTAGATGCTGAGCCATGGAGATCATATGATTGAAACTACTAAGGATATACATTTTTAACTGCTAAGCCTTTTCTTTAAAGCTCAGAAATGAAAGTTTATTTGAAAGGAGGATAAATTGCTTATTTCTGTCCTTGCTCCTCTTCTTCCGTTAGCTGTTGCAAAATGTCAATTGCAGGGGCTTTGACTTTCAAAAGAGGATTTTATAACCACATTATCCACATATTAACATATTTAAAATGAAAATGACACATATCTCTTTAAGTAAAGTCAAATTAGTACTTTTACATCACATTGTAAACTTGTATAAGTTAATATATACAATGTCTAAATTACTGCCAAAAACTCTCCTTGCTTTTTTTAAAACTCATTTTAAGCCAGACATCATTTACCTTTTATTCATAGCTGGATTGATTTAGTCTAGATTCAGTGAACATTAAAAGACAAAATTATTTAACATAAGAGTTTGAGTAGAAAAAATTATCTTGCAGCATGTTTGAAAATTTGAGCCATTAAGGCCCCCTGGTGGCTGTTTAAGTGTGAGTAAAAGCATGCAAGTAAAGGCCCATTAAACATTCAAACATCATAAGTTATCAAAGATGAGGACTTTCATTTCTTAATAGCAGAAGATAGTAGCAGGTTCACCACAACACATACTTTTGGAACATTACATTAAGACTTCCTGGAGTAATTCATAATTAATTTGTTCATTCATGCAATTAGGTTATTTTAATGTAACCTTTGAGGTTACAATAACAAGTTAAGGGAAATTTAATATATATATATATATATATATATATATATATATAATATATATATACACAGTATCTCACAAAAGTGAGTACACCCCTCGCATTTTTGTAAATATTTTATTATATATTTTCATGTGACAACTGTGAAGAAATGGCATTTTGCTACAATGTAAAGTCGTGAGAGTACAGCTTGTATAACAGTGTAAACTTGCTGTCCCCTCAAAATAACTCAACACACAGCCATTCATTTCTAAACCACTGGCAACAAAAGTGAGTACATCCCTAAGTGAAAATGTTCAAATTAGGCCCAAATTTTCAATATTTTGTGTGGCCACAAATATTTTCCAGCACTTCCTTAACCCCTCTGGGCATGGAGTTCACCAGAGCTCCACAGGTTGCCACTGGAGTCCTCTTCCACTTCCACTTGGAGACCTTGCGCTCCTCCACCTTATGTTTGAGGATGCCACACAGATGCTCAATAGGGTTTAGGTCTGGAGACATGCTTTGCCAGCCCATAACCTTTAACCTCAGCTTCTTTAGCAAGGGATTGGTCGTCTTGGAGGTGTCTTTGTGGTCGTTATCATTTTGGAATACTGCCCTGCTGCTCAGTCTCTGAAGGGAGGGGAAAATGCTCTGCTTCCGTATGTCACAGTACATGTTGGCATTCATGGTTCCCTCAGAGAACTGTAGCCCCAGACCATGACACTCCCACCACCATGCTTGACTCTAGGCAAGACACACTTGTCTTTGTACTCCTCACCTGGTTGCTACCACACTCACTTGACACCATCTGAACCAAATACGTTTATCTTGGTCTCATTAGACCACAGGACATGGTTCCAGTAATCTGTGTCCTTAGTCTGCTTGTCTTCATCAAACTGTTTGCGAGCTTTCTTGTGCATTATCTTTAGAAGAAATTTTAGGGGATAAATAGGGGAAAATGGCGCTACCCGAGAAACCTGTTTGGCTCAGCCTATACAGGGAACATTGTATAAACGTAATTTTATATATGTCACAAGATTTCAAACCAATATGGGTGAAAGGATGCCGTAATTAAATGGAAAACAAAAAATGCTGCAGAATCACACTCAATTAGCTAAAATACATAAGTGAGGATCATTATATAATCGCATACAGGGATAATCAGAAAAAAACTTTGTATGTGCTAAAATATCATATGCTCTTCATAGGACTGTGTAGTTTTACCCATCACAACTCACATTCAGCACTTAGTACAAAATAAAGGCATCTTGCTCGTAGCGACAAAAATGCATAATACATGCGTGGATACACTTGTATTAGTTCCTATGGAGAAAAAAGGATTCCGTATACAATATTGCAACAGTATCTCTATGTCTCAGTGCACGTATAGTTCATATGTTGTAGCGGTTGCACAAATATGTAATAGTCTCATGTATTTCATGCGGCAATCAGACTTGGTATTTTCCCCAAAGTGACTTGGTGTATACAGGGTAAGATGGTGACTTCTGTGATCCCCCTCAGATTGCTCACTCACCAGATGTCAAAACCCCTGCAGGGGTATCAGGCCTGTAGTGCTGCACGGAAGACTGCTACTGCTGCGATGCTTCAAATGGCTCCAATGATCATGTTGCAATTAGCCCTCGTATCAGGGAAAGAAAAAGGCTTCCATAGTGTAATATAGTCCCAAAAAGTATTTATTTAAAAAATAGTATAAAAGACAAAAAATAAACCATAAAAAAATATAAGAATAAAAATAAAAATAAAAAAGTTGCAAACATCCAACAGGTCCCGTTCGTTCACCCCCCCTTGGCCACTGGGAGGGATATCACTCGAGTGTGGGTTTCGTTGGTGTTTGATAACTCAGTCACTATAACCAAAGCAAATACAAGTGGGGGAAGTAGCGATCAGCTGGGGATGTGATACATTCCTCCCACTGTTCTGCCAGGAAGTGATGTGTAGGCGCTGGTCACTTCCTGGCAGAACAGTGGGAGGAATGTATCACATCCCCAGCTGATCGCTACTTCCCCCACTTGTATCACATTCCCAGCTGATCGCTACTTCCCCCACTTGTATTTGCTTTGGTTATAGTGACTGAGTTATCAAACACCAACGAAACCCACACTCGAGTGATATCCCTCCCCAGTGGCCAAGGGGGGGTGAACGAACGGGACCTGTTGGATGTTTGCAACTTTTTTATTTTTATTTTTATTCTTATATTTTTTATGGTTTATTTTTTGTCTTTTATACTATTTTTTAAATAAATACTTTTTGGGACTATATTACACTATGGAAGCCTTTTTCTTTCCCTGATACGAGGGCTAATTGCAACATGATCATTGGAGCCATTTGAAGCATTGCAGCAGTAGCAGTCTTCCGTGCAGCACTACAGGCCTGATACCCCTGCAGGGGTTTTGACATCTGGTGAGTGAGCAATCTGAGGGGGATCACAGAAGTCACCATCTTACCCTGTATACACCAAGTCACTTTGGGGAAAATACCAAGTCTGATTGCCGCATGAAATACATGAGACTATTACATATTTGTGCAACCGCTACAACATATGAACTATACGTGCACTGAGACATAGAGATACTGTTGCAATATTGTATACGGAATCCTTTTTTCTCCATAGGAACTAATACAAGTGTATCCACGCATGTATTATGCATTTTTGTCGCTACGAGCAAGATGCCTTTATTTTGTACTAAGTGCTGAATGTGAGTTGTGATGGGTAAAACTACACAGTCCTATGAAGAGCATATGATATTTTAGCACATACAAAGTTTTTTTCTGATTATCCCTGTATGCGATTATATAATGATCCTCACTTATGTATTTTAGCTAATTGAGTGTAATTCTGCAGCATTTTTTGTTTTCATTTTAATTACGGCATCCTTTCACCCATATTGGTTTGAAATCTTGTGACATATATAAAATTACGTTTATACAACGTTCCCTGTATAGGCTGAGCCAAACAGGTTTCTCGGGTAGCGCCATTTTTCCCTATTTATCCCCTAAAATTTCTTATTTTTGCAGGACATCCCTAGGGAGTGTCTTTGTTTAAGGGAGGCAGCAACCTGTATATACTTGGCCTACATATTTGTCCTAAGCGCGATTTTTTCAACTTCACCTATTATCTTTAGAAGAGTCTTCCTTCTGAGACGACAGCAATGCAGACCAATGTGATGCAGTGTGCAGCCTATGGTCTGAGCACTGACAGGCTGACCCCCCACCCTTTCAAGCTCTGCAGCAATGCTGGCAGCACTCATACGTCTTTTTCCCAAATACAATCCCTGGATATGACGCTGAGCATGTCAATTCAACTTCTTTGGTCGACCATGGTGAGGCCTGTTCTGAGTGGAACCTGTCCTGTTAAACCGCTGTATAGTCTTGGCCAACGTGTTGCACCTCAGTTTCACGGTCTTGGCAATCTCCTTATAACCTAGGCCATCTTTATGTAGAGCAACAATTCTTTTTTTCAGATCCTCAGAGAGTTCTTTGCCATGAGGTGCCATGTTGCACTTCCAGTGACCAGTATGAGAAAGGGAGAGCGATAACACCAAATTTAACACACCTGCTCCCCAGTCACACCTGAGACCTTGTAACACTAATGAGTCACATGACACCGGGGAGGGAAAATTGCTAATTGGGCCCAATTTGGACATTTTCACTTAGGAGTGTACTCACTTTTGTTGCCAGTGTTTTAGACATTAATGGCTGTGTGTTGAGTTATTTTAAAGGGACAGCAAATTTACACTGTTATTTTGAGGGGACAGCAAATTTACACAAACTGTACACTCACTACTTTACATTGTAGCAAAGTATAATTTCTTCTGTGTTGTCACATGAAAGATATAATCAAATATTTACAAAAATGTGAGGGGTGTACTCACTTTTGTGAGATACTGTATATACTGGATATTGAAACCAGCACTCCAAACTTCTGTACTTGTAAATTGCTTAGGAACAATGGCGTCCCTAGGGGGGGCCAGAGGGGGCCCTGACCCCCCCAACATTATGCTGTGCCCCACCATGTGCCCCCCCCAATTAAATTTTTTTTTTTTTTTACAAAAAGGCAATGTCTAAGAGGGAGAGTGTCCCCAGTCAGCTCCTGCAGGTGATTCCTCCCCCCTCCCTCTGCTCGCTGACACTGCATAATGCGAGCGCTCACACAACCACGGCTGCCCGATCTGCTCCTTCCCCTGCATCCTCATTGGCAGGGAGGAGAGCGAGTTGCAGGAAGGACTCCATCAGGACTCCCAGTTACTGAAAAAACAGACTGATTTCTCCCGTCCTTAGGACAGGAGAACCAGCCTGTAAATTCCAAAAGATGCCAGACCAGCACTGTCAATAGCAGGGGCAGGACAGCAAGAGGAGGCTGGGAAACCCCACAGTGACAGAACACCAGGGCCCGGTGGCAAGACAACCTTTGAAACCCTGATAGTTCTCCCACTGCTTTGGACCCTTATATTTTCTTGGTATGCTGGTGACATATATCTCTTGTTTTATGCCAGACTGGGGGGGGGCCTCAATACAGTAGGAAGGGAGCTCACTGCAGAATATGTGAAAGGGCCATTGTGGGATCGTAGTAAAGGGCCCCAGGATATATATATATATATATATATATATATATATATATATATATATATAAAATTGCATTTTATAGTTGCCCCCCTACTTTCGTCCCTGTCCCCCCCATGTGCCCCCCTAAATATGAAAGCTGGAGACGCCACTGCTTAGGAAGGTTCAATGTTAGAATGAGTTTCATCGCAACTGGCTGTAGTCATATAGGAGCATAATTTAAACTACAATGGTGCAGCATGGCAAGGCGTAGCATGGGTTGTCAATGCCTGGGGCAAGGCAAGTATTGCAGCTTCCTAACCCATGGACTATGCAGTATACAGTGCCTTGAAAAAGTATTCATACTCATTGAAATTTTCCACATTTTGTCATGTTAGGACCAGAAACGTAAATGTATTTTATTGGGTTTTTATGTGATAGATTAACACAAAGTGGCACATAATTGTGAAGTGGAAGGTAAATGACAAATGGTTTTTCACATTTTTTACAAATAAATATCTGAAAAGTGTGGCGTGTATTCAGCCCCCTGAGTCAATACTTTGTGGAACCATCTTTCGCTGCAATTACAGCTGAAAGTCTTTTTGGGTATGTCTCTACCAGCTTTGCACATCTAGAGAGTGACATTTTTGGCAATTCTTTTTTGCAAAATAGCTCAACCTCTGCCAGATTAGATGGAGAGTGTCTGTAAACAGCAATTTTCAAGCCTTGCCACAGATTCTCAATTGGATTTAGGTCTCAAATTTGACTGGGCCATTCTAACACATGAATATGCTTTGATCTAAACCATTCCATTGTAGCTCTGGCTGTATGTTTAGGGTCGTTGTCCTGCTGGAAGGTGAACCTCCACCCCAGTCTCAAGTCTTTTGCAGACTCTAACAGGTTTTCTTTTAAGATTGCCATGTATTTGGCTCCAATTATCTTTCCATCAACTCTGACCAGCTTCCCTGCCCCTGCTGAAGAAAAGCATCCCCACAACATGATGCTGTCACCACCATGTTTCACGGTAGTGATGGTGTGTTCAGGGTGATGTGCAGTGTTAGTTTTCGGCCACACATAGCGTTTTGCTTTTAGCCCAAAATTTTCAATTCTGGTCTCATCTGACCAGAACACCTTCTTCCACGTTTGCTGTGTCCCCCACACAAACACATACTCACTTATTTCAAACTGCACCCCTGAAGATGCCTGATTGGCTGGCGAAACATGTTGGGTGGGACTACACAGTGACATCATTTCCAGTCTGTGGAATGTTTCCTGGTTTTACTGCATGTTTTTAAGCTTTAAACAAGTGACTGTAATGTATTAGAGGAATGTTTTCATTTTATAAAAAAAAACATTTTTACACTATGCGAGCCCCCCCTTTTGTTCCTATATATGATGGATGTGGCATGAGGAAGTAAGGCCAAGGGACGTAGTCAAAAGAAGACAAGTCAAAAGAATCTGGCAAGTGACACTGGGCACATAGCAATGTATGTAGCACTGTGAAGCATGAATAGCAGCACAGAAGCACTTTCTATTAAAGCACCTTATGAAGTCATATCTTGGAGCACTTGAAGCACAACGAAACACAGATATAAAATCATCCTTATATTTTTTGTGTGTTCAACTTTTTGGACTGCATTAGGATATTTGTTTTGTGGATTTTTTGCACGAAATATTTTTTTTGTCCATTTGAGGTATCTATTATGTTTGTGACAGCATAATAGGGACACCATTGTGAATAGTGATTTACAATTCTAACAATTGCCTGTAACTCCTAACTTGGGCTTTTGATGAGCAGCTGGCAGTCCCAGATTAACAGTGACAGCGCTGTGGTTCATTTATCATTTCTTTCAACAATCGCTTTCTTCCTGCCAGTCTTTCATAAAGGCCAGATTTGTGAAGTGATTTGTGGCCAGATAGTTGTCCTGTGGACAGATTCGCCCACCTGAGCTGTGGATCTCTCTTCCAGAGTTACCATGGGCCTCTTGGCTGCTTCTCTGATTAATGTTCTCCTTGCCTGGCCTGTCAGTTTAGGTGGACGGCCGTGTCTTGGTAGGTTTGCAGTATGTGCCATACTCTTTCCATTTTCGGATGATGGATTGAACAGTGCTCCATGAGATGTTCAAAGCTTGGGATATTTTTTAATAACCTAACCCTTCTTTAAACTTCTGCACAACTTTATCAATGACCTCTCTGGTGTGTTCCTTGGCCTTCATGATGCTATTTGTTCACTAAGGTTCTCTAACAAACACAAAAACCAGGATTAAAAGTAACTTTCCTGTGCTCCAGGTTTAATGCTCAAGGGAAGGAAATCTGTATCTCTTAGTTCTTTGATCCACACTTTGAGTCTTGCTGCCTCATCAGGACCATGGGTATCCAAAAATACTAAAGGACAACGAAAAAACAAGAGAAGGGCACACCGACCTAGTGAAATTCCATTAAAAATATTTATTAAAAAGTGACAAAACATACTCAAAAACAAAGATGGTAGATATGCATGTCAAAGCACAATATGAACCAAACGCTTCTGAGGCTGCTAGAATACTCCGAACATGTAAGGGGACCAGAAAGTGCATACACAGCAGCTGGGCTGCAACTGCCAACAGGAGGGAAGTGTGATTCAGCTTGGAAGATTCTGACAGGCACGGGCATGCGCCATCTTGACTAGACTGACAACAATTCCAACCTGGATGAGAGGGACTGTATTCAGTATTCTTTTCCTCCCCTTCCCAGTGTGGTCATGTACAAGGTGCTGTTACACCACATAAATCCGAATGCCATTTTTTTCAATTGTCCTTAATTAATAAAGTGATTCCCTGCATTAGACACATGCTATTCCCTACTTCCTTTTTGTCTTGAAAGCTTTGTCACTACCTTGTGCTGACGTGAAAGCTGCAAGTGATCTGAAAGACCCTCACTATTTCCAAAGACAGGATGGATACCTCTAAGAACATATGATTAAGATGATTTACTGGGCCTTATCTAGCACAGATGTGTGCTTTTTTGTGGTTATAAAAGCAGGTGTAAATAAGGATTTTTGTCTTGCTTCTGGCATAATGATAGATAATATTGAAAAGATGCTTCCAGGTACGGCTTAACGTAAACCTGTGATTTGAAGCACTAAAACTGACTTATTAAAAGCAATGCCAATGTGCAGACCTTTTTTAAGCATCCCCATGACTATAGGTGTGCACAGCCTATTGCATTAGGGTGTGCACCCCAAAGCTCAAACACACATGCATGTGTGTGTGTCCACATATATATGACCCCTGCACATGTATCTTCCTGCCAGCACAGTGAAAGAGAAGTGTGTAAGCAGTTAAGTAGCTGTTAAGAGGGGAGATTGTTCCCATCTCCCTGCCTGCACACAGATTGATAATGCTAATGTGCACAAGGTGATTAGGGTTTGCCCAGGCACACCCTAAACACTCTGTGCACACACTTTTGCCCATGACCCCTCTTTTCTGGGAATCAAGCCCCAGACAGATGACCTCTTTGCCCTCAATACAATCTGCCACTGTCAACAGGTCATATTTGCATAAGTAGTTACATTAGAAAAAAGGGTGAAATCTGGACTGGATAAAGCCAGTCAAGGCAATCAGCCCCAGACATAGCTTTTTGGTATTCCTGTTATCCCAAAGATTTTATCTGCTGGTTTCTAAAACTGAGTTTCAAGGTTGTTTTAAACCCCCTGAATATGTACATCTTGATAAATTTCATTAGATTGCAGATGTTCAAAATCCTCTGAAACATGTAAGCATTATTGACAACATATAACTGTCCAAAAGCATACAAAAAACAAAAGTTTCTCTGTAAATATGTACATGCTTTTCAGAGTTGCAGTGACAATTTTTAGCATATGTTGCAAAAAGAAAACTGATGTTATCATTTAAGCAGTGGCGGCTGGTGAAGTTTTAGGATGGGGGGGTGCCAGACCCCGCCCTTCCTTTTTGACCCCTCCCACTTGGTGAAAATGGATGTGGTTTCAGCAAAATAGTGGGCGTGGCTCTAAGGTGGTGTGGTTAGTGTCTGAGATGAACGAGGGATGGAGGGAGAGGGAGAGAGGGATGGAGGGACAGCAGGCCCAGATCCTACACAACAATAGAAATATGTGTATTCTAGAAAGTTTAACAATCAGCAGATAAAGATACTCCAAACACCTGGTGTTAGCACTTCAATCATCCCAGCACCATGGTTGTTATGGTGTCAGGATGACTGAAGTGCATTATTTCTATTATTACATTGTAATATAAAATGAAATCATTCAACTCACCATAATGCAGAATCAGTGGGAGCCCTGAGCGTGTCACTAGCCACGTTGCCTGCCACCAGATGCCATCAGGTGTCCCCAGCGGAGTCCCTCCTTACATGCAGCCTGTGTCACATAAAATGCAGCCTGTGTCCCACCAAATGCAGCAGCACGTGTCACCACCAAATTGCAGCAGCATGTGTCACCACCAATTGCAGCAGCATGTGTCACCACCAAATTGCAGCAGCATGTGTCACCACAAATTGCAGAAGCATGTATCACCACCAATTGCAGCAGCATGTGTCACCAAATTGCAGCAGCCTGTGTCAACACCAAATTGCAGCAACACGTGTCACCACCAAATTGCAGCAGCATATGTCACCAAATTGCAGCAGCAGGTGTCACCACCAAATTGCAGAAGCATGTGTCACCAAATTGCAGCAGCCTGTGTCCCACCAAATGCAGCAGCATGTGTCACCACCAATTGCAGCAGCATGTGTCACCACCAAATTGCAGCAGCATGTCACCACCAATTGCAGCAGCATGTGTCACCAAATTGCAGCAGCCTGTGTCCCACCAAATGCAGCAGCATGTGTCACCACCAACTGCAGCAGCATGTGTCACCACCAAATTGCAGCAGCATGTGTCACCACCAAATTGCAGCAGCATGTGTCACCAAATTGCAGCAGCCTGTGTCCCACCAAATGCAGCAGCATGTGTCACCACCAATTGCAGCAGCATGTGTCACCACCAAATTGCAGTAGCATGTGTCACCACCAAATTGCAGCAGCATGTGTCACCACCAATTGCAGCAGCATGTGTCACCACCAATTGCAGCAGCATGTGTCACCACCAATTGCAGCAGCATGTGTCACCACCAAATTGCAGCAGCATGTGTCGCCAAATTGCAGCCTGTGTCACCACCAATTGCAGCAGCATGTGTCACCACCAAATTGCAGCAGCATGTGTCACCACCAATTGCAGCAGCATGTGTCACCACCAAATTGCAGCAGCATGTGTCACCACCAAATTGCAGCAGCATGTGTCACCACCAATTGCAGAAGCATGTGTCACCACTAATTGCAGCAGCATGTGTCACCAAATTGCAGCAGCCTGTGTCAACACCAAATTGCAGCAACACGTGTCACCACCAAATTGCAGCAGCATGTGTCACCAAATTGCAGAAGCAGGTGTCACCACCAAATTGCAGCAACAGGTGTCACCAAATTGCAGCAGCATGTGTCACCAAATTGCAGCAGCCTGTGTCCCACCAAATGCAGCAGCATGTGTCACCACCAATTGCAGCAGCATGTGTCACCACCAAATTGCAGCAGCATGTGTCGCCAAATTGCAGCGGCCTGTGTCACCACCAATTGCAGCAGCATGTGTCACCACCAAATTGCAGCAGCATGTGTCACCACCAAATTGCAGCAGCATGTGTCACCACCAAATTGCAGCAGCATGTGTCACCAAATTACAGCAGCATGTGTCACTAAATTGCAGCAGCATGTGTCACCAAATTGCAGCAGCCTGTGTCCCACCAAATGCAGCAGCATGTGTCACCACCAATTGCAGCAGCATGTGTCACCACCAAATTGCAGCAGCATGTGTCACCACCAAATTGCAGCAGCATGTGTCACCAAATTGCAGCAGCATGTGTCACTAAATTGCAGCAGCATGTGTCACCAAATTGCAGCAGCCTGTGTCCCACCAAATGCAGCAGCATGTGTCACCACCAATTGCAGCAGCATGTGTCACCACCAAATTGCAGCAGCATGTGTCACCACCAATTGCAGCAGCATGTGTCACCACCAATTGCAGCAGCATGTGTCACCACCAAATTGCAGCAGCATGTGTCACCACCAATTGCAGCAGCATGTGTTACCAAATTGCAGCAGCATGTGTCACCACCAATTGCAGCAGCATGTTTTACCACCAATTGCAGGAGCATGTGTCACCACCAAATTGAAGCAGCATGTGTCCCACCAAATGCAGCAGCATGTGTCACCACCAATTGCAGCAGCATGTGTCACCACCAATTGCAGCAGCATGTGTCACCACCAATTGCAGCAGCATGTGTCACCACCAAATTGCAGCAGCATGTGTCACCAAATTGCAGCAGCATGTGTCACCACCAATTGCAGCAGCATGTGTCACTAAATTGCAGCAGCATGTGTCACCAAATTGCAGCAGCCTGTGTCCCACCAAATGCAGCAGCATGTGTCACCACCAATTGCAGCAGCATGTGTCACCACCAAATTGCATTGTGTAAATTGTATTTTATTATTTTTTTAAAGGGACAGCTTTAAAAATTTTTTTGTGACTGCCTAATGTGGGGGGGGGGGGGGGCGGGGGGCGGTTCCCAGGCGCTCCTATGGACGGGCCGTTATCAAAGTAACCACCTGCAATATCCTCCTCTGTTGGCTCAGCTGCAAAAAAGCTTCCTTCCCCAGTGATGATCGCTCCACCAAGGATTTTAGGAACAATGTCCAAGCGATTCCAGCTCCACCGATAGATTTATTCAATGCTCTCCAGCATATAAAGCATGTATAGAATTCAAGAAGGGGAGAAACTTCATGGTGAAGTAGAAAACCAAAGTTTTATTTTCCAAATAACATTGCACTTAAAAAATAACATAGAGTATCCAAATAAACACGGCCGCAGAACTTTCCCTGCAGGCTGGAACATGGTGACGTCACATATTTACTGCTCCACCCGATGTGTTTCCCTGTAACAGTCATTGACTGGGAACGACATGCAACCTGCAGGGAAAGTTCTGGGCTGTGTTTATTTGGATACTCTATGTTATTTTTAAGAGCAATGTTATTTGGAAAATAACACTTTTGTTTTCTACTGCACTATGAAGTTGCTCCCCTTCTTGAATTCCATACATGCTTTATATGCTGGAGAGCATTGAATAAATATAGCGGGGTAGCTGGAATCATTTGGACATTGTTCCTGAAATCCTTGGTGGAGCGATCATCACTTGGGAAGGAAGCTTTTTTTGCAGCTGAGCCACAGAGGATGATATCGCAGGTGGTTACTTTGATAACAAGCATGTTAAATCCCTATAATTTGGGATCCATCCTATCTGGTAAGAGGCTATTATAAACTTTCCCTCTCTGATGTAAGAAAATACAGCGCTGAACATCACGGATATACATGTTGGCATTGCATACACACAGACATTTATTTATCTATTCACAAATAATTTTTATTATTAATGTCTGTTGCTGTTTGCTGTCTGTTGCTGTTTGCTGTCTGTTTGCTGTTTGCTGTCTGTTTGCTGGGTTGCATTTTGGGGATTAAGTAGGAGTTAAAAACAAGAGTTAGAGTATACAAGTCTTGGTGTTTGTTTGCTGTTTGCTGTCTGTTGCTGTTTGCTGTCTGTTTGCTGTTTGCTGTTTGTTTGCTGGGTTGCATTTTGGGGGCTTTTCCTTTTAGTTTTTAATTTGCCTTTTGCTGTCACTTTTTAAATAGCTTTTTTTTTTTTTTCCTGGTTTCATCAGTCTATCAATTAAGGGGTGTGGTTAATTGCTCACAGGTGCCTATTTAACTGGTTGTAGGACTCAGTCTGAGCGTGCTCAGTCTGAAGCTGTGGAGCTTGGTGTAAGTGGAGCTGGATTAAGTGGGAGTTAAAAACAAGAGTTAGAGTATACAAGTCTTGGTGTTTGTTTGCTGTTTGCTGTCTGTTGCTGTTTGCTGTCTGTTGCTGTCTGCTGTCTGTTGCTGTTTGCTGTCTGTTTGCTGTTTGCTGTCTGTTTGCTGGGTTGCATTTTGGGGGCTTTTCCTTTTAGTTTTTAATTTGCCTTTTGCTGTCACTTTTTAAATAGCTTTTTTTTTCCTGGTTTCATCAGTCTATCAATTAAGGGGTGTGGTTAATTGCTCACAGGTGCCTATTTAGCTGGTTGTAGGACTCAGTCTGAGCGTGCTCAATCTGAAGCTGTGGAGCTTGGTGTAAGTGGAGCTGGATTAAGTGGGAGTTAAAAACAAGAGTTAGAGTATACAAGTCTTGGTGTTTGTTTGCTGTTAGCTGTCTGTTGCTGTTTGCTGTCTGTTGCTGTTTGCTGTCTGCTGTCTGTTGCTGTTTGCTGTCTGTTTGCTGTCTGTTTGCTGGGTTGCATTTTGGGGGCTTTTCCTTTTAGCTTTTAATTTGCCTTTTGCTGTCACTTTTTAAATAGCTTTTTTTTTCCTGCTTTCATCAGTCTATCAATTAAGGGGTGTGGTTAATTGCTCACAGGTGCCTATTTAACTGGTTGTAGGACTCAGTCTGAGCGTGCTCAGTCTGAAGCTGTGGAGCTTGGTGTAAGTGGAGCTGGATTAAGTGGGAGTTAAAAACAAGAGTTATGCCGCGTACACACGGTCGGACTTTTCGTCTACAAAAGTCCGACAGCCTGTCCGACAGACTTCTGGCGGACTTCCGGCGGACTTTCGGCGGACTTGCAGCAGACTTTCTAACGAACGGACTTGCCTACACACGACCACACAAAAGTCCGACGGATTCGTACGTGATGACGTACACCGGACTAAAATAAGGAAGTTCATAGCCAGTAGCCAATAGCTGCCCTAGCATGGGTTTTTGTCCGTCGGACTAGCACACAGACGAGCGGATTTCGGGGTCCGTCGTAGTTACGACGTAAAGATTTGAAGCATGTTTCAAATCTAAAGTCCGTCGGATTTGAGGCTGAAAAAGTCTGCTGAAAGTCCGGAGAAGCCCACACACGATCGGATTACCAGCCAGCTTTAGTCCGTCGGCGTCCGTTGGACTTTTGTAGATGAAAAGTCCGACCGTGTGTACGCGGCATTAGAGTATACAAGTCTTGGTGTTTGTTTGCTGTTTGCTGTCTGTTGCTGTTTGCTGTCTGTTACTGTTTGCTGTCTGCTGTCTGTTGCTGTTTGCTGTCTGTTTGCTGTTTGCTGTCTGTTTGCTGGGTTGCATTTTGGGGGCTTTTCCTTTTAGTTTTTAATTTGCCTTTTGCTGTCACTTTTTAAATAGCTTTTTTTTTTCCTGGTTTCATCAGTCTATCAATTAAGGGGTGTGGTTAATTGCTCACAGGTGCCTATTTAACTGGTTGTAGGACTCAGTCTGAGCATGCTCAGTCTGAAGCTGTGGAGCTTGGTGTAAGTGGAGCTGGATTAAGTGGGAGTTAAAAACAAGAGTTTAAAACAGGAGGTTATAACAGGGGTCATAGTACCTGTGTAGTGTGAGTATCTGAGTGTTGTCTGAGTAGTGTGTGTGGATCGTTAGTACTTGTGTATTGTGTACCTGTGTATTGTCTTGAGTATTAGTGCCAGGAAGCTAGCTGTTAGGTAATTTGGACAGGGTAAAATCCCCAAATCCTCACTAAATTTAATAGGTACGATGCCCGGCGGGTGTGGAGAGGCGACTCTTTGTACATCTTGCCGCATGTATGCGTTCCTTGATCATCCGATCGAGGGCGAATACTGCTGTGCAAAATGTAAGCACATTGTTTCCCTGGAAGCCCAGGTTCTGAATCTGGGGAAGCAACTGTCAGCACTGAGAAGTCCCTCCATACTAAAGGTGAGCCAGGAACGTACACGGCAGGTGCCGGCAGGGGCCAGCACAGAGGCGGGTGGAGACAAAGAGGTGCAGGCACTAGCAAAGAGTAGATGGGTGACAGTCAGGAGGGGTAGAGGGGGAAGTGCCAGAGAGGCCGATCCAGGACTGGAGCATCCCAATAAGTACGCTCCATTGAGTGACATTGGTGTAACCAGTCAGGGACCAGCACTGCTGGAGATGAGGGACTCTCCTAGCTGCCAGGGGAAGAACTCCTCCAGTGAGAGTGGGGGGGCAGCAAAGGGAAAGGAAAGACAGATTCTGGTGGTGGGGACTCAATTCTTAGGAGGACAGAGAGGGCAATCTGTAACCAAGACCTGAAGCGCCGAACAGTATGTTGTCTACCGGGCACTCGGGTTCGGCACATCACGGATCTTGTGGACAGATTACTGGGAGGGGCTGGGGAAGACCCGACTGTCATGGTGCACGTTGGCACCAATGACAAAGTCAGAGGCAGATGGAGTGTCCTAAAGAACGATTTTAGGGACTTAGGAGCTAAATTGAGGAAAAGGACCTCCAAGGTAGTGTTCTCAGGAATATTACCGGTATATCGAGCCACACCAGAAAGGCAGAGGGAGATTAGGGAAGTAAACAAGTGGCTGAAGAGCTGGTATAGTAAGGAGGGGTTTGGGTTCCTGGAGGACTGGGCCGACTTCTCAGTCGGTAACCGGTACTATAGAAGGGATGGACTGCACCTAAATGAGGAGGGTGCAGATCTGCTGGGAATGAAGATGGCCAAAAAGTTAGAGGGGTTTTTAAACTAGGCGATGGGGGGGAGGGTCCAGAGACAGTGATAGCCAGCGCGGAAGATATTTCAGAGGGTAGTATTGGGGGCATTAATGGTAGGTTAACCAAAGCACAAAAACACAAGGTGAGTATAGTAGCAAGTCCTAGTTGCAATCTTGAAACACCCAATACGAGGACAATATGCGACCGGTCTAAACTATGTGGCATGTTCACCAATGCCAGGAGCATGGCGGACAAGATGGGTGAACTAGAGATACTGTTGTACAAGGAGGATTTGGATTTTGTGGGAATTTCAGAGACCTGGTTCAACAGCTCTCATGATTGGCTGGCAAACATTCAAGGGTATACCCTATACCGCAAGGATAGAGAGGGTAAAAAAGGGGGAGGGGTATGCTTATATATCAAGAATAATGTACAAATGAATGTGAGAGATGACATCACTAAGGGGGCTAGGGAGGAGGTGGAATCTTTATGGGTAGAGCTCCAAAGGGATGAAGCTAAGGGGAAAAATAATACTGGGAGTATGCTATAGGCCCCCTAACCTGAGGGAGGAAGTGGAGACGGATCTCCTATCACAAATTGGATTAGCAGCAAGGATGGGAAGTGTTATCATAATGGGGGATTTTAATTATCCAGACATAGACTGGGCGGAGGGAACCGCGCATTCATTTAATTCATTCATTCATTTAAGGCTCGCCAGTTCCTTAGTGTCTTGCAGGACAATTTTATGGGTCAGATGGTAGACGCACCAACTAGAAATAAAACATTACTAGATCTACTGATTACCAACAATACAGACCTGATCACAGATGTGGAAATACGGGGCAATTTAGGTAACAGTGATCACAGGTCAATTAGTTTCAGTATAAATCACACAAATAGGAAACATGAAGGGAACACAAAGACACTGAATTTCAAAAGAGCCAACTTCCCTAAACTACAAACCTTGCTAAAAGGCATAAATTGGGATAAAATATTAGGAACAAAGAATACGGAGGAGAGATGGGTTTGCTTTAAGAGCATATTAAATAAGGGCATTAGCCAATGTATCCCATTGGGTAATAAATTTAAAAGAGCGAACAAACATCCTGGATGGCTTAATTCCAATGTAAAAATGCATATAAAAGCAAAGGAGAAGGCCTTCAAAAAATACAAGGTTGAGGGATCATCCTCAGCATTCAGAATTTACAAAGAATGCAATAAGAAATGTAAGGGTGCAATTAGGATGGCTAAGATAGAACATGAAAGACACATAGCGGAGGAGAGCAAAAAAAATCCCAAGAAATTCTTTAAGTATGTAAACAGTAAAAAAGGGAGGACAGACCATATTGGCCCCATAAAGAATGAGGAAGGACATCTGGTTACAAAGGATGGGGAGATGGCAAAGGTATTGAATTTATTCTTCTCCTCAGTCTTCACGAGTGAATCGGGGGGCTTCAGTAACCAAATTAAATTAAATTAAAATTAAATTAAAATTAGACTTAACATTAATAAATCACCGGGACCAGATGGCTTGCATCCGAGGGTACTTAGGGAACTCAGTCAGGTGATTGCCAGACCGTTGTTCCTAATTTTTACAGACAGTCTATTGACTGGAATGGTACCAGCTGATTGGAGAAAAGCCAATGTAGCACCAATATTTAAAAAGGGCCCAAAAAACATCCCTGGGAATTACAGACCAGTTAGCCTAACATCGATAGTATGTAAACTCTTGGAGGGGATGATAAGGGACTATATACAAGATTTTAGTAATAAGAATGATATCATTAGCAGTAATCAGCATGGATTCATGAAGAATCGTTCTTGCCAAACCAATCTATTAACCTTCTATGAGGAGGTGAGTTGCCATCTAGATAAAGGAAGGCCCGTAGACATGGTGTATCTGGATTTTGCGAAAGCATTTGACACAGTTCCCCATAAACGTTTACTGTACAAAATAAGGTGCGTTGGCATGGACCATAGGGTGAGTACATGGATTGAAAACTGGCTACAAGGGCGTGTTCAGAGGGTGGTGATAAATGGGGAGTACTCAGAATGGTCAGGGGTGGGTAGTGGGGTTCCCCAGGGTTCTGTGCTGGGACCAATCCTATTTAATTTGTTCATAAACGACCTGGAGGATGGGATAAACAGTTCAATCTCTGTATTTGCAGACGATACTAAGCTAAGCAGGGCAATAACTTCTCCGCAGGATGTGGAAATCTTGCAAAAAGACCTGAACAAATTAATGGGGTGGGCGACTACATGGCAAATGAGGTTCAATGTAGAAAAATGTAAAATAATGCATTTGGGTGGCAAAAATATGAATGCAATCTATACGCTGGGGGGAGAACCTCTGGGGGAATCTAGGATGGAAAAGGACCTGGGGGTCCTAGTGGATGATAGGCTCAGCAATGGCATGCAATGCCAAGCTGCTGCTAATAAAGCAAACAGAATATTGGCATGCATTAAAAGGGGGATCAACTGCAGAGATAAAACAATAATTCTCCCGCTCTACAAGACTCTGGTCCGGCCGCACCTGGAGTATGCTGTCCAGTTCTGGGCACCAGTCCTCAGGAGGGACGTACTGGAAATGGAGCGAGTACAAAGAAGGGCAACAAAGCTAATAAAGGGTCTGGAGGATCTTAGTTATGAGGAAAGGTTGCGAGCAGTGAACTTATTCTCTCTGGAGAAGAGACGCTTGAGAGGGGATATGATTTCAATTTACAAATACTGTACTGGTGACCCCACAATAGGGATAAAACTTTTTAGCAGAAGAGAGTTTAATAAGACTCGTGACCACTCATTACAATTAGAAGAAAAGAGGTTTAACCTTAAACTACGTAGAGGGTTCTTTACTGTAAGAGCGGCAAGGATGTGGAATTCCCTTCCACAGGCGGTGGTCTCAGCGGGGAGCATTGATAGCTTCAAGAAACTATTATATATTCACCTGAATGACCGCAATATACAGGGATATGTAATGTAATACTGACACATAATCACACACATAGGTTGGACTTGATGGACTTGTGTCTTTTTTCAACCTCACCTACTATATAACTACTATGTAATGTGGACTTTATTATTGGTTTCTTTATCATCTCACTTGTTATCACTATGTTATATATTTATGGTTATTATTTTTGGTTGCGCACTTTATTTTTGTATACATATAGCTGAATTGAGTATTTTCGATTTTCGAAGTTGCAGCACAGAAAAATAAATTCAATTTTACTTAATTTATACACAAACAATAAAAGGGTAAACGAAAAATATTAAAACTTATAAGTGTAGCAATATGGTTACATTTAATGAAGGTACAACATTTAGCAACTCACAGGGTTGATGATTAAAACAGGCAAAACTAAGTATGCAGTCACCCGGGGTAAAACTGTGACCTTCCCCCTGCACCGCCATCAACATCGTCCTTCCACGCTGTGCTCCACGAGCGCTTCAAGCCTCGCTTTGAGACTGCTCTACTGCAGGGTAGTCTTCCTCATCACAACTGCAGACTGACAGCGGTGAGAGCCGGCGGTGCGGAGGATGGTCTATGTGGACAGCTTTACCCCAGATGCCTGCATACTTAGATGTACCTGTTTTAATCATCAACCATGTGAGTTGCTAAATGTTGTACCTTCATTAAATGTAACCATATTGCTAAACTTAGAGGCACCTCTCTTCTCTTTTGTAATCTGTAGCTCCTGATAGATTTTGCTTCTAATCCCCTTGTGGAAGCTGCCATTTGTGGATGGACATTTTATGGTTACACAAAATATCACATTGCTATAATCTTTTTATATGGACTATAAACTGAAGGACTTATGAATAAATGGTTGTGGAACGAATCATCTGAGTTTCCATTATTTCTTATGGGGAAATTTGCTTTGGATTACAAGTGCTTTGGATTACAAGCATGCTTCCGGAACAGATTATGCTTGCAATCCAAGGTTTTACTGTACTTAAGGGTTCAGAAGTGTAAAATGTACATTTAGAATGTCCTGATTGTGTTTTTCTTAGAGGAGAACTCCATCTTATTATTTTATCACTTCCCCATCCAAAGATAAAAAGGTCCCAAATCCTTACTCATACTCTTCAGCACTGCTTTTTGAGTTGTCCTACATAATTGTCCTTGGCAATGGATTTAGCAATGACCTTTAAAAAAAAAAACATAATAAAGCCTGGGTATCTGATGCTGGCCATACACAGAATGATTCAACTGTTTGATGTTTGAAGAAAGAACTGTACATTTCAACAAATGATTGTGCTAAACAAGGTTGTTTGATAAATAAATGATCCATTTTCATTGAAACACGTGGGCATAAGAGAGGATTAGGTTCAATTCAGCTATATTGAGCTTTTTCCTTGTTGTGCCAAATGATTATTCTTGTGTGAAGGATTACATGCATGAACAGCACTAATTATGTCCTGATTGGGATGATTTCAGTGGAATTGGTAAACAATGCATGTACACATTTATGGATGAAGCTTTTAAAAGAAAAAACTTTCAATGATCGGATAATGTCTTGTATAACCACCATCTGCTGACCTTAGCTTAATGTATAAAATTGTTACTAAACCCACAACAGTAAAATCAGTCTGTATATGCAGTAAAGCATGCTTGTTATACTCACTTTGGAACCTAAGGGGTTAATCCTCTGTATTGCGTAAAAAGGCTGCTTGATCCTGTATGCACAGATCCTCTCATCCTTCCACTGACTCCAGAACAGGTCCAGATAAGACTGAGTTACTGGAGTCAGGCTGCACATGCTCAGTTTGGTGTGTATTGCTAGAGAGTCTTTATTTTCTTGGGAGGGTGCATGTGATCAGCACAGGGCCAATCAGCACTGTCCAGACAGAGAGTCAGGGGTCCTGGATCCTGATAGGACAGCTCAGTGCAGTATGGAAACTCCTCCAAGCTTTATCAGGAACTGATAGAAGTCACAAGACTGCTATATACTGGTATTTAGCAATTTATATTTACTAATAAATTGCTAAAAGGTATTTAGCAATTTATATTTGCTAAAATGATTGCATTTCCATGTTCTGTGTACCGTGGGAGACCAGATATAGTGACTGCAGGGTCCTAGGTTTAGTAACACCATAATGTCAATCAATAGCACGATATCCTTTAACTGCTAAACAAAGTTTTAGTTTCAGATTTTCACCTACAAAAGTCTATCCCCTTCTTCTCAGTTCAAACATTACTGCTACACAGGTTTTGTTAAAACTTTGTGTATCAGTACTGCTTGGACAAAGAAGAAGGGGGTACACTCCCAAAGTCTTGCTGTGCTGCCTCCAGCAGTTATGTGGGCAATGCCCTTGCATATGTGTAGCCTATGCTGTTCACAGTTTCTGCAGTGATTGTCTCTGCTACATTCAGGCCAGGCACAGAGGTCTCAGAAAGGGTTAGCTACTATTACAACAATTTAAGTTAAAAAATTGCCTTAACAATGTAACAGTGCAAAAGAAAAAGTACAATGGTCATTATTCAATTGTATTGTTGCAAGTGCACTAACACTGTCACCTACCTTAAGCATGATTTTCATCTAAATTACAATAATAATTAGAATCTGGCTCTTAAAGTGGATATAAACCCAACATTTTTTTTAAATTAAGGCTTGTACCTTGTACAGTATAGGATATCATTTTTCATCTGTGCCCAGGCTTGTCACGAAAAGTTAATCCAGCTCTGAGCAGTCCTCTTATCTTTATTCAGTAAGATAAAAACTGACAGACAGGGAAATAGTAGTCAGTTCTTCACCTGTGATGTGACAGACAGCTCCTTTCCTTATCTCATGTACAAGCTTGATAGACACATTCTGTGTACTTCACAATTCACATCCCCCCTTCCCTCCCCTCCCCTCTTTCTTCTCCAGCTCTCCCAGGATTGGCTGCCTTTCTGGGATTTGACTGGATGTTTCTCATCATGGGGTGTGATCCACAGATCAGTGTGAGAGGAGGAAATGCATGTATAGTGCAGTGAACTCACAGGACGGCCAGCAGAAGATACACAGACAAGTGATTTGATTTAGGGGAGCTGTATCTAGTCAGAGCTGGGCAGAGGAGAAGCTCCAATGATTAGATTATTGTTATGGTGCAGTGTGTGTGTGAGGTCACCTGATCACAGTTGCAACATTCATTTTGAGCACCAGGATGACCTCAAAGCTTACAGCCTACCCGTGTCACCTGACTGCTCCTACCAAGTCCCTACCTGTGTCACCTGACTGCTCCCACCAAGTCCCACTAAGTCCCCACTCATGTCACCTGACTACTCCCACCAAGTCCCTACTCGTGTCACCATACTGCTCCCACCAAGTCCTTACCCATGTCACCTGACTGCTCCTACCAAGTCCCTACTCGTGTCACCTGACTGCTCCTACCAAGTCCTTACTCGTGTCACCTGACTGCTCCTACCAAGTCCCTACCTGTGTCACCTGACTGCTCCTACCAAGTCCTTACTCGTGTCACCTGACTGCTCCCACCAAGTTCCTACTCGTGTCACCTGACTGCTCCTACCAAGTCCCTACTCGTGTCACCTGACTGCTCCCACCAAGTCCCTACCCGAATCACATGACTGTTTACACCAAGTCTATATTTTCTTGTACAAACATCACGCTGAATAAAGAAGTCATCCTCTCCAGGCTGCACCATGATGTCTCTTCCCATCCCCACCTTTTATCCAAATCATAGCTGTCTAATCATGATCCAAACATCTCCATCCTGTCATATCCATCCATCATGTCATATCCCATATCCATCCACATAATACAGGAGTTGATGAGAGAGTGTGCGGACATGATACAGGAGTTGGTCAGAGAGTGTGCAGACATGATACAGGAGTTGGTCAGAGAGTGTGCGGACATGATACAGGAGTTGGTCAGAGAGTGTGCAGACATGATACAGGAGTTGGTCAGAGAGTGTGCGGACATGATACAGGAGTTGGTCAGAGAGTGTGCAGACATAATACAGGAGTTGGTCGGAGAGTGTGCGGACATAATACAGGAGTTGGTCAGAGAGTGTGCGGACATAATACAGGAGTTGGTCAGAGAGTGTGCAGACATAATACATTAGTTGATTAGAGAGTGTGCGGACATGATACAGGAGTTGGTCAGAGAGTGTGTTAACATGATACAGGGTCAGAGAGTGTGCAGACATGATACAGGAGTTGGTCAGAGAGTGTGCGGACATGATACATTAGTTGATTAGAGAGTGTGCGGACATGATACAGGAGTTGGTCAGAGAGTGTGTTAACATGATACAGGGTCAGAGAGTGTGCAGACATGATACAGGAGTTGGTCAGAGAGTGTGCGGACATGATACAGGAGTTGGTCAGAGAGTGTGTGGACATGATACAGAAGTTGGTCAGAGAGTGTGCGGACATGATACAGAAGTTGGTCAGAGAGTGTGCAGACATAATACAGGAGTTGATTAGAGTGTGCGGACATGATACAGGAGTTGGTCAGAGAGTGTGCGGACATGATACAGGAGTTGGTCAGAGAGTGTGCGGACATGATACAGCTGCTGCCAAATGTGGGCGTGGCTTAAATTGTGTAGCGGTACCCCATAGAGGTTGCTAAGTATTATGGTCGGTCTGTCACCCTGCCCAGCCAGGCACACACTTTTTCATTCCTAAAGCAGTCCTTGCATTTTGTTTTTGTTTGTTTAATTGAGGGGAATGTGGATAGGGATGGGGACTCATGAGATGCCCAGGTGATCAAACATTGGAACTTGGGACTCTGTATACATCCTGCATATACATCACTCCATTTCTCCTCCTGAACATCGCTTCTGAGTAACGCTCCATACTCCTCCTGCACATCACTTACTCTTTTCTGAGTATCGCTTCACACTTCTCCTGCACATCACTTCCTATCTTCTGAGTATCGCTCCATACTCCTCCTGCACATTGCTTCCTATCTTCTGAGTATTGCTCCATACTCCTCCTGCACATCGTTTCCTACTTCTGAGTATCGCTCCATACTCCTCCTGCACATTGCTTCTTATCTTCTGAGTATCGCTGCATACTCCTCCTGTACATCGCTTCCTCTCTTCTCAGTATCGCTCCATACTCCTCCTACACATCGCATCCTCTCTTCTGAGTATCGCTTCCATACTCCTCTTGCACATCGCTTCCTATCTTCTACAATTTTTGTATTTTACATTTTAATTTTTTAGTATTTTTTTTTCTAAATTTTGGGGACCAGTGGATGGTGTTAGTAATAGTGTCGTGTCAGAATTTTTTTATTTTTATTATTTTTGTACAATTTATTTTTGTACAATTTTTTCTTTTTCACAATGATGGGGGGTGGGGTTTTATTTTTAAATATATTTTCTCACAGTGCTTTTGGGAAAGGAGGTGGGAGGGTGGGCAGTGGTTGGTGTCAATGGGGCAATGGACGGTGTTAGTGGGGCAGTGGATGGTGTCAGTGGGGCAGTGGACGGTGTCAGTGGTCGGTGTCAGTAGGGCAGTGGTCGGTGTCAGTAGGGCAATAGTCGGTTTCAGTAGGGCAGTGGTCGGTGTCAGTGGTTGGTGTCAGTAGGGCAGTGGTCAGTGTCAGTGGTCGGTGTCAGTAGGGCAGTGGTCGGTGTCAGTGGTCGGTGTCAGTAGGGCAGTGGTCGGTGTCAGTGTCAGTGGTCGGTGTCAGTAGCGCAGTGGTCGGTGTCAGTGGTTGGTGTCAGTAGGGCAGTGGTCAGTGTCAGTGGTCGGTGTCAGTGTCAGTAGGGCAGTGGTCGGTGTCAGTGGTTGGTGTCAGTAGGGCAGTGGACAGTGTTATTTTTTTTATTTTCTGTTTACAAGTTAATTTGTTCTTAATTTTTTTCACAATCCCTTTTGGGGTTGGGGGGCTTGGGGCTCTGGACCGTGTCGGTATGGGGGGGGGCGGTTATGGTGTCAGTAGTCAGTAGAGAAGACAGAGGCTCCTCTCCATTCATAAACTGAAGCAGAGTAACACACAGGTTACTCTGCTGAGTTATCACAGAACACAGGAGCGAGCGGTAAGGAACACTCACTATGTCCCATTCAGAAAAGAAAGAGGCCAGCAAATGAAATACTGGCCCCTTTCTCTGCTCTCCATCCTGACAGATTCCCCCGCGCCCCCCAGCCTACGGAGGAGGAGAGGAGAGGAGGGAGGGAAGCCGGCTGTGGGAGACGAAGAGCGTGGAGGAGGAGGACACGGAGGGGGACCAGAGAAGAAGGAGGGGGGGGTGGAGAACACGGGTTCTGGAGGAGGAGGAAGACACAGGGGACAGTCGGGGATGATCGGTGCAGCGGGGGACAGCTGTGAGCACCAATCTCCCTGCACGGCCACTCAGCTTGTCTACCCTCGTGGAGCTCAACCCAGCCATCGCCGTGATCCTTTCAATACTAGGAGCGGTGGAGTGACACCAGGCAGGCAAGCTACTGTTTAAATGATCGTTTTTAATCCTATATTTATATATATAAGTGCAATATGTAAGGGGGGATTTGGGGTTTAATTAAAAACAGTTTTAAACTGAATTATACTATGAGAGCTTCTTTATCCTTTGAGCATGATCACTGATGAGCTTGGGATCCAGTAGCAATCTATTGGAGCCTGGCATTCCAGGATAGAACACAGTGTGAACCCATACAGACCTAATACTGGTGAAATTACGTTAGAAGCTAAAGAGGTAGTCTGTACCATGATCCGATGACCAGAGGAGGAAGTCTGCTTATTTGTGGAGTTTAAGGCTGATTTTCACCTGATTTCTGATGAGTGTAAAATCTTAAGGGAGCGGTGTCCCACGTAGTGTGGTGAAGGGATGAAGATTCTGAGGAATTAATAATTACAATTTTTTCAACACTCCCCCACGCACTGTTGGTTATTTTGTTACAGCTGATTACTCTACAGAGACTTTTTTATACTTTTTAATATCTAATAGGCTAATGCCTATATCTCCTTAGGGTGTGTAGACATATTTTTACTTCCTCATTCACTTAATAGCAGCAGCTGAAGGGTCTGTGACGTGTCTATTTTAACAGATTCATGAGCGCTGAGGGAAAGTGGATGTTTGCTGTTTAATGATTATTTACTTTTACCGTTTTGTGCTCAGTATTCATCAGTGATAAAACAAAGTCCATCCATGTGTAAAAAACATGATTCAGGTGTGAGATCTCAGTGTTAAACAATCCAGCCAGTGCTCCTCCATGTGCACATAGAACTGCTTACTAGAGCAATAGACCCCATGTTCAAAGAGGTTATGCGGCACTTTAGCACAAATCCTTTCTCCGCTTTCTCCCGTGGGTGTTCTGACGTCACCACTGTGCTCTGCCTTAAATACATTTCATCTCAAGGGACATCTTCCTGGGGCATCAAAGTAGCGGTGATAGGTGACTACTACCTTGTTTATATGGACTAAAGGTTCCACACACCAGACAATGCCTTCTGCTGGACTACAGACTAGGGGTGGTCCCGATGTTTGGATCGTAACATAAGTTCAACTCGAATATCGGGTGTTCGTTTGTTCACAAACAAACCAAACATATGGGGCGATTGCGGCAAGTTCAAGCGCTGCGGATCGCCCCATAATGCACTGCGAGATCATGACTCAGGGGGCTAAGTCCAGTGGCGTGCAGGCAGTTTAATATATATATAATTTATACACAATGCAGTCAGTGTAGAATATACAGTGCAGGCAATGTATGAATATATATATATATATATATATATATCGTGTAATAAATATATATACACGCATTCAGTGTAGACTATATATGCAGTGCAGGCAGTCATATATATATAGTGCATTGAAGTGGTTAAGAGGAATCCTATGATAGAATTAAGAGAAAAAAACGGCATGAGGTCCCACCGAAATCAATACCAGGCCCTTTGGGAAATCAAATGCCAAATATACCACATTAAGGTGAAGACTGACATCTCCCTTGGGTTCAAATGTACAGTATGTATTAAGTCCATTCTAGTGTGTCTTCCACCTTAAAAGTAGCAGGTCTGAGGTCTCACACTGATCTCCAATCCCAGAGGACGTCAGTTGTGGGGAAAGGCATTGGGCGAAGTTAGTGTGTGACGTCATTGCGTATTGGCATGTTGGTTGGTTTCCACGGCCATACATTTGAATCTTATGGATCGCTTGTTTTTATTAACCTCTATGTAAGTGCAATACTTTTTATAATAAAAATTGATTTGAATGTACTGCATCATGAGGCCTCTTCCTGTTTATGCTTTATATATGAATGCTGATGATTGGCATTTGGAGTAAATGACCAGGCATGCTGGTTTTATGTGAGGATTATGCCATCACATTCCATCAAGCTATCCGGGGGTCTGGCAGCGAGAGTACTGACCTCTTCCTTGGGATACATAAGTGCATTTGATCTCAGTAACTCAAGATCATCTCGTCTGGTAAGAGGTCCTTTTTACTTAAGGAGTACTTATATCACTGGAGCACTTTTTGTGTTGAATTGCAGGTAATTTTGATTTATTCGGACAACACATTTTTATTTAGCTGTTACTAAACTGCATATTCAGTCTCATCACCTGCCTTCTGAGGCACCACACCCTACCACCTCCTCCACTCTTAGGCTGGATTCACACCTATGCATTTTTTGCGCATTTTGCAGATTTGCATTACAGATCGTGTTCCATAGGAAACCATGTTAAATGGACTCTAGTGCAAATCTGCAAAATGCAAAAAGCACTAAAACATAGGTGTGAATCCAGCCTTACATGGAGCCAGCATGCTTGATGTGATTCAAACCCATGCATGGGTACAACCATACAAATCCTAACAACCAGGCCACAAAATCAGCTACAAATACCATTCAATGATTCAGTCCAATTTCCGCTCAGCTGGCTAAGTACACTTATTAAGGAAACCTGCCTTTAAGAAGAAATGCAACAGCAATGTTATACACTTTTTTTCTACCATTGTATCTCAATATAGGCTTGCTGTTAGCATTCGAGACCTATAGCTAACAATAGCTAACCTTTGATTCTCTGATTTATGTTCAGTCTAACAATTCAACAGGTGGGCTGATATAATAGAACAAAATTGGTAATTACTGTATTAGTTTTAAAATGCAATAAATGCAGTTAGTTGCAATGCAATTTAGCCCTCAGTTACAGAACACTAATTTGGGGTTTGAGAGTTTCAGCTATCAGTGTATCTAAAGATACATATCAAATTTATAATAGCACAATCAGTATGCTTTATTTTAGGTGGATATTTTTATTTGCATAAATTCTATGTAATAAATTGGATTTCTTGGCTCCTCTGAAAAATTAATTATTAACTAAGACATAGCCATGGATAAAATTACACAAGGTTAGTTTGGGATTTTGAAAAACGCAGGCTCCAGGGAGGGATCAAGTAGCTCTGCTACTTCTTGTGATATACACAAGCCATCAAACTAAAATTCTCTAGAGAACTGGTAACATCAGGGCTTGTTCTGAATGAGGAGGATCAGATTTAATAGGGGTGGACTGCATTGGTCAGAAAACAAGCCTATGGCATCCTGCCAATGCGTCCGAGATAGATACAGTAGACATAGGAGTAAAAATACATATAATATATATATATATATATATATATATATATATATATATATATATATATATATTTATTTATTTAAAGAAGGCAGTAGTACTATACTATAAATACCTATGGCCATAGCTGAAGGGGCAGGACTATACAATATAATAATATATAAAGGTGCCCCTCATCTCCTGTTTGCTAGGATACCATTGTTGGAGGACCCTGTGTTCCCCTGGATGTCAGCAAACAGCACATACTTAGATCCTACTGCAGTTACTCCCTTTGTGGGACCTGATCTCCTGGAGTTAGGCCCATCTTTGATTTCTGAAAAATAAAACGCAGTGCCTAAATATAGAAATTATAATAATAAACAGCAGCCCACTAGAAACAGATATTTAGTCAAAATCCTTTAAAAGTTCCCACTTTTCATGTGTGCTTCTACCATCCAAGGAGAGAAATCACCACCGCTTGTGACTAAAGCCAATACCGCAGTCACCAGCTCACAAATTTGACAACGGCATGTGTAAGACATCACAGCAACCCTCTATGGATAACAAATCTCCCTCCCTCCATCCATCCATCTATGATCTTCTCATCACAGTATCCGTACTCTGATTCACTAGGGGGAGCTTGAATCACAAAAGCATTGTATGGAAAGAAGATCAGTGACCGCATATAGCCAGAAACACCAGAAGGGGTCGGGGGAACTCACTTCACAAACAAGTAATATCCAAAAAAAGGCATCCAGATGCTTGACATACAAAAAAAACAATGAAAAACAGTAGTGAACTTACGTCAATGACTGCAAACTCCGAAAACGGAAGTGGTGGCATGACGTCAGCTCGTAGCCCCTCCCAGACACGTCTCGTGCCAACGCACGTCTACAGTACTGACCAATATGTTCCCTGAGCTTCACAGTACTGGCCCATATGATCTCTCAGTTTACTGATCCATATGCTCTCACAATCTACAGTACTAACCCATATGTTCTCTACATATCTAACCCTTTCGCTCTATTATTACATACAATAAAAACACAACAAAGAAGAGACACTTGCAACTGTTTGAGGAAATCCCATTTCTACTAGGCAGTGGGCATTAATGAGGATTTTTTTCATCACTATTGCAACTTGTGCAGCCTTGATTTAGACACTTTAATTTAAGCCTTAAGCCTCGTACACACAATCGGATTTTCCAATGGGAAATGTGTGATGACGGGCTGTCGGCAGAAAATCCGACTGTTTGTACGCCCCATCAGACAATTGTTGTCGGATTTTCCGCGGACAAATGTTGGATGGCAGGCTTTAAAAGTTTCCGCGGACAAATGTCTGTTGTCGGATTTTCAGAGCGTGTGTACACAAGTCCATCGGACAACAGTCTAAAGTACAAACATGCATGCTCAGAAGCAAGGATGAGCCAGAAGCGGTCTTCTTTAATGGGATAATAATGAAGCTGCTTTGCTGGTAATACTGATGAAGTTATTGCAAACACATTTTTAAAGGTTTTTTTTTTCTAGTGATATCAAGAATAATATTATTATGCTTGTTATTTTTTTTTTGGTGCAAGTTACCACAACACCATTATCCCCTAGTTTTTAAGATCAAAGATACAACAATGTTGGTGTCCCTTGTTAATTTTTTTTTTTTTTTAATTGTTTATTTAAATAAAGAACACGGCGCACATGGACCAACAGGTTACAGAGAATCACATGTATCAAGTAACATACACAGTTCAATATAAAGACAAACATTCTCGTATGTTTTTGCCGTGCCATGACGTCATCTCTCCTGTTATTGAAAAACAGTGCATATTCTCGAATAGACCAGTAGTATGTTGAATGTGGATTCATTAATGAACAGGTGACAATATATTGCACTATATTCCATTGCGCCGGTTCTCTTTTTTTTCTATATATATAAGTATAAAAAAGAGGTAGAGAGTACTAGAGACGAAACAAGAAAAGAAAAAGAATAAAAGAAAGAGGAGATGCAGGGGAGCGAGGGGGGGGGGGGGGGAAATATAGGAAGGAGAAAGAGGAGGGTGGGGGGGGGGAGGGATTGGGTCTCACGAACATGGAGGATTGGGTAATCTGTGTTTATATAGAATTCTATGTCACTGCTTTTGAGATATCAGCATCCCATTGTGGACATTCCCGTTCTCACAATACACCATCAGCGTTTCTCAGAGATTGGCCTGCCGTCGAATAGATAAATATCGACCACAGTTGCCAAATCTTGGAGAATGTTTCTTCTCTGTGTTGTGCTGTGTGGATGAGGTCCTCCATTTTTCTTATGTCCTCGACTTTCCCCAGCCACATATCAATAGTTGGTGGGAGGGTGGATTTCCAGCAGAGTGGTATGCAAGCTCTAGCTGCATCCAGCAGATGTCGTATGACTGATTTCTTGTATATCTTGTCAGGAATGTCTGTGGCATGTAATAAAAAGAATTCTGGGTCTTTTTTAATTGTCCTGTCGGTAAACAGTTGCACAGTCTCGTGTATCACTTTCCAAAAGCGTGTGAGTTTGGGGCAGGTCCAGAATATGTGTAACAAAGTACCCTTGTTCCTTTGACATCGCCAGCACATATCTGATGTTGTGGGGAATAGTTTGTGTAAGAGTGTTGGGGTTCTGTACCATCTGGAAAGTACTTTATAATTTGTTTCCTGGGTCTTAGCGCAAATGGAGGACTTGTGTATGAATCGAAGTATGTATTGCCTCTTTGTGGGGTTAAAACTACAGTCCAACTCCTCCTCGCATTTAATCAAACCCGGGAGTATGTAGTCTGATGGGGGTGTATTCAGTAGATTGTAGGTCAGTGAGAGTGTATGTGGTAGAACGCCCGTATCGGTACAGAGTTCTTCTAGAGTCATAAGTCTTTGGTCACCATCCGTGGAAGGTGGAATGGAGTTGAGGAAATGTCCTAATTGAAGTGTCCGCATGAAGTCTAAGTGGAACGTCCCCGTGGGATTAGACAGCTCCGCGTATGTTCTCCAGCGTCCTCCAGTACTAAAATGGGAGGCCATATGTACACCTGCTTCCCCTAACCTCTGAAAGATTCCATCCTGTAAGCCTGGTGTGAAAAAAGGGTTTCCTATAATTGGATATAGGGGTGAGTTCAGAGATAAGATGGTCGTTTTAGAGATTAGTTTGGCACAAATTCAGGCCGTGTTGCCTATTAGAGGGTGGCGTTTAAGTTCCACTGGAAGGCCCCGGTAACACCACGAGGTGCCTCCCAGTGGGATTATGGTGTGGGATTGCTCTAGTTGGGTCCATAACTTGGTCTCTCTGTGTCGACGCCAATCGATGAGTCTTCCCAAGTGTACCGCCTGATAGTAAGCGCGAATGTCAGGTAATGCCAACCCCCCAGAGGACTTAGGAAGCACAAGTAGTTTGTTTGGGAGTCTGGGTCTTTTCTTAGCCCGGACAAAGTCAGTAAATATCGCTTGTACTTGTTTGAAAAAGCCGGGAGGTATATGTATAGGTAGGGCCTGTAATAGGTACAATATTTTCGGGTGAATAGACATTTTCAGGATGTTACAACGCCCCAGCCAAGAATACAGGCTGGATTGCCATGTATTTAGCAATGTTTTTATTTTTGTTAGTAGTGGTGGAAAGTTGGATTCGTACAGCTTCGAAAATGTTTGGGGAATATATGTACCCAAATACCTTAGATCTTTGTTTGTCCATTTCAGTTTAAAACTGGCTTTGAGGGATGTAAGTTGTGTTAGTGGGACCCCAACGCTCATTGCCTCTGATTTCGCCAAGTTAATTTTCAAGTAGGAAAGAGCTCCATATGTGGAAAACTCTTTTAGCAAATTCGGTAGGGAAATGATCGGGTTTAATAGTGAAAACATCAAATCTTCAGCGTATGCTGATATCTTATATTGAGTATGTCCCATGGATATTCCTGTAATGTCCGGGTTTAGTCTGATGTGGCATAGGAAAGGTTCCAAAGAGAGTGTGAAGAGAAGGGGTGAAAGTGGGCATCCCTGGCGCGCGCCGTTCACAATTTGGAAAACGTCTGACGTTACGCCATTAACCCTGACCCTAGCAGTCGGTGCGGTATATATTGCAGAGATCCAGTTCAGCATAGTATTCCCTAGGCCAATGTGCCTTAACGTTGCGAACATAAACGACCAGTTTACCCGGTCAAATGCCTTTTCGGCATCCGTGCTGAGAAAAAACGTTGGTAAACCTGCTAAGTTGGCCTTATAGAGTAAGTTCAAAACTTTAGTGGTGTTGTCCCTCGCTTCTCTAGTTGGGACGAAGCCCACTTGGTCTAGGTGGATCAAGCTGGTTACGTGCTGCTGTAATCTAGTGGCTAATATTTTAGTCAACACTTTAAGGTCGGTATTCAGTAAAGATATGGGGCGGTAGCTACCACATTGAGTCGGGTCTTTGTCTTCTTTGTGAATAACTGTTATTTGGGCTTGTAACGTGTTGTGGTGTAGTAAGCTTCCCTTACCTAGATCATTGAAGAGCTTGGTTAAGTGCTGGCCTAAGGATGGGAGGAGGGTCTTGTAGTATTGGAGTGTAAGACCGTCTGGTCCAGGAGCCTTTCCTTGTTTGGTATTTTTTATTGCCAATTGTATGTCTGTTAGCCTCCCTGACGGTTTTCCCGAGTGTGGCTCGGGGTTAAAATTCAGTACCATTAGCGGTAACCCAGAGCCACACTCGGGATTGCATTGCAGGATCCTGGGGCGGCGTTACTTACCTTGTCCCCGGGATCCTGCGATGTCACCCGCAGTGTCCGAGGGCTCTGTCCTCCTCCGAAGCCTCTCCGTGCCAGGCTCCGTTCCCTGCGAGCGGCGCGACGCACGGGGGCGGAGCCTGGCGGCAAATTCAAAAAAATGTCAAAAGCATAACACATACAGTACTGTAATCTTACAGATTACAGTACTGTATGAAATGATTTCACATCCCTTTTGTCCCCAGTGCTTTGTCCCATGCCCTGCATACAATTTTACATGATATACACTGTTCTTTCTGCCTGGAAACTGGAGATTGTCCATAGCAACCAAAAAGTGTCCCTTTACGTCAAAAGTGGCTTTAGACCAGCTAGAAACCAGCGATAGTAAATTAGAACACTTGCAGAATTGAGCGATAGTGAATTGTGGGGAAATTTATTTTATTACTATTTTTTTTTTTTTTTTTTTAATTATTTATTTTTATTTATTATATTATAATTTATGTTTTTGTGTTTCAAACTTTATCATACCCGGGATATCTACTAGACTCTGGTTTGGACAGATTTAAGTGTGTTATTGTTAAGATTTACAGACCTACAATATAAAACGCCAAATTTCCATGCAAAATAATGGTACCGCTTTCAGCACCTAAAATCCGAAATAATCATACCGCCAGGGAGGTTAAAGTTATGGGTTCGTCTAGTAGATCTCACGTCATAGTCGATAGGGTCGGCATGTTGAAGTTCGCTACGTATTCTGCTATGCGTTCTGGGGGAGGTTGTGGCATGTTTAGATTGTATAAGGTTTCATAGTATGTCTTAAATTCTTGTGTGATTTGCTGGGGTAAGGTTGCTCTCTGTCCCGTTGGAGAGTATATGTGCGGAATGTATGATGCCATTTTCTGCGATTTTAAAGATTGACAAGTAATCTACCACATTTATTGCCCGATTCGTAAATCTTTTTTCGGGATATTTGGAGAGCCGCCTTAGCCTTAAAGTGAAGAAGGTCTGTTATCTGCATATGTATCGTATCCAATTCGCTACCTAGAGATCTGGTCGGTGTCTGTTTGTGTACAGTTTCCAATTTGTGGAGTTTGTCAAATAGCGACGATAGTTTTGCTGTCCTTTGTTTTTTGAGCCGTGCCTCATGTTTTATGAGCACCCCGCGGATCACCGCTTTGTGTGCTTCCCAAATTAGCCCTCCGTCTCCGTCAACTGTGGTATTAGTGTGAAAGTAGTCTCCAAGGTTTCCTCTGTCCCCTAAAAAAATCATTTAGGGCATATTGCATTGTAACTGGGGCATGGTCAGAAAAAAAGGTGTAGTCTCGTTCCCCTGGGTGAAAAAGACACCAGGTATCTACCAACTGTGCGGCATGGAGGGCCGCTAACATCCCTTTGCGTGTGCCTCGTGGGGAAGAGGACTTGCCTGTCGAGGTGTCTTCTATAGGAAGCAAGGGCAAGTTAAGGTCACCGCCTATAATAAGTTGGCCTTCCGAGAAACCCTGGAGTAATTTTAAGTGTCGTTTCATAAATGAGTCTTGTTGGCTATTTGGGACATAGAAATTTGCAATGGTCACTTTTGCGCCGCCAATTAGGCCCTTCAGAAAAAGAAATCTACCCGCCGGGTCTGCCTTCTTTTCTACTAAGGTCCACGGGACCTTTGCAGAGATCTGGATACCTCTAGATTTGGCGTCAGAGTGGATGGAGTGATATACTGTCGGGTAATGCCTGTTTTTGAGTATCGGGAACTTATTTTCCCGGAAATGTGTCTCCTGTAGCAGTACAACGTCAGCTTTCATGCGTTTCATGTCGTTTAAAAACATTTGTCTTTTTTCAGGGACGTTAAGCCCCTTTACATTAAGGGTGACAATATTGATAATCTCCATGTTCGTGAGAGAATATTAAAGGTGTGGGAGGGACAAGAAAAAGAGGAAGGAAAGCAGGGAGAAAGAGAGTTATAGTGGTGAGAGATGAGAGAGTATAAAGAGGAAAGACCACTCTAGAGTGGCAGTGGGTGTCGTGCAGGAAAAACCTTCAGTCGACCCAATCCAACAGAGTTGGATAGCTAATGTGAAGTTGAAAATTAATTCAACACCCACCAGTATTACCTGGGATGAGGCGATTGCCTAATTGGAGGAGTGTCTAGCAAGGGCCTTGGGAGGAGGGCTATATCCTCCCCATACCCTCGGACCCAACTTGTAAATGTATATGTGAGCACAGAGAGCACTTCCCCCTGCACAGGACTAAAACATGTATGTGTAAGTGTATGAACACCCGGAACTTCTCGAGCATAACAGTAACAATAACATTGTAGATAATAACATTTTAAGTTGGACCATACAATTTGCTGAACAATATTTCTGGTTGGTAGTAAAATAACCTGAGCTAAAGTGCCCTTCTCAAGTCTAACGTAAGTGGTAGAACCCAGCTATCAGTAAACGGTAAATCTCTTTGTATGTTGTTACTATCTAGACCTGTACTGATATCTTTAGAGCATGATGTCTAGTATGTGGGGTAGAACAGCAGGATATCGATCCAGCTTCCCTCTTCTATATCCCCTATATCAAATTCACCCCACAGCCCTCCCTCAATCAACAGTCTCTGGCCGTGCTATATTTAAACATCAATCCTCTCACCTCCTACGGGGGCGATATCACCAAATGTCTCACAGATTATATCAGCATACAACCTCAGCACGACTCTCCCCTCTCCCCCTCCCAATCCCAAACACCCGCAAAAAGGCTCACGTTTCCCCTCCAGGGGGTCCCGCGTGTTCTGCAGGAGAACCTGTAACTCAACAGTCACAACGTTTGATGTTGCTGTAAGGAACGGTTTCCCGGACATCCTCTTGCGGTCTTCTATTAGTGCAGAGAGTGTCAAGGCATTCCGGCTCCCATTGCTGTGTCAGATTCAGTGGGCAAGTGGGGGGGAGGGGGGGTAAAAATTCCCCCAGATACTCAAGCTACACATAGTCATGTCAAGGCGAGGGGCGGGGGGAGGACAGGGGGGCGGACAGCAGCAAAACCTCCATCTCTGCTCGTCGTCGGAGAGGTTTTCAAATCTGCATTGTTTAGTACTGTGCACCTCGGGGTAAGCTGGGACAGCCCAGGAAGCTCCTCCGGCAGACTCGCAAAAAGGTTGTTCAGAGCGGGGAGTACTGGAGGGGGAGCAAGTCACTTCCACACGCGGAGTGTGTAATCAGGCTGGTGAAACACATATCACTTGGGTAGGGCAGCGGTATGAGTAGGTCAGATGTCAACCAGAACAGAAAAAAGGAAAAAGAAAAATAATGGCCAACAAAGGTATAAGAAAATCAACGCAAGATGGGGTCTCACTATACTTTTAGGACTCACGTGCACCATTATCAGGACGGGCGCAGGATCGACCCCGAGATCTCTGTGAGCGGGCAGAAGGATTGGATCTGCTCGTGGTCGGGCCCAGTCGGCCGGTAGGTCGCGGAATCCCCTGCAGCCAGTTCGGTACTTGGACCGGGTCTGCTCCCATAAAGTCAAAAAGGGCTGGAAGGTCTGCTGGTGTGCACAGCGTGAAGGAGGCACGGTCTGTGCGGAAGATCACCGCTAGTGGGTACCCCCATCTATATGTGCAGCCATGACTTCTTGCCTGTTCCAGCACCGGTTTTAACATGGCGCGGCGCTGTAGCGTGGCCCTCGATAGGTCCGGGAGAATCTGGATGTGGGCACCGTCAAATTCAATGTCCCCCTGGTCCCAAGCTTTTCTTAGCAGGGTTTCCTTCTGCGCATATCTATGCAGGTGACATAAGACATCGCGGGGTCTGGCTGGATCCTTGGGTTTGGGGCCCAGGGTGCGATGTATCCTGTCTATTTCCAGGTGCGGTGGAGGGTTATCCAGTAGGCCCTGAAAGATCGCCGTCGCCGCTAAATCTTCCGGGCCTGTGGCTTCTGGGATTCCCCGTAGCCGCAAGTTGTTGCGGCGGCTACGGTCTTCCATCTCCTCCAGGTGGAGCTGCATCTCCTGCGCTTCTAGTAAATGAGCTTGCTGTGATTGTTCCAAGGCCTGCATCCTCCCTTCCAGGGGGAAATCCTGGTTTCTCCTGCAGTGACCCGGTTTTCCACTGTGTGCAAGGCAGCTCTCACTTCTTGGATATCCTTACTGTGCGCCTCCTCTATTCTTAGGATCAGGGCCTCAATGACTGCTCTCGTGGGGAGAGCCTCCAAGTCCGCTCTTGTGGGGAGAGCCCTGAGCATGCTGCGGAGGTCGTCCTCTATAAAGCTCTGACTTAATGAGGATCTCTGTGCGGAGCAGGGCTGGTGTCCCCGTGAGCAGCAGGGGCGTCAAAGCGTGGGCAGCAGAGGTCATCCGAGCTCCGATGGAGGACGATGGTGTGCGGGCCTCACGTGGCGCGGATACTATGGCGCCGGGAGATAAATCCAACTTGCCTCTGAAAAAATGTGGGATCCCGGGTTGTGAGGGCCGATAGTGGGTTCCCCGGGTAGCTGATCTTGTCCTGTATCTTTTGGGGTTGCTCATACCGTGCTCACTGGAGATAAAAGTTGTTTTGTGGTCCGTATAGGCCGGGACGGACAGGGAGCTCCTCCAAAGCACGTCTTTACTCGGCCATTGCTAAGCCACACCCCGTCCCTTGTTAATTTTACATTGTATTTTTTATAATGTAACTGCCTACTCCCAAACTGTCATTTGAAGTAAAACACATAGCCAAGTATTATTCTCCACAATTTTTTTTTATTGTGCATTAAAAAAAGAAAACAAATACAATTAGACATGCTATCTGCCAATAGAACTTAACCAAAAAGTGCATTCTATGCATCCAAAAGTATAGAAAATATACAAAATATAATCATTATTCAACCAAAAACCAAACTAAAAGCCTCATGCATGTGTCCTGCTTCTTAATATAGGAGGTCCATAATGCCAAGAGTTGGTGAAAGCAGGGGTCCGTTATCCAGAGATAATTCCGAAAATCGTCTGGATTATTCTCCTGGAGCTCACGCAGAAAAGGCATATGACATAATTGGTCATGATTAATAAAGCAAACAATTTTTGTTCCAAGAAATCCTCCTCCTCCTGTTCCTGGACTTGGGTCAAATCAATAACTCCAAGGCCAATAATAAATAACACGTTATCTCCTCTGATTCCGCAACATGGCTGGTTGACGAACGGCCGCTCAGAAACTAACTGAAAAATGCAAAATGAAAAGCGCGAATCAACACTCACCAAACTTCTACTAACATGAAATTAGCAGAAGGCGCCCAAAGAGTGCCGCTAAAGAGCTGGAAAAACGTATTACGTCACTATGTTCGTGTTTGTTGGCTGACAATTGTGTGCAGTTTGTATGCAAGACAAGTTTGGGGCCAACGCCCTTTGGACAAAAGTCAGAGGTTTTGTCTGCGGAAAATCCGATCGTGTGTAGGAGGCTTTGATCAGGACACTACCCGAATGGAGATAGCATGTTCACCCTGTGCTTATGTGTCTCCCCACACTCCAAACGCATGCTGATAGGTTAAGTGTCTCCTGTCTAAATTGGCCCTAATATGAGTATGTATGCATGTGAGGTAGAGACTTTAGATTGTAAGTTTTTGAGGGCAGGGGCTAATGTGAATTTATAAAATACTGTCTGTAAAGCTCTGTATAAATCCTTGGAACTATATAAATACCTGTAATAAATATATTTCTAAGACTAATGTAGAGTAGAACTTTCTGCAGTACGTTCAGCTTATTCCACAGGTCCTGCACCAAAAACTACCTGTGTACAACTGCAGGAATCAAGAATAACTGATTCAAAACTACCTTGACCTAGCAATATCTGAAAGAGGCTATGACTGTACAACCTTCATCTGTTTTCATTATGTATTATTAAATAGGCACATACCATTAACACTGAGCCTTCTCTAAATACGACACCACATCCCAATATCACATTATACCATATATTCAAATGTAGTAGGGTTTTTAAGGTGTCACACATACAATACATCTACCATGTTTTCTACCAATTTCTCATTGAGCTCAAGAACAAGAATTTGTTTAGTACAGTAACGTAATGCTTTAAAAGCAATAGTATGGTACGCCCATCAACTGATTGTTACAATAGCATACATTATGGTAAGAAAAAGATCATATCTCCCGATATGTACCCTACCCTTATTCTGTACGCAATAATCTAAGGAGGATAGTACCTTTGAAGCATTTCACAGTATAAATCTGCTTCTTTAGAAAGTACAGTCAGGTCCATAAATATTGGGACATCGACACAATTCTAATCTTTTTGGCTCTATACACCACCACAATAGATTTGAAATGAAACAAACAAGATGTGCTTTAACTGCAGACTTTCAGCTTTAATTTGAGGGTATTTACATACAAATCAGGTGAACGGTGTAAGAATTTTAAGGGACCAAAAGTAATGGGACAATTGGCTGCTCAGCTGTTCCATGGCCAGGTGTTTGTTATTCCCTCATTATCCCATTTACAAGGAGCAGATAAAAGGTCCAGAGTTCATTTCAAGTGTGCTATTTGCATTTGGAATCTGTTGCTGTCAACTCTCAATATGAGATCCAAAGAGCTGTCACCATCAGTGAAGCAAGCCATCATTAGGCTGAAAAAACAAAACAAACCCATCAGAGAGATAGCAAAAACATTAGGTGTGGCCAAATAAACTGTTTGGAACATCCTTACAAGGAAAGAATGCATCTGTGAGCTCAGTAACACCAAAAGACCCGGAAGACCATGGAAAACAACTGTGGCGGATGATCGAATAATTCTTTCCCTATTGAAGAAACCCCCTTCACAACAGTTGGCTAGATCAAGAACACTCTCCAGGAGGTAGGTGTATGTGTGTCAAAGTCAACAATAAAGAGAAGACTTCACCAGAGTGAATACAGAGGGTTCACCACAAACCATTGGTGAGCCTCAAAAACAGGAAGGCCAGATTAGAGTTTGCCAAACAACATCTAAAAAAGCCTTCACAGTTCTGGAACAATATCCTATGGACAGATGAGACCAAGATCAACTTGTACCAGAGTGATGGGAAGAGAAGAGTATGGAGATGGAAAGGAACTGCTCATGATCCAAAGCATACCACCTCATCAGTGAAGCATGGTGGTGGTAGTGTCATGGTGTGGGCATGTATGGCTGTCAATGGAACTGGTTCTTTTGTATTTATTGATGATGTGACTGCTGACAAAAGCAGCAGGATGAATTCTGAAGTGTTTTGGGCAATATTATCTGCTCATATTCAGCAAAATTCTTCAGAACTCATTGGATGGTGCTTCATAGTGCAGATGGACAATGACCCGAAGCATACTGCGAAAGCAACCAAAGAGTTTTTTAAGGGAAAGAAGTGGAATGTTATGCAATGGCCAAGTCACTCACCTGACCTGAATCCAATTGAGCATGCATTTCACTTGCTGAAGACAAAACTGAAGGGAAAATGCCCCAAGAACAAGCAGGAACTGAAGACAGTTGCAGTAGAGGCCTGGCAGAGCATCACCAGGGATGAAACCCAGCGTCTGGTGATGTCTATGCGTTCCAGACTTCAGGCTGTAATTGACTGCAAAGAATTTGCAACCAAGTATTAAAAAGTGAAAATTTGATGGATGATTGTTAATCTGTCCCACACATATACAAACTGTTGTAATTCCTACTAGACATGTGCACACTGAAATATTTTGTTTCGGAATTTCGTTTTCGTCCAAAAAATAAATTTATTTAGTTACTCCCGAAATTCGTTTTTATTTATTTCGTTTTTCGTTAAAAATTGCATTCATCTGAAAATCCAAATTAAGGTTGAATCTGTCATTGAAGGTTTATGGTGTCTGTCGAATGTTCAAGGAAGATTCAATGGAGCAGCTAAACTGTACAACGCCGTATAGTTTACCTGCTCCGTCGAATCTTCTTAGAACTTTCAACAGACACCATAAGCCAAAGTACGTGTGTACTTAGTTCTAGCTATTTTACTGCTCCTCCTCTTTGGTTACAATCAGCCAATAACATTCATCATCAGCATTATTTTTATTTTACTTCCCCCACCCAATTCCAGCAGCGAATCTTTTCTCCCCTACGTCGAATCTTTTCTCCCCTACGTCAAATCTTTTCTTCCCTACGTCAAATCTTTTCTCTCTATGTCGCATCTTTTCTCTCTATGTAGAATAATCTTGGACTAATAGAGTTAAGGTTAGGCACATTCGACCACAGGTTTGATGGACACAGATTGTTATTGTCATCATCATGTCAAATCTCCAATCTATATCAAACTGTTGTCACAGCGAAAGCGAAAATAAAGCATTTGTTTATTTGGGATCTTTCGTTTTTCGGATTCTGCACTTTCGTTATCATTTGTTAAAATGATAACGAAAATACCTGAAATTCGGACAAAAAAGAATGCACATGTCTAATTCCTACACCATTCACCTGATTTGGATGTAAATACCTTCAAATTAAAGCTGAAAGTCTGAAGTTAAAGCACATCTTGTTTGTTTCATTTCAAATCCATTGTGGTGGTGTATAGAGCCAAAAAGATTAGAATTGTGCCGATGTCCCAATATTTATAGACCTGACTGTATATGTGATCTCTATTAAAAGGAACAATGCAAAAACATTAATGTACAATAATATATCTACAATGCTATAGTATTACTTTTAAGATAATCCACTTACACATGATGCCAAGCCCCAGCTAGTTAAATTCCATGGGACACTACAAGGAAACAGGCTGTGTGTGGTGGAATCATCTAAGCACTGAGAGCAGGGTAGTCTATGGATAATAGAGCATATTATTAGGACTTCAGTGGTTTCAAAATACAAACAGAAAAAGACATAGCTCAATCTCTGTTATTTCCTTGTCTATAAAATAATAATAACGACTTTATCTAAAGGTGTTGCTTGCTTATGTCAAGAGGAATACTTCAAGGGTTATTGGGATATTTATTATTCTCCCAGATGGTCAGCAGTGAGTGAATATACACATATACTGTATATCTAGTTTGTTACATAGACACTTATGTAGACCCTTAAAAAAATGCTATGATGCATATCTTATAAAGAAAACCTGGAAGAGCAAGTCCTATTCTGGGTTACCACCCAATTGAGTCCCATGCCAATATGCCTCTGACTTTCTTACAGTGTATCCCAAAAAGGATCCATTCAATAATGTGTACTCTTAGTCAGGCCTCCATTGCTCACAGAATAAGTTTCAACTAGGTTCTGAAAAAATATGAGAGGGTTATACTTCATGTATATATCGACTACTTTTGCAGCACAAACAAACTACCTCTTAAAGTGATATTAAAACACACAGGGGGTCATTTACTATAGAGCTGCGGCGCTAATTAGCGCTAATTGCTGCTAATTAGCACTAATTTGTGGCAATTTAGCGCTAAAACGATATTCACTATAGCGCTGGTGAGAAAATACTCCCAAAATCAAATTTACTATAGTTCCCTGAAACCAAATAGCGCCCAAACCCTTACTCTGCTAAAACCTGGAGTAGTGCACATGGAAATAATGTTTAGAGCATGATATAATTGCCTAAATGGTACTGAAATATGCAGTATATTATTTAAAGATAATCTGCTTTTAAACTGTGTGAAAAAGTGATTTCTACACTGAAATATCTTTTAAACGTCTGAGAAGTGAAAAATTCCCCGTTTTGGACAACTAGGTGCCAACACAACTGAGCATGCTCAGACCTGAAAATAACTCTCATTTTAACTCGTGTCTTTTTTACCCGGAGCTATAGTAAATACCAAAATGAGAGCTAATTAGAGAGCATTTTTTGGAAGTAAAAATCTGCTCTATTCTAGTGAAAATCAAGTTTTAGCCATTGATTCTAATGGAACAATTGTAACTTTCACAAAAAAACCTTTTAATGTTGAGATGAAATGTATCTTTCTCTGAAATAAATTTTCCTTTGCATCATTGTTGCTTCTACTTAAAATATTTAGTTTTTAAGAATACTAGAATGTGGAATGTTTTGATGTTTTGGTAAAATATATTTTTCTCTGTCACTTTCACTTGTTACTCTCAATCTCACAACAATCTTTACACACGGGTGTCTTTACAAACCACAAACAATACCATTGCTGATGCAAATTTAAAACGAATCACAATTTTTTGTGCTTTTTATTATTTCCAAATATTCATAATTTGAGCCCAAAAAATGTAATATGTGTACCAACATCAGAAAGCAAAATGTAATTCCCAAAAATTTGAGGGTAATATTCTACTCTCACCCACAAAAAAACACGAAATATCACAGAATAAATCAAGAAGAATAACTCTTGAGTAATGTAATTCCATCACCTGTATGTCCAAAGAAATGCAGTATCTATGTGTAGTTATGTGTAGGAGGTTCTCACATGCTTCATGTAGAGATGTTGTCTCATCTCCCAGGTCCTATAACTGTGTCTAAATGTAGTATTTATATGTAGGAGGGTTCCACCAAAATTGTAAATCTTTTCCAGATACACTATTTAGCCAAAAGTATTGGGACGCCTGCCTTTACACACACATGAACTTTAACAGCAGCCCAGTCTTAGTCCGTAGGGTTAAAATTTAATTTAGCCCACCCTTTGCAGCTAGAACAGCTTCTGGGAAGGCTGTCCACAAGGTTTAGTGTGTCTATGGGAATGTTTGATCATTCTTCCTGAAGTACATTTGTGAGGCCAGGCACTGATGTTGGTTGAGAAGGCCTGGCTCGCAGTCTCTGCTCTAATTCAGCCAAAGGGTGTTCTATCGGGTTGAGGCCAGGACTCTGTGCAGGCCAGTCAAGTTTCTCCACCCCAAACTTGCTCATCCATGTCTTTATGGACCTTGCTTTGTGCACTGGTGTGCAGTCATGTTGGAACAGGAAGGGGCTTTCCCCAAACTGTTCCCACAAAGTTGGGAGCATGAAATTCAAAATATCTTGGTATGCTGATGCCTTAAGAGTTCCCTTAACTGGAACTAAGAGGCCAAGCCCAACCCTTGAAAAACAACCCCACATCATAATCCCCCCTCCACCAAATCATTTGGACCAGTGCACAAAGCAAGGTCCATAAAGACATGGATGAGTGATTTTGGGGTGGAGGAACTTGACTGGCCTGGACAGAGTCCTGACCTCAACACAACAGAACACCTTGGGGACGAATTAGAGAGGAGACTGTAGGTCAGGCCTTCTCGTCCAACATCAGTGCCTGACCTCACAAATACACTTGGAAGAATGATCAAACATTCCCATAGACACACTCCTAAACCTTGTGGACAGCTTTCCCAGAAGAGTTGAAGCTGTTACAGCTGCAAAGGGTGGACCAAATGAGTTTTGAACCCAATACTAATACTGGGATGCCATTACAGTTCATGTGCATTTAAAGGCAGGCGTCCCAATACTTAGGCCAATAAATTATATATTGCTTGTGACACTGAGCATGGCTATGGACTTAGGGCTGGTTCACACTACAGAGATGCAGAGAACATGTGTGAGGCTGCCTGGTGGCTAAGTGGGTAGCAGTTCTGTCTAGCAGCACCTCGGATGTTGGTTCAATTCCCCAACATGCTAATGCTTGTGTTGAAGTTTATATGTTCTCCCTGTGTGGGTTTCTCACCACAATCCAAAGACATGCAGGCATTTTATTTGTCTCCTGTTGAAATAGGTTCTAATGTAAGAAAGTTCATTTTGGACTTTAGATTGGAAGCTCATTGCAGCCAGGGACTGATGTTAATGTTTGTTAGCACTAATCATGCCCAGGGACTTGGACATTTAAAATTTTAGGGTTTACACTGCACAGATACATATGCTTAGAAAACTATTGCTTTGTTTATGTGGATGCAAATGGACTTTGATCTTTGGCCTGTAGTTGGAGATTTGATGCACATAGCCAAGAGCTAACACAGTTGCGAATAGTATTATGTGTTCCTGCTCATCAGGTACAATCACTTTAGAGATACATGAAGAGATTGAAAGATACTGGTGGGCGTGTACTTCTATTGGGCGTGTCAGTGTGCTAACAATAAAACCTCTCTTATATAAAGGCCTGCAGTAGGGGGTTCGTTTGGCCTGAGAAGGTCAGTTTTTTTGCTGTCATTTGTGGGGGAGAAGGAATGATATTGTGCCTATTGACAAATGCCCAACTAGGGATAGTTGCTGAAATTCTTGTGCATTTTTTCAATCAAAAGTGGGTTTATGTGGCCATGCTGTCAATGTTGTGTGTGTATTGTTCCTGTCTGATCATGCAAACATCGTGTGGAAGCATCTGCTGACCTTCTACCCTTTTTGATCTTGTTGTTTAATCATGTACATCGAAATGCAGCTTCCAGCAGAACATGGTCACCAATGTATGTATGTGTGGATTGTGGGCTGGTGGTGGGTGTTTTGAATGACTATTTTTTAATATTATGTTGGAATGCTTTGTAAGAATGACTGTTATGCCGCGTACACACGGTCGGACTTTTCGTCTACAAAAGTCCGACAGCCTGTCCGACAGACTTCCGACGTACCTTCGGCGGACTTGCGGCAGACTTTCTTACGAACGGACTTGCGCACACACGACCACACAAAAGTACAACAGCCTAGTACGCGGTGACGTACACCAAGTCCGACGAGACTATAAAACGGAAGTTCAATAGCCCGTACGACACCCTTTGGGCTCCTTCTGCTAATCTCGTGTTTATCTCGTGTTAGTAGAAGTTTGGTGAGAGACGATTCGCGCTTGTGAGACTCGTATTTTTCAGTTCGTTTTAACTGTTGTTCAGTCTGTGCTTGTGAGGTTTGTATCTGCTTTTCAGTGCGTTTGGTCAGTTGGCATTGAGAAATCTTTGTTTTATTGGCCGCTCGTTCCTGATTTTCAGGTCGTTCTTCACAGGCCTTGCTGTTCTTCAGTGCGTTCTGTTTAGTGCGTTCTGACCAGCCGACCGTTTTGAAGCCATGTTACCTGTACGTACTCGTCGTAGAGCTCGTGCATTGTATGTGCTTGGTGCTGTAGTTTATTCTTCAGCCCAAGACCAGTCCATGAACAGGGCGAGGAGGAGTTCATGGACCAAGAATTGGTTGCTTCAGCGTGACCAGTTCTGTCACATGCCATTGCTCCGTGAGATCCGTGAGAATAATCCTGAGGATTTCAGGAACTTTCTCCGGATGACGGACCCCGTTTTTGACCGTTTGTTGGCTTTGCTGACCCCCTATATCAGCAGGCAGGATACCTGCATGAGGCAAGCCATCACTCCGGAGCAGAGGCTGGTCGCTACCTTGCGGTATTTGGCCACAGGGAGAAGCCTGCAGGACCTTAAGTTCTCGACAGGCATCTCCCCCCAGGCTCTGGGGATCATTATCCCAGAGACCTGTTCTGCCATCATACAGGTCCTGCAGAAGGACTATATTAAGGTAAGATATTTTTCTTTTATTAGCATCATATGTTCTTTTATGTAATCTTTGATAATGTGATGTATTTCTTGCTTCAAACACTACTTACCATCATTGCAATATAGTGTGAATGTCCCCTTTTTATCCTCACACATGCTGGAATTTTTTACTGTTATTTTTTGTCATGCATGTATATTTTCCTTCAATAACCTTCCCAGCATGAAGTGATGGGAACATATCCACCTAGTCTACTCATTTGGAATGTATTTTGTTTGAGTGTATTTAGTGTGCTGCTAATGAGCAATTATCTAGATTTCACAACCCCCCCACCCCCCCCCCACCACCTAAACTCACTCCAAATAGTGTGCTGCTAATGAGCAATTATCTAGATTTCACAACCCCCCCACCCCCCCCCCACCACCTAAACTCACTCCAAATAGTGTGCTGCTAATGAGCAATTATCTAGATTTCACAACCCCCCCACCCCCCCCACCACCTAAACTCACTCCAAATAGTGTGCTGCTAATGAGCAATTATCTAGATTTCACAACCCCCCCACCCCCCCCCACCACCTAAACTCACTCCAAATAGTGTGCTGCTAATGAGCAATTATCTAGATTTCACAACCCCCCCCCCACCACCACCTAAACTCACTCCAAATAGTGTGCTGCTAATGAGCAATTATCTAGATTTCACAACCCCCCCACCCCCCCCCCCTAAACTCACTCCAAATAGTGTGCTGCTAATGAGCAATTATCTAGATTTCACAACCCCCCCACCCCCCCCCCTAAACTCACTCCAAATAGTGTGCTGCTAATGAGCAATTATCTAGATTTCACAACCCCCCCACCCCCCCCCCACCACCTAAACTCACTCCAAATAGTGTGCTGCTAATGAGCAATTATCTAGATTTCACAACCCCCCCACCCCCCCCCCACCACCTAAACTCACTCCAAATAGTGTGCTGCTAATGAGCAATTATCTAGATTTCACAACCCCCCCACCCCCCCCCTCGTTAAAATTTGCTGGAATGTTCTGTGGTG